>NC_028353.1:6873721-6924572 GCF_000741045.1 Vigna radiata var. radiata
TCAACCGAAATGGAGCTTTCTATGTTGATGCTGCCCTACCCCTCCGTGTATAGTCACAGCACATTTAAATTTATGATTCATACAGCAATGTCTTCCTGTTCATATTGATAACTAGCATTTAATTGTAGCGGACCAAAAATGTAGTTATCATTATCATACTGTAAATTCTTGACAGGGAGAGCTATTGAAACGGGCAAGCTTTCTGGATAATAATGCTGAATCTCCACCCCCCTTGGCTGATCCTGCTAAGTAAGCTTCTGTTTCTCTTTCAATCTATTATTTCATAATTTGCTGAGAACTTTTGATTTATGTTTGCAGGACCACTGTGAGCAATGGATTAAAAAGAGCAGGGTTGTGGAAGCCCCCTAGATACACTGACACACGGGTCGATGAAGTATTTGCTGCAAAAAAGCCCAGGTTTAAAATTGCATCTGGAAAGGAAAATGAAAAAAGCAAGGTTACTATTTTTCTTGTCCAACTTATGGTTCATTTAGTTTATGAGATTGACATCTTCATTAAATCAATGATCCCTAGATGTTATTATTGTTGTTACTGAACAATGAAATCTTGTTACTGTGTTCAGGAAATTCCATCCTTGGAACAAACAAGTAATCCGAAAAATCTTTCAGTTTTTTCTATTTTGGAGGCTAAGAGACAGCAAGAAAATTCATGGTTTGTGATAATTCTGTTGTTTGCTTGATCCCATGGTCTTGATTTACCAATGCTGATCTTGTTCCAAATTTGTTGTCAGCCCAAAGACTTCTGATGTGTCTTCTCAGTCTGGCAAAGATAGTGTCTTAAAACCTTGTCAAACATTTGAAAAGTGCAGTCAAGGGAAATTTCGCAGTGTTTCTGAACTTTCAACAGCGGTTGATATATCTTGTGGCTCAGGTGCTATTGACCTGGTATACAAAGACTGTGTTTGACCCTTTCTCAACTATTTACTTGCACTTTAGATTCTCACTATGAGGTTATTAATAGAAATAATAATAAATTGTAGGGAAAAGCATTAAGAGGACTAGCTGCACCTGAAGAACATTATGCTAATGACAAAACTGCTGATTTGGCTGATGGGCACTCTGTTTTAGGAAATTTCTTGTCTGAATGCAATTTAATTGGCCAGAAGGTCCCTTTGGATCTTACTTTAAAATCCAGTATGCGAATTGTATCGTCATCTGTTAACTGGTGAGTCTTAAGTGCATATGATGAAGTAATTGCACCTGACTGAATTAAAAAGCTTTTACTGGGATTTGTGGTTTATATATTGAAAAGGTGTGGTATTTTAGGTTTCTTTAGTCATTTTAAGGAAGATATTTTGATTTTATGCTCAATGCTGATAGGTGCACCTGTGGGTGAAACATTTTAAAAATATTGACATTTGATGTTGTAATAGAGTCCTTGATAGAACTAAGGCATTTATCATGCATGTGATATATCATGATTTCAATGTTTTCATTGTTTGTAAACCAGGGTACCTAATGCTGGTATAACACCCTCTTTTTTTTTTTATTTTTAAGTAACCATGGTATGCTAACATTAGTTATTTTATTATTTCTATTATGAAAAACTGTTTTGTCCATATACAGAGCTTGTTTGGCTTAGATTGATAGGTTGAACAGGGAACCATTCTCTTCTGTTTGTGTTTTTTGTGAATGCTATTTTGACTTTCAAATTTCATGATATAGGTCAGTTATGCGTGGCACCATGTCTCAGTTAGCCTTCCAGAATAGTTATTTCAAGAGTCAAAGTGTGAGAGGTTCTGATGGCCTACATTCATGGATGTATCCTCAATCCATTCTCCCACCTTCTCTGATATCAGTATTGAGCTCATCAACATCAGATGGAGGTTGTGAATCAGTTTTTAGCAAGCTAATTTGTGGTTTCTTCTTTCTACTTTTCCTTTCTCAATTATCCTTATGTTCTTTCCTCTGCCTTATGCAATAGAATTGGATTTCTTAAGGAAACGACAAGTAGCATGGGAGGAATCCTTCCGGGACCTATATTATATGCTTAGGAAGGACATTTGTAGCCTTTTTTATGGTAATTGTCAAATATGTTCATTTCTTTGATGCCTTTTTATATTGCCTTTCTTAGGTATTATTGATGCATATTTAATTTGGCTATTGGTTGAACCTTCCAACTTCATTATGTATTATTTTGTATTAGCACATTTGCCCTTTTATATTGGAATATTGGATGTTGCGGTTGTTATTTTTTTTCTTTTTATTTTGCAGTTTGTACTGCTCAGTTTGTGGTGATGTTTACTGGTGGTGACAGCTCTGGGAAATCCAAATGTTCATGCAATGCTTATATTTCTCAGTCAACCCAAGGTTTAAGATCATTGCTAAGAGAGCATGTAAGCTACTCATACTAAGTATAGTGTGTAGCTTATTTGTGAATTACTAATTTGCCTATGGTTACTCCTTTTTGGTTTTTATTTCCTTTTTGGTTTTTATTTCCTTTTCGGGTGGTGGTGTGGGGAGATGGTAATGTTTACCTAAGGCAAGGAATGATTTTTCATTGATGACATATTTCTGACTTTGAGGAAATTTTTGGCTAAAGTGATGTTGGTAGATGTAAGGCATTTTTTTTTATGTTTCTAACCAGGTTTTTGTAATTTCCCTTTGCCAATAGTATATGTGTTCAAATGGTTCATGGCAAGAACCATAACAAGTAACAATGCAACAAGGGATGTACTTTGTTTATGACTTTGCTACTCTTAGCATTTGGACTGCAAACGTAGTTTTCCATATAAGTACTCTTGTTGTTTTATGGCTCTTGTCTGTACTGTTTGATCAGCAGCAAAACTTCTTTATCATTGCATTGTTGTTTTTGTTGATGTTATTATTATAAAACTATATTTTTGGCATATTTAATTTTTTGATGATTTCTGAATATTATTTTGGTTCTATACCCTTTATTAGGATGTCTGTTTCTCTATGCCTCTTTGCCATTCGAAAGTGGAACAGGTTGCAACTGAGGATCTAGTTGAACTGTCAGAGATAGAGAAACAAAACTTAGGACAGGTTTGTATGTGTACAATTTATACAATGCTTACTTTTCTGGTGATGTTTGTACTAATAACTGAATGATTGAAATGATCTATTCCTTGATAGCATGCTCATTGTTTTTTGATTCTATTGATAAATTTGTTCTGAATGTCGAAATCAAACATCTGTCACTACTGGATCCTGGTTAGCATTAACTCTATTTGGAGTTTAATTTAAAATTGCTTGGAAACATGTTTTTATGCTCTCCTAGTGCTATTAAATTATTAAAAGTGTTAATTTTTACTTTTATGTCTAAATTGAACTGAACTAGTTTCTGGTTAAAAGATTCATTAATAAACTGTATATTTTAAATTGGTAATTGTCTTTCATACTTTCACTTCTTGTTACCTAGTTGGCTTTCTCTTTGGTGTATATTATGGTGTTGAGAGTAAGTCTATCAATTAACCGATTTCTCCCCAACTCCAATTCTGTATTTATTTTTAATGTATGCTTTATATTAAATGGTACTTGTAATCTTAAATAATGCAGATTAAGCGATTAAGGTCATTCTCCGAAGTTGATAATAGTCCACAATCTTTGCTGGCATTTAGTGGAAACAACACTGTACATGCTTTATATGACTTTTTACTAAATTACAGGTGACCAACCTCTTTCTTTTAGATCTCATTTTTTTTTGACATGTTTTGATATACAATTACATGTTGGGTATCGGATTTCATATTTTGTCATGTAAGTTCTTGTCAAATGATATATTATTTGTAAGCTTGGTGTGAAGTTTACTGGAAAACAAATATTATTTTGGAAAGTTTTACCATGAAACACATTGAAATAATGTTAGACCGTTATTAGTCTATGAAAGAAGAAAGAAACATAGTTAGTTGGTCTAACTGCTTGGGCAGTTAGGGGGAGTGGGGAAAGGCTTCTGAACTTGTATAAATAGTTGTGATTAGCTTGGAGTGGGGGATCTTTTGGCTTTTATTGAATTGTTGATCAGGATCCATTGTCCTGAGAGGGAGAGGTTAAGCTCTCTGTATTCTTTCTGTTGATTGAAAGTGAATAAAAGAAGCATTTCTTTGTTGGTGTGTGTGTTTGACATATAAGGAGTGAGTTTGACAAATAAGGTCATCTTGCTTGTAGGAAGTTCATTAATTTATATTAAATTAAACATATTTGATGTTTTCTTCTGTATTTTAATTTTGTTGCTGACTAACATTTTGCAGATTTCTCTTGACTTCACTATCTAGTATGGACACTCCTGTTTTGTGTTCCCCTGTGCCATTTCAAAATTCTGCTTTGTCTTCTCCTGATGTAAGTTCTTGACTTCATATTCTTTTTATTTTTCATGTACTTTGTTTCTATAATTGTCAAATTTAAGTTGATCATTGAACTATCATCCCATTCTTTTATAAGCAAGTAATCTTAATATTTTTTAGGTTTTCAATTTTATTGTTATAATAGCTGCTCTAGTTTTCAGATTTGTCTATTAAGGCAGAGCAGTCTCCGTAATGTTATTTTCTAGAAAACCTCATGTAGGAATCAATGTGCAAATTCAATCGTGACCAATTTGTTTGAAGCTGCAATAATACTTTTTCTATGCTAATTATTTAAATAATTGGAATTCATATACTTTTGCTTCAGATTAAATTCACGGAGACAAGAAGAGCTGAGGACATCGCTGCATCTTATTGTGGGTCTATATGGAAAGATGGGGAACCTACACAAGGATCTTCTGATGGCCTTTGTACCATTGAAATTAAGGATACTCTTCTTCCACCTTGGATTATCTGTCGTATGTGTGCATTGATGTCTTCTGAAGGAAAAAGCTTTGAAGCAAGGTATGGATAGCCTTTAATTGGAAATTTTTTTTGCACAAATTTGAATTGTTTCAATAGAATAATTTCATGTGATCAAATACATTTTCAATATTGTTTATGGTTGAACTTGGTAATGAAGCTTTCTTGTATGTGAATCATAAAAGTTGCATAGATATCTAATGAAATTTTATAAGGATTTAGAAACATTTCCATCTTTTCTTATTTTTAGAAACTTGCCCATTGTTCGAGTGACACTGAGCTGTATCTAGTGAGAAGAATTTCATGAACATTTATGCAATGTCATAAATTTCTATATCATAGTCCAGTCCTAACATACATAGTTGTTTGAAACCTTAACTATGTTTATTGTATGCTTTACAGTTTTGCTACGGATTTTAGCTCAATTGGGTTGAATGTTGCCTTGAAATCAATTTCTGAGAAGGAGAAATCTGAAGCTGTAGATAGTGAAAGTTTACAAGAACACATTAATACTTTTGGCATTCCCGAAACTGTAGTCACTCCTCGAATGTGTTCATCTTCATTAAAAGGTGTAAGGTACAGTGATGGGTCTTACACGGCATCTCTGTTGCCTGTATAATCTTGTCCAAACAAAGAACTTACATGTATCTGATTATTTATTTTAATGACTACCTGATCCTTGACCCTCCAAAAGATTAATGAGGTGTTGTACTTCTAAATCCAAAACTACTGGAACATCTTGCCAACCAAGCGAATGTAATATCCATGTCATCTGAGTAACAAATTTTGGCCATTGATGCATTTGAAGCATCTTATTCACTATTAAAAAACTGTGACCTTGAGTTCCAAAATGTCAAACTTATTGTCTGTATAAGTACATTCAAAAGAACATGTAATTTGTCAAGTTAACTCAACACTGCAAATTTGTGTATTTGTGTCCATTGGTTGAATCTGTCCCTGTAGAAGCACAATTTATTATCATAGCATACTGTGAAACAATCTTATGATTATTTATTTGAATTATCAGTTTATAAAAGAATCTTGGAACTTATCAGGACAATGATTGAGAAGATACAAAAGTTCTGGCTGTTTTAAAATTCATTGTGAACAAACCTTTATTTATTTATTTCTATGATTTTTATATCAATCTATAATTGATGTCTCCAGTTTGTTATGCATTTGTAAGTGGATGAGTTTTTCTAGTTGATTTAATTTATTTTCTTTAATATTTTGAATTAAATCAATTTGATCTATTGTTGGATTGCTTTGACTTGGTCACTATATTAAGGGAAAAAAATTTGTTTTAATTAAGATGTTATTTTATAAAAATGTAATATATGAATCATTTAACAATTTGAATAAGTATGTCAACTAAATATGATTTTTTTACTAGAAAAAAATATAAAACTGATAAAGCAACCATATTTACAGATTCTTTTTTAAAAAAAAGAAAATAAGAAACATATGCTCAGAAAACAATTGTAAGACTGCCAATTAAATACTTAAATTGACATCTCTCCGGCAACTATGTCAATTTGTTAAAACCTATATAGTTGTCTCAAGTAAGGAAAACTCCTAATTTTCCCCTAATGTGGTTTAGGGCAGAAGTGGTATGAATCCTAGGAGATGAAATATTTAAGCATTAATTTGTATTATCCTTGCTAAATGCAATGAAAAAAATGGGGGAAATGTACAAAGAAAATAAATTGCAGAAGGAAAGAATGTACTTAAATTAACTAAAAATATGCTGTGAAAATATGTAATACTATAGAAGATGGAAGATGCAAGAATGCAGACAACTAATCTAATTGACATAGTGAATGAAAGAAAAGTATGCAGCTAAAAAGCCGAAAACGAGTTTAAAAAGAGAATGCATGCATGTGAACCTTAACTAGCCTTTTCAATAGCTTCTTATATGGAATTCTGGTGCAAACAGTGGCTGCAATGCAGAACTACTTATGAATGCCTAAAAATGTCCAGATTAATCAATGTGCATGAATTATGAAACTGAATTACAGAAAATAGATGTAGAACCAAAAATCTGGTTTCAAAACCCAAAGATGCAATTTTGACTGCACTAGAACTATTTTAATGACAAAATATTGGTTCTAAAACTGTTGAATGCAGATGCAGCGTCATGGACAAGCTTAAAAGATGTTTATGCATGGACAATGCAAGCTAAATGCAAGAAATGTATGTAGAAATGAAAATTGCCTACTAACACCTAAATGGGCAGAAACAATGTCTCAGATTTATGCAAAAATATACTTAGAACTATAATGCATGTATGGAACCTAAGTGACCTAATGTACTACATCTATCAGATTATTTAATATCAATGCTGTGTGCTATAGGTATGCAATGTGCAAAATTCTGTAAAAAGGGTTTAAAATACAATTAAGATGATTTATAATGTTGAAATGAAATCAGAGATGCAACGCATGATTCAAGACTGAGAAGAACTATAAAAATCACTGATGGAAACAAAAATTGGCAGCAATAAAAAGAAATGCATGACAGCCTAAGTCTAAGATGCAAATCAGGTTTCAAGTGCTGCACCCAGGTTGTGCAGATACATTATCTCAACTTGAACAGGGGTTAAATGGTGCAATTTGCGTGAGATATACAGGCTGACTGGATGCTGTGCATGATGAAAGCAGAAATTACATTTAAACCAGCCAAAACTGAGTTACGTGGCAGCAAAATGGACCTGATCTGTAAAATTACCTATTATGTAGCAAAACCGATTCAAATATGGTGCAAATGCAAAATGAATTAATCCTAGAACTATCTAATTAGTGCAGCAAATGGAAAGAACTGTAAGACCTTAAATGGGAACTAGTTAAAACTTGTTAAAACTGGAAATTTAAGAAATATGCAACGCTGAATCAGAAATTGAACTCTAGAACTAGAATGCAAATTATAGAAACCTATTCTATGCATAATGAAAGACACTAATTGACACCTGATCAATTCAGAACATGTGCAAGACTTAAAGTCTTCAATTGGGTATCAAGTATACGCATAAAACTGGAATTTAAAATGCATGCAGTGCAAGAAGTTTAAAATCAGAAATATGTAGTTGCAGAATCAATGCACTGTAGTTATGATGCTACAGATTTTACTGGATATGGACAAGCTTTCGAAGAATTCAAAACTACCAAGCAACCACTACTCACTAAACTAAGCAAATTGCAAAGGCAGGAATCAAAAGAACATTTTTAGAATTTAAAAAACCAATGACAGGAAAATGCAGAACTCCTTCAACAGAGCAAAACCCAGAACTGAGTATTTGATCTATTTGGTCAGTTGAATCTCAATCTGGCTCAAGAAGACATGTTGAGTGAAGACAGAGGCCCACTTTGGCGTCCTACAGATTCTATTTCAGAAACTTGATATGTGCAGGTTCTCATTAATTCCCCAAACAAATTAAACTCTCAATTCTGAATCATGCGTAGCCTACAAGAAAATTAACATGGCGTGGTAACTACTACTACACTATAAACCAAGAAAGCAAGAGCTAAACATTAAAACCTATGGCAAGATGTAAAGGAAATATCATCTACTTGCATTATTTTCGAACTAGCAATTGAGAAATGCGGTAAACAACATAAATAGTAAAGCAAACACGGAATTTTAACAATAAACGTAAAATACAGTACAAGAAACTTAGAGAAACTGCAGAAATGAATGATACAAAGAAAGTGAAAGCTGGAAATTGGAAAAAGGATTTTGAACGAGAAAGCAGAAATTGCATTGTATTGAATTCAACAAAATGAGGTACAAGGAATCTATACCATGGGGTAGCTCACGGTTACTTTGCACTCGTGAGAATCCTAAGCCCCAGACTCTTTGCACACCACAGCCCAAGACTCCCTTCACGGTTTCTTTGCACTCGCTAAAGGAGACTCCTGCTGCCAACATCGTAGAACCCTATACTTCGCAGACCTCTCACCCTCAAGAGACTCTATGAAAACTATGAATTTCAGAAACTATCTACCCTAAAACTTGACTAAAATATAATAGAGGTCGGTTGATAAACACATGTAAACCTGACTACAATAGTTTAAAAGTAGATGCTAAATAAAAAAGGCTTACAATATGTAAATTTTAAAACGTTTTAAAATTAGTAAAACGTTGATCGTATAATCAAATTAGTTAAAATTCAGATTTAATAATTTTGAGAAACTTCATTCATTTGATTTGATCCGGTTGTGCTATATCTAAACCATGGTCGTAGTAATACGTAAACAGTGAGATTGTTGTTTCACCAGTAATCCTTACAAGAACACGTGCCTTCTTTAAAATGATGGAATCGATTTCGATCTCTCACTATCAGCTCTACTTGAAAAACCTTTGAAATAAACTTAGTAGCAGTGTGACAATCTTCACAGACACGCAAGTTTTTAACAACCCGAATGGGTGCAGGAGCCTGAACCTTCATGATTCCGTATGCAATGGCCAGCTTTTCACTATGCCTGTGAAGTGCACTTTCCTTTTCCTCTTCATCAATGTCAAACAATGTATCCGCTGTATTTCCAACATACCCTGCTAGTTTTATTTTTTTGAGTATTATATCTTCCCACATTCTTTCTATATTCTCTATTTCCGGGTGTGTTTTATCACCAATTGTAAATTCGTGAATCTTTCCATCTACTTCGATGAGACTGTATCCAGGTGGCTTTCTTACTCCTTTGTCCTTCATCATCTGCCTCATAACAGTAACATCTTTCCACTTATTTGCGCGAGCGTATATGTTCGAGAGTAGCACATAATGACCACTATGTTCTGGTTGCATCTCTAACAAAATTTTCCCCACCCTTTCCCCAACTTCTACATTCTTGTGAATTCTGCATGCTCCTAGCAGTGCTCTCCATATTGGAGCATTTGGCTTCACAGGCATTTCGAGAATAAACTTCTCTGCCTCTCCCAACTTCCCTGCACGACCAAGAAGATCAACCATACATCCATAGTGCTCCAATCTTGGCTCCACTCCATGATCTTCTTTCATGCTTTCAAATATTTCCAAACCCCTCTCAACCATTCCTGCATGGCTGCATGCTGACAACACTGCAGTGAACGTAATGTCCCTTGGGACCAACCCCGTTTTCAGCATTTCTGAAAAATACCACAGTACTTTCTCTGCATAACCATGCATGGCCAGTCCGGCAATCAAAGCTGTCCAACAAAGCACATCCTTTTCCGGCAGTTCCTCAAAAACCTTAACAGCTTTCCCAAGGTCCCCACATCTTGCATACATATCAACCACAGCTGTCCCAAGAATCAGATTCAAACTTAAGTTATTTCTCGTCACATAGTCATGAGCTTTCTCCCCCATTGCAAGAGCCCCCAAATGAGCACAAGAAGATATGACCCCAACCATCACAGTCTCATTAGCCACCACCCCTTCGGCCTGAAGAGCCTCAAACAACTCAATCGCCTTGTCAAAATAATTATTCCGTGCATAACCACTAATCATCGTGCTCCAGGTCACCAAATTCCTGTCGGGCATTCTATCAAACAGTTGACGTGCAGATTCAACATCTCCACAGCGGTGATACCCTGAAATCATGCTAGTCCATGAAACCACGTCAAACCGACCAATTCTCTGAAAAATGCTCCTTGCAGCCTTTATGTCCCCAACAGTTGCATACATATGAAGAAGGGAGTTTTGAACGAAAAAGTCTAGTTCAAATCCATGCTTAATAATTTGACCATGTGCTTGCATGCCCATAGGTGCAGACTCAAACTGAGTACACGCTTTAACCAAAAACGGGTGAGTGATATTATCAGGTATGACACCAAAGCGTAGAGCTTTGATGTAATAGTGAAAAGAATTTTGTGGGTATTGGCTGGTGGAACAGCCTCGGATGAGAGCATTGTAGATGAAAAGGTTGGGATTTTTTATTTGGGAGACAACCCTTAAGGCGTAATGAAGCAAGTTGGCAGTTGAGTGTATGCAGAAAGCAACAAGGCGACTTGCTACAAATACATCGAAGAAAAGGTGAGTTCTTAGCAAATGGGCATGGACGATTTTTAGGTCCTCAACACTGCAACAACTCTCCAACAGCACAAGTTTCGGATTCTTCAGCCTCAGCTTTTTCAGAATTGAGTTGCTACCATTGTTGTAGCTCATGTTCTGCAACAACAAATCATATCACTATTGTGCTCGTTCATGCTATATCTATATTAAGTTTTATACTCTACATTTTACAATATTTTTGTAATGTTTTTTCTGTTTCTGATGCTGTTTAACATTCATTCCAGGATCGCAAAATTACATTACCTCTATAGAACTCTTGATTATGAATTATTATTCCAATTTAATTAAAAGACAAAACATATGGTTATTAATATAAAAATAAAATTAGGACAAGGTAAACAAGGAATATATTTTAATCCATATTATAGCAAACTTTCTCTACAATGTAATAACTAGCCATCCTGAATTCAATTTAAATGCACCTTGTTGTTAGAAGAAAAGAAAAGATAAAATCTATAGGTCCAAATAAATTAAAATGATTTCCTTTTTATATTTTTAACAAAAAGAGTCTCCTATTTACAGGTCCAAATACAATATAATATTAGGAGTTAAAAACAACTCAAAAATTACCATTTCTATAACAGAACTAAAAATGAAATATAAAAACAAAATCAATTATTATAATTATTCATAAAAAAAATTAAGTAAATGTGTTTTTACTTTATATAAAATAAATATGATTTCATTTTTATCTCTGTAGTTCTTTTATAGTCTCCATAAAATTATTTTTATTATATGACACATGTTAAAGGAAAAGTTGAATATTTCAAATAGCACTTATTATATTAAAACAATAACAACTCGAATAATACTATTTTCCTTAATATTTATAAAATACGTTATTGTTATCTATTCTAAATCGAACATCAGGACAAAAAATCAATGATTTCAAAATAAAAAAATGGAGAAAATAAAGAAAAATATTTTACTATAATTTAAACTAAAATCCACAATTTTATAAGGATTAAAAACAATATTTTTCAAATTTTATATGTTTGACATTTTTTTAATAAAAATAAAAATAAAAGCTTCTTCATTCTACACAAATTATAAATGTATTTACTCCTTTACAAGTGTTTAAATTAATATTTTCTTTTTCTCTTAAAGTAAATAAAAGATAATACAGTACCATGTATATTTTCTCTCTAATTTTCGTCACATCCTTGACCACAGCAAAATCTGAGGTATACAACTAATGAATTAGCACAGACGAATCAAACTGCTAAGACGTTTCCTTATACTTTTAGGGAATAGGAATCAGGGATGAAAGATAATCAGGATTAACTTCAATTTTCATTCTGTTTTCGTCATCTAAGTGGGGAGAACCTTGAAAACAACTTTAATGTTATCAACAGCAGACAAAGTGTCAAAATCTGAAGACCACTGCTACAATAGGATAGAGCTCATAATATTAGCTATACAGATTTTGTCAGTTTATTTCGTACAATCACTACTTCAGTCAGTGAAAGGAAAAACATAGTCATACATTAAACTCTGCCCTTCCTCGCCAAGTTAACGAGTTGCTGGATATACATACACACTCAAAACACCCCATGCCTTAAAGGAATGTGTGAAAAATGCAAAAAAATGACACCAAACTTTGGCTTTATTCTATGACGAAAGATGATGCTACCCAATGTTTTAAAATACAAACAACCCACCCAGTTCTTTGATATTACTTCAAATTCGACAAAATCTTTTAAGACTTGTTTCGTCAGAGTAGTTCTTTCCCATAAACAGAATACCTCACGATCATGTTGAGTTAAAGTAAAGTACTGCAAAAAACAGAATCCATAGATTCAACAAACCGAACCCCACTTACTAGGATCAAAGACATGTACCTCGACTCAACTTCGACAAATTTGAGGGAGAATGCTCTAATGCCTCTAGTCGAATGCAAGTTTCACCAATCAACCAACAAAATACATTTTAATTTCATACAAAAGAAATAAAAGAATACTGCACAAGTCACCACTCTTTTGGAAAGAAAAATCTAAAGAAAAAAAAATACTGTAGTGTGATTAAGACTCGGTTGGTGCTTCCACCCCCCACAGATGAGCCTACCCTGTAAGCTAAAGCAATAATTGGAGGACTACTCTCCCACTTGTGTACTCTGAATATATCTCCATGACCTTACACGGGGTCCTTTGTCAAGCAGCATTAGCAAGCCTACGCTGTCAGACGGTAGCCCGAACATATACCTACAATCACAAGTAATTGATATTATGTATAATTTGTGGTCAAGCAATCACTCTGGGATCACTCAAAACAAATTTTCTCTTTGCAGTTAAAAATATGTACCCGCTAAAATCACTTGTAAGAAATACTATCAGACAAAACAACACACTAAAATTGTTATGCTCACAATTGTGCTTCGAGAGGACTATATATAAAAATGCAGTTAGGGAGGAATTAATTTATAATCAAAGGTTTTTACACCCAATGCTAGTCGTATTGCAAACTAGAAATGTAATTTTTTTAAAGAGATTATGTTCATGTTAAGCATTTAATACAATTCATTACAATTATATTTATCACATTGAACATCAAAGGGCAGCCAGTGAAATTTCACAGGAAAATAAAGAACCTTCAGAAATCCATAATGCCTGGATCAATGTTACAGCACCCTTCATGCATAATGCATAATAAGAAAACTTCCACACTATTGTTTTCTATAAACGATGTCTGTCTAAGGTGGAATTACGGCTGATTATGCCAACTTCGGGAGACTAAGCTTTTCAACAACTAAACACCCAGGCACTATCACACTAAACACTAGTAGGTGTGGTATACAAATTCTGAAACAAAGATACGAACAACTTACTTGATTTTATGAGCTTCCTTTCTCCAGAAAACAATTGATGCAATCCACTGAAAAGAAGATGAAATAGAATAAGTGTGGCTCCTAACAGAATATTCAATTATGAGATCGATAAAGATTATGTCAAAGAAAACTAGAGCAAAAGAGGGCCAAATTAATTAAATAGGATACGAGTCAAGGTTATCATATAATTTCCAGAAACCAATTGTTTCTAAATCACCTTGAAAACTGTCAAGAATGAGAAGCTGCCAATAAAGGACCTCGCTGCCATTCTTTTCTGCTCTGACATCTCTTTGCACAATTCCTGAGCGATTTCTCTCAGTAAAACAAGTTGTGCTTTATCAGTGCGCATGGAAATGATTGCCTGCCTCATTGATTCCCTATCAGCCTCAAGTGCTTGAAGTCTCATGTAAAGCTTCTTTACGTATGGATCTTCAAAATCGGTGTTATTAACATAGTCCTTTGGAGTGCTTGCATAATCATCGCAAACATTAACTCCAGTTTTGAACTCGGAGTCAATTGTATAGACTTTATCAATCATATCGTCACCAGCTTCTGATACATTATCCATCTTCTTCAAGTTGGGAAGGTCTCCCAATTGTGACGGAGAATCCATCTTCCTAAAGCTAGGGGAATCCGCCATATACTCCGGACACAGTGAAGACGAGTCACAAGAAAATTTCCTGGAATGTTTGGTCCATCTTGGAGACTGTCCAACTATCACCTTGTCAAAAATATTTTTTCCACCAAATTCCCCATCCACCTGGCTATAAGTGGGGCTTCTCTCCATCTGAGATATCCTACTTTCTAAGTTCCTCAATCTGTCCTTAGGAGTTTCCCCAAAAGCATATTTATCAATGTCTATGTCATCATTGTCTGTATCAGCACAAGTATGCATTGCCTTACATTTCAAAGGAGGGTACTCGTAAGGGGGAAATTCATCCTGATCACCTTCTGCCTCGGATTCAGTGAGGCCAAAACTCATCAACCTGTGCTTATAAGCCTGCACCTCACAGGTGAGCGAGTGAATAGCCTGTTCCTTCTTATACAACATATCCTCCAACAACAGAAGCTCCTGCTGATCGTAAACCGTTCTCTCCTCCACAAATCTCTTGAACTGTCGCGCTTCCATCTGAAGCTCTGCCTTCTCCCTCTGCAACCTTAATATCATTGACATGGTCTCATTCGCAGCAGAGGAGGCAGCACTCCTCTCCTCCTCCAATTCAGCATACAAATCCTGTATTGATTGTTGTTGACTGCTAACAGCCTGCCGTAAAGCTTCACATTCATTTCCAATGTCAACACGCGCCACTGGATCGCAATCCAGCCCTGGCACAGAGAATTGCCCGCCCCGTTCCAACTCCTTGTGTTTCCTTTTCACACAACGGGACCAATTCCTTGAAGATTGCGCTGCCATGGAGCAATCACTACACCCACATTCGCAGTGCTTGCAACATTTCACCGAATCCCCAGAAGATTCCAAATCCATGATTCAAACTAAAGTATTTTTCAAAACTGAAACAAAATTCACCGAAGATTACAACAAACGCAGAATATAAGGAAAGATCTGCAATATTCCCTCATTGTTTCATTTCACACAAACACCCTCTTCCCCTCCCTCCCTGCCAAGCACCTTCTCTCCTGGATCAATCGCCCAATCAGACAAAAACCTACTCACAAAGGTATAAAACAACAATCAAGTGACGTCATTACGTTATTATAATAACAATAAATGAATAATAATAAAATCAAACAAATTTACAATGACTGCGTAACGGAAAAAGGAAAACTATTCCAAGCAACAGACAACAAACACCCCCGAAATCTGATCGCTCTGATGTGACTTTGAAGACAGAAAAAAAAAAAAAAGGAAGAGGAAGATTAACCTGGAAGAAATGCCGTTGAGGAAGAGGGAAAAGGGTGAACCCGCTTTCTTGGGAGGAAAGAATGCGGGTGTTTTGTCTGGATGGAAGAATGATTCGGAAACCCTAGAATCTGTTTCTAGTTTCTATCTCTTTTCTCATTAAAAATTAGCATTTTATTACTCTTTCTTCAGCCATGCTTTCTGATCACCCTTCATCCTCACCTCAACCCTCTCTTTCTCTCATCCCCACAACCCTTTGCAAATGGACCGTTTCTTTCTCCTCTTCCCCTTTTCTTACTATATATACTCCCGCTGCTTCATCACCCTCATTTTAAAAACACTAAATCAAATATCAACGTGTACATTTTAATTTAATCACTGTTCTCCAAATTAAAACTACCCATTTTCCATACACAACAGCCACACGGGACACAGATCACCCACTAAAATTTTAAGCTTTTGTTACAAACCACATACAAACTTTTGTTTGTTATTCGCAAATTTCACCATGCTCTACTTTTACCCTTGTTATGACCATGATGGATATATCAAATTTAGCTGAACAAACCATGTTTAGACTTTATTTTTTTTCTTAGAATTCATGTTACGATAATATTTCTTGTGGTTTAAGTAAACTCAGATTACTATCATTACATCGATATATATATATATATATATATATATATATATATATATATATATATATATATATATATATATATATATATATATATATATATATATATATATNTATATATATATATATATATATATATATATATATATATATATATATATATATATATATATATATATATATATATATATATATATATATGATGTTTTACGTGTAAAACATTGAAATCTGAACGTGTCATGTGTTGAAGTTGGTTGCATGATACGTGACATTCCTTACAGAAATAGTTGACAGATTTTAGAGAGAAAAAAAATAGAAGATTTTGTTTGCTCTTTGTCGTGGAAGATCCAAATTATGTGTAACACGTGGCAGCACATAAAAAACTAGCTAATCCAATTGTCAACTTTATAAATACGTGTATGGATATATACGAAGGAAGAAAAGCCACGATCTGTTACATATGAGGCATTCAAATAAAAACAAAGTAATTTTGATTTCATACAGACAATTCCAAATATATCCTTTTCTTTGCTCCTTTATTATTTTCGTCATTATTTTCTTTCTTGTTGTGAGTTAATTTTACTAAACATTTCTTTTGTATGTAGATGTATTTGTTAATTAATTGACTATTTTTTGTATTTATTTATTATATAGTTATTTCATTTAAAATAATTTTAGTTATTCTTGTTTCTGTATTTTTTTCGTCTCCCGTTTATTTTTACTTATTTATGTGGTTCTTCATTTAATTTTACATTATTTTATTTATGTGCATTTACTAATTTATCAATGTTTATTGTGTTATGGTTATGGTATTTATTTATTTATTTAATAATGTTAAATGTATTTATGTTAATTACTGTGATGTTATTTATTTATGTTAATTTTCATTATTTATTTATGGTACTATTTTGATACGAATTTATATTATGGTATTTCTTTTATGTCTATCGCAGTATTTGTTTCTTTGTCAATAATTTAATATGTTAGTTTTATTATTAATAATAGAGCTATTTAACTATTCATGACAAGGTCAATCGCTCGAGACTCCTTCAAGTTTGTGTGAGAACTGGGCTCGTTATAGGTCCAACTTATGTATGTCATGATAGGGATAGTTTCTTTCTGAACCTCCTTATATTTCTTGCTGCACTCTTATATAAAGAAAATTTGTATTTTATTTTAGTTGAACCAACATACTCCACAGCAAATTTTATTTTAGTTGGACCAACATAGTCCACACCCTATATAAAACAGAACCAAATCTTTACACTAACAAGTATGCATTTCTAATTAGACTATTTCTCCCTACATTTCTATACCTCCAATAAATCAAGATGTCCTTCAATAAAATTAAAAAATAATTAAAAAAATTAAAAAATAATATATTAAATGGATTTTAATATCCATTAATATATATATATTAAAAGTTTTCAACAAATTTCAAAAGATTATTTTATCCTATACTTTCATTCATTTCATCTTGTACATTCAAATTTTTAAAATTTCAAAACTATTCTTTACAATTCAAAAAATCATACATCTTTTATTTTTTTTTTTGTGTTTTATTAGATTTCGAAATTTAACGAAAGATTTTTAAAGATTTTATTAGATTTCGAAATTTGATGATTTTTTTATTAAATTTTGAAATTTGATAAAAAAGAAAATAAAATTTCTTAATTAAATTTTATAAAAAAAATATAAGATTAAATTTTAAAATTGAAAGTATATGATAAAATCGTTGAAAATACATGTGAAAGAACCATTTTCAAAATTTGTTAAAGATTGTTAAAACAAAAAATGAAAATGAAAGTGTAGGAATTTTTGAATTATAAAGAGAAAAACTTCAAAAGAATTACTTTAAGTTAAATTTTCCTTTTTTACAAAGGATACTTTTAAGATTTTAAAAAAATTTAGAAGTGCGGAGAAAAAAGGTGAAAGGTGAAAAAAAAGCTTCCTTCTAATTAAAATACTACACCATGTTATTAATACGAATAATCCAATTCCTAATATTCTGTAGTGTACATACAGAGGTGTAAAAGTAAACTGTTCTCCTAACAGTCAAGATATTATTAAAAACAATAAATTTATAATGTGTTAAATATGTTTTTAGTTTTTCTTAAAACGATTTTGGTTTTAGTTTATTTTTTAAATTAAGGTATAATTTAGTTTTTTAATTTTAAAAAATTTTGTTTTTAGTTTTTTTAACTTTTTAAAATCACAAATAAAATTAAAAAGATTTAATAAAAATACTAAAACCAAAGTTTTCTAAAATTAAAGAACTAAATTATACCTAAAAAAAAAGTTAAAACCAAAATCGTTAAAAAATATAAAAATTAAAAACATATTAATCCATTTATAATATATGAAAATGTAAATTTGATTTCTTTTTAAAAAGAATAATTAAAACATATTATTGATTACTATCTTCTATTACCAGTTCAATCACCCATCATGTTTCGTTTTTCACATGCTGACATGACAATTTGTATAATCATTGCGAATGGCTTCAAACATTATATATATTCTCCTCCCACTAATTTGACTGCATTTGATTTTGAATCACAGATGCTATAATTACATGACTGTGAGGATAGAAGTTAGAGACAGTATCATCATTATCAACTAATCCTTGATGCTTATCATCTTCCTTTTAGTGCCGGAAAAAGTAGAAACTGAATTTCACCATTTCTAGAAGTTTACTAAGCCGAAGCATCCACAATCATAAAGTGGCGCAACAACTATTATTTCTTTAATGTTTTTCAATTCAAAGATCGTGTCTCTAATGAGTTTGCATTTCTTCTCTTCACCTTTTGGTCTGTTAACTCCTCACTAACAAAGAAATTATTTTAAATAATGATATCATGATACGTTTTGATGTTTATTGTACGAGTGCAAACAAAGTCTAGAAGAATAAAGATTTGTATACATATACTGTTAATATCTTATCAAGTGTATAGATATAAGTGTCGAACCTTTTATCTTTATTTATTACAAAATAAAAAAATAAAACAGTTATATAAATATAAATTTTTATATTTAAAAAAGATAAAAAATATATAAAAATAGTATTAAATAAATATAAAATTTTTAAGTGTGATAAATAATAATTTTTCAATCATTTTACCACTATCTCAAATGCTCCAAAACTGTTATCAACAATTAAACAGATAAACTATTTATATTCCGTCCATGAAGCTTTGACAATTGTCCAAACTTTTGCAGTGGAAATTATGGATTTTCCACTACGCTGGCTTGGTTAATTTACTTTGTACTCAAAATGTCCAATCATTCTTAAACTTCCAAATAAAGAAATTAAGTTGAAAAGAGAAACCTGACATATTGAAAAATTAATATTATTTAATCTCATGGATGCATTTTATAAACATAATTAGAGATAAGATATGTGCATGTATCTTACGGACCCGCAGATCCACCTAAAAAGAGTGTTGACGTTGAGATAAAGCACATTACTCGCCAAAAGATATTATAATTATGCAAGTGAAAGAAGAAGACTTCAAATATGTTTTCTTACGGAGATGTTTGATTTTATAATTAAAAAAATAAGTGGATTCATATATATTTTATAATTAAAAAGGATATCAATATCATTTAGTATAATATCATGGTACGTAAAGTTTTACATTCTTACATTTAAGAATAAAACATGATGATTATAAAATATTTTTGTTTGTTCGGATGTGGAATTTTTAAAGAATACTTTGTTTGTATATAGAATTAACTTTTTTAAAGATACAACATGATACTTAGATAAATAGTTCTAAAATAAATTAAAATTATACGAATTTGTGATAGTATATCAAATTTCTTTAAGAAGTTTCTTATTTTTCATATTTCTTTTTCATTTTGGGTATAGTTGAAATATTTATAAGTTTGTTTTAGTCGGAATGTCCTTAAGGTTAGAAATCAAAGTTTAGAAATCAAAGTTAGAAATCAAATTAAGGTTAGAGTATCATAAACTCAAATGAGATTAGACCGTCTGGCTGTTAGAAATCAAAGTTTGACCTATTTATTGACCAACTACGAGAAAATTACTTTTCAGTTAATACTTGTTGGAAATTTTAGGATTTAATGATGTCATTGAAAAAAAAGTTAACTTATAAAAGTCATAAGTTTTAAGTCAATGATAATAATTATAATTTTTTTATTGACATTATTATAAGTTTCTTAATAAAGTACCAGTGAAATTATTAACTTTTATCTTTTTAATTATTAACTATATTATTATTATTTTTTTGCAAAAATATCCCACTTGTTATATTTTTATCAAATGTCTAGAATTGTTGTTATTAGTGCAGTTTGATGATATTTTTTTGTATTTTTATATATTGCATGGTTATTGAAATACTTTATTTAAAAATGGAAATTTATTAAATTTAAAAGATATTTATAAGTTTAAGAATATATAATAAAAGAAATTGTAAAATTTAGTATCCTCGTATGTTTAGAAAATTGTGACCACAAGAAGATTGATTTGCATTTTAGACCTCAAATACATAAGAGCAATTAGTATCACAGATTACAGGAGAATTTTGGAAGTATTTTTGATGGAGATAGCATTGACAACAAATGTAAATGTGAATTGGCATCTACTGATGCCTTATACCACATATCAACAACAAAAAAGCAATTGTCTATTCACTCAAGATCAAACCCACTATAACATTATAACATGCACAACATATTCTACACTTCAACTAAAACTGAATAACACACGCATGCCAACAAAACTCCAACATTATTTATTCAATTCACATAATAATCAATCTCTAACATTAATTATACGGAAAAGTTGAACATAGTATAAAAAAATTAATCTATTCTCTTAAAGATTTTAAGTTTAAGTGATATGAATTTCTTATACATGAGGTGAATTTATATAATAATTTTATTAATCATCATTGAAATATTATTGAAAGTCAATAATCTATTAATAGATTTTAATTTATAAATAAATGTTCCGTTGATCAAATTTGTTGAAAAGATTTATCATATTCTTAGTATTACAATTAATGACAGTTAAATTTTATCGATAAATTTGTCAATATTTTGAGAGACAAATTTTTCATAAAATTAACTGAAGTTTCTTATTATATTAAAGGGGAGTATGAAAAAAGAGAGAAAGATAAAAAAAGGAGAAGATATTTGGAGGTGGGTGATGTGGAAGTTTGTCAATGACACGTGTTGGTGGTATTAATGTTTGTTGATGACGGTGACAATAAGAACCGTGGTCGAAGTTGGAGAAGAAAATAGAGATAAAGGTAGAAGAACATGAAAACAAATAGGAGGAGGATGAGACCTCAAAAGATGAAAATGAATTATAATGATGGTGATGGGTAAGAACTGGTCGATGATAAGGAGAAAAATAATAAACATAAAAGAAGAGGAAGAGAAATAAGGTGATTCAATAATAACAAATATTTATTTATGAACACTTATTAATAAATTTGATATTTTTAATACTTAGATCATCCATAAAATGTGATTTTCTTATAATGATTCATGTTTTATTGGTATTATTTTTTTTCAATAAATCTTCTTTCAAACATGTAAAGATAAATCACGGTACAAGTAAGACTATTCTCTAATAAAAAATTTCTCCAAAAACTATATAATATAATGTCTTTATCTACTCTTTAATTTTTATTTTTTTTTGGTAAGAAGAAAAGGCATAAGAATTTGATTAATTTGGAAATAGCAAGCCTTAAATTTATTATTATAAGGTTAATTGAAATCTTTAACTCCCACACTACAATTGAAAAGTAATAGCACTAACAGCTAAGAAAGGTACACACCATAAAATTGACTGATACAACAATTCATTCCAATAACTATTACTTAACTAGGCGACTAATTAACCTAATTACGTAATTATCTTTGAACCCATTGATGGATTCTAATCAAGCAGAAGTCCGAAGCATGAATTGTTTAAGGATTTGGATGACCTCTTCTCCAAGTTGTGAGTATGAATCATGAGTGAAAAACCCATGCTCGCACCCCTCAAACTCAACGTATTCAATGTCTTTGCCTTTTTCTTTTAACCTTCTACCATACTCTTCTGCTCTATCCTTAAGCAATTCATTCCCACCAACTATCACCAAAATAGGATCAAGCTTCACTTTTTCAAGATTCGGGCTTCCAGCTCCAAACGGATTCGCCAATGGGTGGTCTCTCGATTCTCCCAAAGGCATCGACAACCTCCAAAATCTGTTCCAAATAACCATATTATTATTGCATATATAACACACAGCAAAAAAATAATATGCTTATATTTATTTATATACTGTAAATCCGTATAATTGATATAGAATCTTCAATAATTTTAAGATTAAAATGCCTTTATTTTATTTTCTTTAATTTTTATAGTATGCGAATTTCATTTTCTCAATTACGCTTGTCGGGCACTTTATTTTACTATATAACGAATATACTTGTAACGGTTAACTCTAATTGTTGCAAAGCATATTGGATAAGGCTTGGATTAAATACATGAACATATTGGCATATTCCATTTACTTTGCTCTATGTTGGATAGGCATAACTAAGTGTTGTATTGTTTAATTTTTATGTTGTAGTACACGTCACTACGTACTAGGCATCTTGTTTATATGAATCTAACTTCTTAATAAAAAAAAAACGAATTGTTATCGTTTTAATATCAATTATTTGTTGAAATAGTATTGTAGTATGAAATTAAAACATTAATCGCGTCTAACTTTTTCATACATCGTATTGGTCACTACGAGATGGTAACATAAAGAAGTGTGGAAGAGGGTTTAGCCAAGTGTCAAGACTAATCACTTTTGCCATCTTGATTTCCGCGTGTGTGGAATTTAAAACCCTAGTATGTTTTGAACTTATTTAAATATACAACGTTATTACTAAATTTTAATAATTGAACATTTTATCTTGTAAATCCATTCACGTGTTTTTAATAACGAAATATGTTAACATATTATTTAAAAAATTTAATTATATATATATATTAATGCGAAAGGAGCAGCAAAATTATGGAAATTTTAAAAGAGGCGTAGCGGAAGTCTTAATCATCGCATATTCCTTTCCCATTTATGGCCAGAACGAAAGCAAGTGTGGTGAAAGTGGGTCCATTAATTTTATGCTATTACTATGCTTAAAAGTGGCTCATTTCCAATAACACAAACCTAATACTCAAACCACAACATCCACAAACACCACAAAAAATTCAACAAAGTTATAAATGTCCACCCTACTTGGTTTAGATTGGAGTAGAAAAAAATAGGTTATAAGTAAAGTAATAAAAGAAAGTAGGTAGGTATATCATCCAATAATAAGAGAATCTGCCCAAAGCATTAGGGGGTTCCAAACTTTTAGGTCCCTTAAAAGGGTTATTCAGTATTTATGCAACTTTTTTAATAGTTAAAGAAAAATAATATTTTAACACCAATCTTTGACATTGTTTTGACATTGTACACGTGTCAAAATGTGATTGGACGATTTCAAATTAAAAAAGGCGGAGACACATGCATATTTAGAAGAGAAAAACTAAAGTTTTTTTTTTTAATTTGAAATCGTCCAACTACATTTTGACACGTGTGCAGTGTGAAAATAGTGTCAAAAAATTGGTGTTAAAATTTCATTTTCCAAGTTAGAATGAAGGGAGAAAAAAGTGCTTAGCCTCACCTGTCCAATAACTCGAGGTTCAGCATGTGCTCTGGTGGACCTTCCTCAGACTTGGTCCGAACCTCCCCGCCAAAAAACGGCGCAAACAACACGTAACCTCGTACCCGAACCGGGTCCATCTCGCTCGAACCGGACCCCAACCGAACCGCGAGGTGGTGGGCAATGTTCCCGCCAGAGGAGTCACCGACGACAAACACGCGGTCAAAGTCAACGTCAGCACTCAGCCAGTCGTCCCCGCCGTTTTCATCTTCCTTCAGCCTGAGTCCCTGCCTCTGGAGCCACCTCACCGCTTCCACAGCGTCGTCGACGGCCGACGGAAGGCGGTGTTCCGGGGCGAGGCGGTAGTCCGGCGAGAGGACGACCGCCTGGAGCCCTGCGGCGAGGCGCGTGCAACAGTTGTGAATATGGGGCCAGGTGCGCGAACCGAAGCAGAAGCCTCCACCGTGAAGGAAAATGACAATAGGAAGCTTGTTGGTGTGTTGGGGTTTGTAGAAGCGAAGAGAAAGGTTGAATCTCTTGTGGAAGAGATAGTCCTTGAAGGTTACAGAATGATCTTGAACTGCTGATATTTTGAACTGTATATCGTTTGAACGGAAAATAGAACCGTCGCTAAAGAGTTGGAGAAACCCCAAACAGTCCTCTACTACGTGCGGGAGAGAACCCATTGATTCTACAGATATTACTATATATCTTCTTCTGCAATTTCCTTTCTTTCTCTCCATATCTATATATATATATATATATATATATACAACTCCACCATCTCTACAACACTTTATCTAATAACTGTCTATTTCATTTCCTTTCTGCCTATAAATTCATCACTTATTACAGCCACAATTATATTATTAATTTGTATTCTTTTTATTTGATTAAAAATGAAATATGTTATTACTTTCTAAATTTATATTAAAATTAAAAGTGTAGGAAAGATTATATGATGATAGAGGGATATAGTTAATTGAAAGTGGAGATACGATTTGGATCGACGCTTAATATGATTGGAAGATGTTCTGTTTGGGATAAAATAGTAAAGTTATAAAATTTCCAGAAAAAAAGGGATAGTGGCAAGTGATTCGGATAGACATCATTATATAAATATTAATGTTCATAAATCGCATGCTGAACAAATTGGATGTGTGCATGTCACAACTTTTCATCTTTCATTTTTCTCTTTTATATAACAATACAACTTTCCAAACATACCAAGTAACAACTTCATTATCTTTTCATAAATAAGTTATTCTTATTTTGCATTTTAAAAATTAATAAACCATAATGTGAATCGGAGGCAAATATATATGCAGTGGTTTTGTTTGTTTGACTTTGAAAATTTGTGTAGTGATATCTGTCGTACATATCCACTAGAACAGTGATACGTGTTCGATGTTGTTTTCTTCTAAAAAGGTTGTTTTTTCATATAATATTTAAAATGGAAAGCATGAATTTAATCTGAAAAATATTATTTCACACATCTAAATTTTTTATACTCATTTGATGATATTTTATTTTATTTTTATTTTTTTTTTTAAAATTATAAAACTTTATACTTTTAAACTATTTTACTCTTATATCACGTGTTAAATAAATGGAAAAGTTTGTCATAATATTATTTATTTAATCTTGAATTTAGTTTCTGAGCACAGTGATTGTGAGAATAAAAGGTTGAAAAAGAAAAAATGTGAGGCTGGAAGGAATTAATAGATAAATATCACAAGGCAATTAAAAGTGGTGGGCCATCAGAAGAGATGAAAATGGCTTATCTTGGCATTAGCAGGTGGTACATATAATAATCAAATAACCAATTATAATTTATAACACGTTACTAGAATTATCAAAACATATGTATGTTGGGTTTAAATTCAATTGATTTAAGAAAAATTATAATTTTTTGTACATGTCAAAAAATTAATACGAATTCAATTTATTTGGATTGAACAACTTGTAATAAGCTAGATTGGTAATTCTATACATTTTAAGTGTGAAATTATATTTAGAAAACTAAAATTATATATGTTTTTCTATTTTTAATTGTATTGAGATTATATTATATTTTTTTATTTTGTATTTTAAGTTTAACAATATTTATATTAAAATTTATATATATTCCAATTAAAAAAATAACTTTTTTTTTATTGAAAAGAGTTTAATTTTTTATTGAATAAAAAAAATATAATTAAATAAATCAATCCGTTTAATTTTTTTTAAAATTCAATTAATCCGATTTGATTAACCTATGTAGTCAAAAGATTGGATTAGATATCATTTTCACAATATTATTAATATGTTGATTAATTTAAATATTTGGTGGAAAGGGTTTCAACCATTTTAATCACTTTTTTCTTTAACTTTTTCCTACACTCAATCACATTATCGACTTAATGCTGACAATAATCCCTTAGTGGTGCTAAATTATGATTTTACATTTACCGGTTTAATGTAATTTATAATTAAGGTAAAATATCACATATATAGATTTTAGTGATAAAAACATTAAATTATTTCTCCATCTTTCTCTGAGCTTTTTCATACACGAACAAAAGCTGATAACAGATGGAAACGTAGTTATTTAATACAAATCAACATTATTTTTGTCAATTTATTTATAATTGACGTCATCCACAATTCATATCATAATATGTATAAGTGAGAAAAAATCAATGTTCATATCGAAAAGTTAAATTAAAAATTATTTAATTTTTATTATTCTTCTTACACTATCCTAATTATGAGACTAAGTGAATATAAATTTTAAATGTTATTATCAAACGACTTGTTTACCAATATATATGTACTGTTTTATTATTTGTTTCATAAACTTAAAGAATAACTTATATAATAAGATTACTATAATTAATTTAATATGACGTTGTAATGATAATTATGTTTGAAATAATATAATTTATAGAAATGACTCAGTGAGAAACAGAAAAACAGACATAATTATAAATAGTGTCATAAATAATGGATAAGTTGACATATTGTGTTATCATTTACAAATACCTTTATCTATTACTAATGCAACAAACTAAACCGATCATTTGAATACAATTTTCCATTATATTGATAGTTTTAATTAAAATAAAAAATAATGATTACTAAATTGGGTATAAAATATATTTGGTATATTTAAAATAATCTTTATATTTTATTTTTATATGTCGTGACTTAGATTTATTTCACTTCTTTATTTTAATGTATATGAAAAATATATTTTGAAATTTTATTTAAATAAATAGAAACACAAAAGATTCTTAACTTTTTTCTTAAAAGTGATCACAATTATGTTTATCATTCTAGAAAAACCAATTATGTTCTCTTTCTACATGCCTCAACCATACATATTAATTTATTCTCACTGTATGTATGAAGATTAATAATAGTATTAATAAAATATAAAAAATAAATAAAATTCCTTTTCTGTCTTTAAATAGTAGAAGATTTGCATTGTAAGTTAAAACGTATATAAGTATATATCTCTTCTATCAAGATTCGAATACAATTTATTTATTTATTAAATATAATTAAATTAAAAATCAGATTATATTACATTGAGAAAGGATATCAAACTTTACCTTGGTTAGACTTGTTTTGGTGGCTCTTGTATCTTTTTCTAGACAACTATTTAATTTTCTTTCTTTGCTGGAAACATATCCCTACACTTATCTTTTTTTTTTATGGATACTTGATCTTGATTAGATCTTCTTGTGAATTTCAAGTTATACAAGAAATTGTTGGAAGTTTCCCATTGATTAGAGATAAGACCAATTTATAATATATAAGTGGGGTGCAGACCTCACCTTATAAGTCGGTTTTGTGGGGTTGAGTCAGGCCTAAAGTCATGGTTAAAGCCTATCCTAGCGAGTTCTAAGTGGGCAATTTTGCTTCTATTCCACCCGTTGTCGGGTTGTTATTGGATCACCATTAGACCTAAAACTCACTTCTAATAGAAATCATTTGTAATTTTAAGTTGTAATTATTGTTATTTTCAATACTTAATAAATAGCATTGCTTTGCATCAAGGGGTTTATTTTCCTTAATGTTATCATCCTTAAATTATCCATTTTAAGCCATGAAATGAGTGTCCATTAGGAAGCCAACCATGATGGTTAACTTTACCACCAATAGACAAGAGACAAGACAAATAAAACAATTTTTTTTCTATGTTAAATATCGTCAGAAGAAGAAATTATCCTCAGATTCGGACACTGTTATGATTTGGATATGTTTCCAACAATAATTTTGTATAAGATAAGCTTAAATTTTCTTCACATCAGAACTTGAGTTCAATTTCTTTGTTGAATTTATTGCGTGTTATTTCAGAATAAGTAACTAGGTGGCATGAGTTTCACTCCTTATCAATGATTTGCTCGTTTTATTGTAGATAGATAATGCGTACCCTGTTATGATTCATCCAAATCAATAATCTTCTATTATTATTACCTGCAAACTATACAGATATAGTTTCTTCAGACAATAAGTCTGAAGAGAATCTTCTCAAATTTTGTTTTGTCATGTTCTTTTTCGTCTCCTTGTCACGGCTCAACCATTCCATTGGTCAATGGGCCATTTTCTGAGTCGCAATAAAAATAGTGTTTTACACCTTTTCTGAAAAACGAAAGAGAAGAGGGGAAGGACCAGGTAGGTGCCTCTATTCCTTGTGACGTATGGACCCTATTGGAATGAAAATCATATGCTAAAAAGAAGGTGTCATATAATTGGTGATAAGACACAAGGGTCAGAGGGAAAGGAAGATGCGTATCGATTGGTGACATTGTGATAGAATAATTTCCTCAAACACCTTATCCTCGTCTTATTATATACAAGATAAACTTACCCAAACATATGAGTCTGAACCATTTTGCGGTTGTAGTTGTTAACCTTAAAATTGCTCATCGTTTGTGCATAGTGATACAAATCCAAAATTTTCAACTTGTGTAAACCAGAACACTGCAACTCTAAACCATGTATAACTATTGCATGTCATGATACTGCAAAATATCAAGGAAAATGTCCGCAAGCATATTATTTAAAATGAAGGCCATTAACGTTTAAATAAATCTTACTAACTCTTACGTTATTTTTATTATTGGACATGATTTTCAAGAGTTTATTTGTGTCACATGCATCATTCTAAGTATATATTAAGTAGAAAACACGAGTACTGTGTTCGTGTAAATCTTGTTAAGAATAAGACATCCACATCTTAAGGAAGTTCTACATAAAATTTCCACAATAGTTAAAATATATATTGCTAACAACTTTTTTAAGTATTTTACAATTTTAAAACATCACTTGTGAGCTAACATTAGTATTAGTATATTTCGGACCTTGTATTGAAACATAATATATATATATATATATATATATATATATATATATATATATATATATATNATATATATATATATATATATATATATATATATATATATTTATAGATTTATAGTTATACTAATTTGAAATGATAGAGTGATTTACATGCAGAAAAGAACTTCGCAACTGTTCGGTTTTGATAACAGTTTAAATATATATAGTTAAAACACAATTAATATTACAATGACTATTAATAAGTAGAAAAATTCTGATTTGAACGTCTGAGTGTATTCTGCTGGTCATTCCTAATACACTGATCAGTGAAACAAAACAAAGAACGGAATGAACATTCCACAGAGATAGGAACATCACAAGCATCACCCTCATCCCATCACAACAAAAACATATATACTTTTTTGTCATCAACACTTGTAGAAAAAAAGTAATTTTTGTATAAGTTATTTTTAATTTACAAAGGTTGATTTTCATTTTCTTTTCTTAATTTTATCTTTTAGAAGTGTTTGGTAATACTCCGAAAATTCATATTGACTGAAAGATTTTGCTGTCAAACTATTAATTGCGACAGACATTGCTGAAAGGAAAAAATCATGGCTGTTTATGCTAAATCTATTACAAGCCATTGCGGATATTTTTTATAATATTAACACTAGTCTCACTTCTAACAAAATTAATTTTGAAAAGCAGATAATTTTGAATTAAATTTATCCATCATAATATTTTTTCACGAGCTCGATATTAAAAAATAGAATTTGGTGACTATAAATTAGTAGTGTAAAAAATTACACCGAGAATCAGTAAAAAAATATAATTTTTAAAATGATGATTGTAAAACTCAATAAAATCACGATACATGACCTTTTATTAGATGATAATAAAAAATTGTTTTGCACTCTAAGTGCATATATATTATTTTCTCTTAAAAAAACTAAAAACTTAAATAAACTGCTAAAATTCTAATTACGTGGCGCTAATTGTAAATTCATAGAGACTAATTTCCCCCCTCAACCCATCGTTACCCCCAAACATCATTAAATGGTACGAGAGATTGTTTATATTAGAAGAGATCGGATATCATTTTCCCCTTTTCTTTTAGTCGGAATGATAAAATAAAATCTGTTTAATCCTTTATTTTATTAAAGTACGATTTCCAATCTATATTATTAAATTAATTTTGATAGTGATAGTCATATGATGAAATTTAAGGTGGACAATACGGGTCATTTCGACAGTTTTGACTCCATCTGTCATTTACGTGTAAAACTGGGACGAAATGAGCCAAAAGTCTTGACTCGATAATTTCTTTTAACATAATTTTATTATTTTTTAATTAATTAATTAACATCTTTAATTGGTTAAATTAAGAAGAATATTATCTATATGTTAAATCATTTTATTATAGATAATAATTAAAACTTAATTTGTAAATGTTAGATAATACAAAAAAGTATTTTTAAAATTATTTTTATTTTAATTTTTAATTATAAAATGAGTCAGTGAATTATGTACAATGGCAAGTTCTTTCTTTTGCCATTTTCTTTTTCCGTGGCCGTAAAGATGAGATTTGAAGTAAAAAATAAACTTAGAAGTGAATTACATCAATTTCCTTCTAATTTTGTATGATGATATTATTGCTCGGATGATAGAAACAAAACCCACTTGAGTTCTTTACCCTGATTAAAACTTTTTAGACTTTTTTATATACATGTAAAACCATTCACAATAGCTATGCCAAATCATTTAAAAAGTGTAAATGTCACGTGCGTATTATAGTAATTGTATAACATCTACCAAGTCATTTTTATTTATCCAAATCATATACCTAAATTGAGAAACTTTTCACTCATTTGTCATCTATTTCAACTCTTTTTCATCAAATTCAAACAATTTCATTTCCCCTTTATTTCTCTTTCTTTCATTTCCCCACTCCCTTATTTTTCATCCTCTCGTTCAAACAAATGGTCATTAAAAATCACTGCTCAAAGGAGAGAAAAATATACGAATTAAATTCAAATTTGACTTCATTTCATTTTTGAAAAAAATGAAGTTGTGTCAATGGAAAGGGGACAATGATTGTGCATGGTTACTTTCTCGGTAGGTATTGGGAACAACTCCTCAACAAGTTATAACCATATATATCATATGATATGAAATGAGAAGAGGGAGTATTATTAAGCATCTTACATAGAGTTACTGAGATACGCGAGGCCAGAAACTCCAAAAATGGCCAGAAAATAACGGTGAGCAGCATGGCCTTGTATGGTAAAAAATACATTCTACGGACATGGCTTGATGATAGAAGCAGCAATACGTTGATTTTGAAAATTTATCGTTGATTGTGTACTGCGAACTTACTTCTTGGAGGGACGGTACTACTAGAAACAAACATGGGGAGGAATTAGCTTTCCTGGATTCATGATATTGTTGGGATCCAGGACTGATTTTATCTTTTTCATTGTCCTCAATGCTTCTACTCCGAGTTCTTCTTCAAGATACTGCATGAAATACACTTTCAGAACCAAACTTATAATTATAAAATTTATCGAATACCGCATTTGAAAATAACAAAACATGATCGTCTGACGACAATCTTTTTATGAAAATTATGATTATTAATAACAACCACTGCGTAAAACATGATCGGCTTATTTCTTGTTTATCTTAATATAAAAACGAAGGCATTCTGCAGCCGAGCGGAGCAGGCAGATTATTGTTTTCTAAAGCTAATAGCCTAAACACGCCATATTGTTTTTAAGATTTATTAGAATCACTAGTGCAGTACCTTCATTTTTCCAGTGCCAACACCGTGTTCACCAGTACAAGTTCCTGTTTGGAATAACCATATGCGAATATCAAAATTACAACGGCTTTACTGACTTCATCATTTTTTTAGAAGAAAAACACAGAATATAAAAAAGCACCCGAAATATCAGACTAACAGGCAACGGCAAGAGTCAACAAGTTAATGATAATACCTTCCAATGACAAGGCAGCATGAACCATAAATTGGTTGAGTCTCTCTGCCTCCCGTCGATGTTCTTCTTGGCTAGGATCAAATAGAATAACCGTGTGGAAATTACCATCTCCGGCATGAGCGATTACTGTGCTGGCAAAGGGATACAATACATACACGCATTGATCATATTAGTCTGTTTGATCATCCACAATCATCAGGTAACATAAATTATGACCAATAGAATTTAAGTCCAGTATCCAGAATGAAATAACCCTGATCATGACCAGACTTACCAAACTAGTGGTGAAGCATCCAGCTCCTTTTTAGACCTTGAAATTAAATCACCAAGGTGAGATAAAGGAACACATACATCCTGCGGGAGTTAAATTACCATCCCCCAAACAAGGAAAAAGAAGGTCCTCAGAAAAACATAAATGCAATTGGAAGTCTAGAACAGTTGGAACTCTTCTCATTAAAAAAACTTGGAAAATCCGAATATATTCAAATGCAAGTTTAAAAAAAGCTTCACTTCACATGCTTCTCTTTCAGGTCTTCACAAAAGCATTTTATTCATCAGACCTTGGGATTAACATGAAGATTACAAAGAGGCAAGACAGCTTAGCTATATCTTGTAAAAAATCATTTTAAGAAAGAAAAAAAATTCCTGTCATTCTATTTCCCCATCAACAATAAGCACGAGCACTTAGATCAACATTGGCTAGGTTTGATATGTATATCTTTACTAGCAATCAGATCAAAGTATATATTTTTTTTTATAGTATGAAACTCTTTAGTTAGTTTCCTATCATCTAGCATATAATTAAACAGTGTAAAAAATAAATTAAAATGTATAATATTTCATTACTAACTCACTGAAATCATTGCCTCCAGATTAGGTTCCATTGCAAAGCAAGCCCAGAGTGCCTCTTTCCTTACCTGCAACAGAACAGAGGATATTGAACTAGATGTACAAGTAAATAGTAATACTGACTAATTGATAGTGAGGTCAGCTTCAGTGAACAAGACAGTATAAAGAGAGTAACTTCAAAAGACGCTATACAAAAACTAAGTTTGCTAGCTGTGGATGGATTTGCACAAACATTGGGTTTCAGGGGATGGAGGTGGAGGAAGCTAAGCATAATAAAGGAATAAACTACTACCTTCCAAAGTTCTTTTTTTGCTTCAGGTTCTTCTGCAAATACAAAATCTGAGCCATTGTGCTCAGAAACAATTTTCCGAACAATTTGTGTTTGCTCACGTGCATATGCCTCTGAAGAATATATATATATACACACATACTAAGTTAGGTATTAAATTTATGAAAGTGTAGAGCATCCAATTTAAAGGACACTACATTATTGTTGACGTGAATAATGTAATTAGCTTATTCCATAGACAACTTTCGACTTTTTTCTGTTTCATACTGTCATAACTATTAAATTTATCATGCTACAAGATTTGTTTTGCCCTTGATATTTTACACTAAGCCAATAATGGTGGAAGAACCCAAGGCCATATGAAACTCATATTGGAATCCCATACTTCCTAGGTGGGAGTAAAATCTCATACCTTGCAATTGGATCCTAACATTATCAAATCTTCCAAGAAAATTCTGAACTTTCTCATACATTTGAAGAATGTGATTTGAAATGCTATGAATTTTGATCTATGATATTTTAATATATTCAGAAAATATATTCTATGCTAAACAACAATTTGAAGTTACACCAATAAGAAGAATTTGAAAGGACTAACCTGTTCCTATAAATTCAAACATTAAGGTTGGACTTTCAGGCAAATTTTTCCCATTAGCAATGTTGATAGCTTTCACTTGAACTTCATCCAATAGCTCTACCCTTGACACCTAACCCCCATAAACAGCAACTTGTAATTGGATAGACAGAAATATTGATATTCAAATTCAGAATCCTACCTGTACACCAGACCTCATTGTGGCAATAGCAACATCTGCTGCATCCTTCACAGAGGGAAAATTGCACATTGCAACCTGTGCATTTTGATTAGTCAAATAACCCATATGATTCTAAACAGATACACATAGCAACAAATACAAATGTATTCTGGCAGAATAAAACATATATAAGTTATCTGCATAAATATCCCCTGATGCACCATCTAAATAAAAAGTCACCGCCAGTGAAAATAAAGAACCATGGTTCAAAAGCATTTTTCACCCGATGGGATCATATGACAGCATTGTTCAAATATACTGTCTTCGTGTTTTTATATCTCTAGTCGCCAATTCCAAAAGTTTATGAAATACAATAGGCCAGTACCAACAGATAATAAGTGAAAATGGAAAGAGTGAACGTGTACTCTACCAAGAGCTTGGACTGGCCATGTATGAAAATTGCAGAAGGAAGAAACACAAGGCAGTAGAAAAGGTAAAGCAATTTTCAGAGGAACCTATAGCGGGGGTAGGGGGGAGAGACGTCTAAATGTTGGATGTTGCACTACTTTATAATGAGCTGCTGTTTGTAAATTAAAAACATTCCAGGATAGAAACTAGAAACACAACATTACTATCCAAATTTGGAATTTAGAACACACATCTTGCATTGACACATGTCAAGGATCAAAACCGACATTAAAAAGAGAATGCAATATACAATTTAGTATGTTCATCACAATAACAAAGTTCAATGGACCATATGAAATTTGAGAAAAGGATCAAGTTAATCAATGTACCACTGAATGCTGAGGAATTTTCTGAAGCCGCAGGGTTACTTCTGTTATAAGACCAAGTGTTCCTTCACTTCCAATCATCAAGCGGGTCAAGTCATACCTATAATATATAGTTTGAACAAAAAATTCAGTATCTTATCTTGCTATTACATCAGTTCCAAGAGGGACTCTTTGAAGAATTTTGTAATGTAATGCAAGGGAGTTGTGTTGCTTGCATCCATGAGAAAAAGGATATGTTTGCAGATTTTAGGATCTCACAACGCCTTATGATATGATCAATGTAATCATTATAAGGCTTGGATATTCTTCGTCTTACAAGCTATTTCTGAGATTAAGTTAAACCTTAAACCCAAATTATAAAAGTTGAAGCAGTAATAAATGTTTGGACAAATGATGGCATAAGTGAATATTTTTCAATGCAGTTTATATCTAGGTTTGACATTTAACTCTGCAGATTTTCTGATTCCTAGTGAACAAATTTACCAAGCATATTCAAGATGAAGTGTGTTGGCGAATTGTTTTGCTAATGACATTGTTTGGATGATGGGTGCTAGAGTTGGAGTTGCAAGGAATTGTTTTGGAGACCGAGCTTTTCAATTGAGAACATCAGACAAAATTTATTGATTGTGTCATCAAATACTAGAAAAGTCATCATAATCGACATAGGGACTGTTAAGGATGTTAAATATCATATCCAAGAAGGATAAATGATGTAGAGAAGTGTCTTGGTCAATTTATTGCATTGTTGATAGAGTTTCCGAAAAATTGTCTTCGTAGTTCAATCATACTACCCAACCTCTTGGAAAGCACACCAAAGAGGAAAAATAAGTGAAATGAATTAATAGCTAAAGGCAACAAAATAAAACAAACCCCGCAGCACTCTTCCTGGCACGTGATGCAGTCTTCACAATGTCTCCATTGGCAAGAACCACCTGGAATACACATAGTACAATAAATACAGCATCACATCAATACATTAGAGACCAAAAATTGGGATTAACAAACCTTGAGACTGATGACATTATCACGCATAGTTCCATACCTACAAATTTTTAAGGGGAACCATTAACCTCAGTAAGATGGAACATTTTTATAGCTTTTTTTTATGGTTTTCATAAGATCAGGAAATGTTGAATTACGACGGAATTGCATCAGCATTAAGCTTAGTTATCTTAAGCAACAAGCCTCAAGTAAAAGACCTTCAAACCAAATATTTGACCTTATAAGCAGACAAGTGGCAACAACCAAGATTACACATTTAAACCAGCATGTACTAGTGTATGCCAATGACATGATAATATACATCAGAGTGACTACCTCACAGCTAATGAACCAGAGCAACGTGTAGCACACATGCCTCCAATGCTAGCACCAGGACCTGCTTGTAACAAATAAAAGTTCAACTTAAAATATTAAGCCTCTTTGTCCTTTAACTATCAGAGAACCAACTGACCTGGATCAAGTGGAAAAAATAGTCCATAAGGTTCCAAATACTCATTGAGCTCCATCCATCCAATGCCAGGCTCAACAACAACATCCATGTCATCAACATGTAATGCTTTCACAGTCTAGATTATACCACTAAACAGTGTAAGTATAACAGCTAAAGTGAAGTTCACTTATTTGCATCCCATTCAGTACTTATATGCACACATGATTATATTTTGTATTCTGCATGTGTAAATACATGATTAAGCGTCCTGTCTACATAAGGTGCAAGCACAATAAACAATCTAATGACAATACAATAATCATCAAAATAATACACAGTTGCTGACTCTAACAGAGATTTCTGTACTCCAAATTCAATTAACTATAGCAAGAAATAGATGCAACATAATGGCTTTAGAGTTTTGTGATGATGATACCAAAAGTATTTTCATAATTTGTAATAACAATTAAACAATAATGCATTGATTAATGTGTTCATAGAAAAGCATCTAGCATTCTACAATGGTAATGCTCAATGCATATTACAGTTCAGCAGATAATTAAAACTATGTATTCCATGGGTTGACAAATATAATTCCTAAATTTTACAGAAAAGGAAGCATAAAAAAGTAACATTTGAAAATAAGTAACAATACAGATTGTCTTGAACCCAAAATCCCAAAAGTTTTAAGCTATTAGGTGAGTGCACATAAATGGTTTTACATAGCATCTCTGACAAAAATTATGATATAGCAAGAAGATATTTAGGCCACAAAGAAAAAGCATATAACCTCTATGAGCTCTCAACTCTACCCTAAAGGCAATAAAATTAATAATACATCTGAGATCAATTCAATACAAACCTTAACTTTTATTTCAGAGGGGAAAAATACATCTTAAAACTAATTACAAGTGTGTACTGTTTTGCAGACTGAAGACAACTCCACAGGCAGGTACAATAAAAAAACTCATACTCTGTGTATTTTACCTTAAGGACAATGGTCGGGTAAGTGCATCAAAAAGAACATGCTCAATTCCAACAAAGGACGTCTTATTTGTTCATAGGAGGAGTAGAATTTTTCATGAAGGATGAGAATGAAATAGAAAAGGAAGAAAAAGACTTCTTCCAGAAACATAACGAGAAAAAAAAGGGGGAACGTAAAAATGGAAAACTAGGGATTTAACACCCATTCCAAGCAAATAAAGGTGTCTTCAACTTTCTACAAGTCTATTATGCCTGATTTAATCTCAAACATATCAAAAACAAGTTGTCTTCAGCAACTCTAAAGCAGACATGGGACCAAATTGGCCTTACAAGAGTTTTGCCATAGTCCATTAGAATCAAATATATACTTCATAATTCATAATCTTCATATACTACTGACAATATTATGCAGATATTATACTATTATAATTGAACATGCACATACCTTCATTAATGACATGTCAATGCAAACCCCTCCATGAGGAGATAAGGTGTGACCCTCGATTGATGTAGCACCGCCATATGGTACAATAGGAACCTGTTACCAAAAGCTTTTTAAATAAAACATAGAAAAAAAAAAAAAAACAAACCTAAATTACAACTATCAGTTTCTCAACATCACAATCATTATTTTTTATTAACTTTATTGATCAAAAGGCACTGTACTAACATGCCATATAACTGCTCGTTTTAAAATTTAAATTGTTAGGTGGTGGTCATGGCATGTATTTGTGGTCTTTAAATGAAAGTTCAAATAACATGTCTAACTTAGCAATAAAAGAACTCAAGACTACTGGAAGAAACAAATGGCATGGTTTAAACCATTTGCAGATGCTTTAATACAAGTAATGATAAACGTAGTAGAAAAACATTGTGCAATCAAAGGAAACATCTTGATGAATTAGTTGGATGGCTAAAAACAAAGAATTTTACTTTGGATTGTGATCATTGGCTGAAGCAGTTCTTATGAGACCCATGATGCCTTAGAAAAATTGTTGGGCTATCACAATAGAAATATATGGTTGCAACAAAGATAGAGAAGATAAACTCATGATTGAAAATGAGGTGAAAGAAAAACATGTATTTGATGAAGGGATGATATAGTCTTGTTTGAGGAATACACCTAAAAAAGTAGACTGGACCAAATTCATTATGATGAAAACAGATAAATTCCAAATGTGAAATAATTCAAGTATGAAGGGACAGGAGAAATAAAGTTTTTTTTTTTTAAGGGAGAAAAATAAACACAGAAATTGTGATGAAAAAGCAAGATCAAGTGATATTTGGTTTGGTCCAAATGCCTTTATAATAAAATGTTAAGGCAAAGAAATCACCTAGAACATGCTAAACAACATTTGTTGAGTTAGAACAACGCGAACCTTATGAATGTTACATAAGTTGACAACCTTAGATACCTCTTCTTCAGATCTGCAAATAAGAGTACAGTGCAAGAAAATAAATACACGTGGATTCTTTAACTTCTACCACAAGAATGTATCCACAATATTTTAAAAACCTCTCCTACTCTCCATTGTTCATCCATGGCCAAGTATTAACTATTTAGAAATATAAGAAGTCTTTTTGATATATTGTGATTGTATGTAAGAAATGATAGACAGGTTAGATAAAAAAATTTAAAATCAACACATATCAGAAAGTCATTACATCTCGCATAAGCATTTGCACATAACAAATGTCCTGGAATCTCTAAATAAAATGGCATATTAGACATAAAGCCCTAAATTCTTGTAAACAAAAATATATAGTTCTGCAAGGGTTCGGAGACCTGATGGAAATGATCCAATTTACCAATCTTCAAATCCAGATTGACCAATGTTGTGCAGAAAACTATTTTAATAAAGAAATTAACCTCGTTATTCCAGAACTGTCTGTTTTCAAACAGAATTCAGTTCAAATCTAGAAAGAAAAAAAAAAAACTTGTTTTGAGGTAGAAATACACCACGAGCAAACAATTACAGCATCATGGCTGCATCAGCATATGATATATCAAAATGATATTCAGAACAAAGGCATCTAACAAAATATCACCGGGTCCAATTGCTCTGATGATCATCATAACCTACTATATTATAATTGTCACAATATTACAACTCCACTTGAGAAACACAACAGATTATCAGCATAGCTTAGCAGAAAGTATTTTCAATAGTTTTATTTTGATAATCGTAATGGAAAGAAAGAAGAACATAATTTAAGTCTCTTCAAAACTATAATATTTGGGAAAACACTGCAATACAAACTTCAAAGGTCTTTCTCAATGCAAGTAACAAATTGTGATATACTTAAAATTTAATAGGACAATGCAATCACTGCAACATTGCAAAAGCAATGATCAGATGAACGAGGAAGCAAACACAAATTTCAGCCGGAGCTTCAATTCAGAGTACGTCTCACCTTGGATAAACAATCACATCTGGGATATTAACAGCCTTGTGAAAGCTGTTTTGTGGTTTTCCATGGATATACCTTTCGTCATAATCAACTGATATGTTATCCTGTAGGAATGAAACATTATAACAATGCAGGTTGACAATCACAAGGTAGAAGTTCCAAAACAATTGCTCATTTAGTTTGACTTCATTCGAAACAGACTAAAAGTATTCGTGAATGCTAACTAACAAGCAAGCAATGAAAAAGTAAAACCAGCCTGCCTTCCAAAACACATACCAAGTTTCACAAATTAGAATATAAGTTGTAACTAAACAACCAGACAAGAAACAGCAAGAACTAAAAGAAATTTTCAAATATAATTGATCATCAAATTAGAACCGACCGAATGATTTGAAAGCCTGTCTTTCCTATGTGCACATTTACAGAATATTAAGATAAGGGAACATATGCTGTACCTGACAGATGATTTTCAACTCCTCGAGAAGCTCCCGCGGAAATTCCTTCTGTGATCCCTTAACAACGTATTGCGTGCTACCTTTGCCCCCGACATTCACACCTCTAACATCCATTGCAAGACACGGCATGTCCGTGATCAAACAATTACTTGATCAATCGAGAGTATTCACAACTAACTACTCTTTAAACCATTATAAAAACATAACAGTTCTCGTATTCACTCTGAAGTAGAAGAATCAGTTCATACATGCTTAGAAGTTCCTAGTAGCATATCCTTGAAAAAAAAAAAAAAACTACGGCCGTAACTCTACAATCTCTAAAAATAAGATGAGAGTAAGCACACATAATATCATATGACTAAATCGTGTTAGGTTTTCACAGCACAGGTGTCGTCTGAATTCATAATCGACGAACGAGTAATAATCAATGAATTCAAATTGAGACATAAAAAAATTGGGAAAAGAGAACCTGTCGGAGTCGCAGAAGGAAGGACTGAAGTGTGGATGAAGAGCGAATGATCCAGCGGAAAGAGCAAGAGCGAAAGGAAGCAGAGAAGTTGAGCGTGCGTTCCTGGAAGAGTGATTGTTGAAGACGGTGGGTTCGTATTTATTGTGGAGGGTGCGGTAGCGATAAAAGAGCTTGGAGGAAGAATATCGTAAGCGAAAGAACCATGACGAGAAATTTGACATGCTGATGAATGGTGGCAACTGATAAGGCTGGTTCTACCTTTTCTCCCCAAGTCTATTTTAAAAACTGAACCAAAACTCATAATAAACGTAGTTTTTCAAGTTACAAATAACTTCTCATTAATCTATTATCGAACATTAGAACTCTGATGATAAAAGAAATATCCTTCAAATTTAAAGAAATTTAAAAAATCATTTCACACAAACTCATTTTCATTAATTCAAATTAAAATTTTAAATTATGACAAGTTAAGGAGAGAAATTAATATATTTCTAATTCATAAAATTACAAGCCTTAAAAAAACGCAATTCCTAATCTTAAAAACCAATCTACATTTTCAATTATTGAATCTATTTTACTTGAGATAAAAACTCATAATCTTTGGACAAATCTAAGCAACAAAGAATATAATATTTTACATTGCTCAACTATTATCCTGGTTCTAGAAAACAAACGGGTAACATTTGTAGATTACGAAAAGATAATTATATTATTTGGAAGATTAATCTTTGCAAATATTTTTAAGAACTAAAAAAAGAATATTACATGAATTTGAGAAATTAAAATTAGTTACAAAAGGAAGTAATGAATCACGATTTAAATAATTTTTTAAAGAAACAATGTAAATTTTCTTAATTAAAGATTCCAAGTATTATTACATACAAAACTTACACTATATTTTCTTAAAAAGAAATTGATATATATGATTCTAGAGATAACAATTCTCAATTTCACAGATATATGGGTTAAGTTTTTAACCATGCATCTTCAAATGTTTTTAAAATTTTAAAATTATCTTCTTTAATTCAAAAATCCTATACACAATTTTTTTTTTTTTGTGTTTTATTAAATTTTGAAATTGGACAAAAAAAAATTCTTTATCAAATTTTAAAATTTGTTAAAATGTTTAAAAAAATTTAATCATATTTTTACAAAATCTTTCATTAAATTTCAAAATTCAATAAAATAATTCTTTATCAAATTTTAAAATTCGATAAAAGAATCTCCTATTAGATTTGAAATCCAATAAAGAAAAATATAACTTTTAATATTATTTTTAGAGATTAGGAATACATAATAAAATGTTTGAAAATGCCATGTAGAAAAATAAGAAAAGAAACAAATAAAGTTTATAAAATTAAGATGTCAACAAAAATTCCATTGAACAAGATCATCCCATGAGTCAACTTTTAAAGCAAAATACCTTTAAAAACAAAAATGAAAAAAAAAATATATATATAAAAACATCTTTATACATATGAAAAAAATTTATTCAATCAAAGTTTAAATTTAGTATGAATAACGAGTTGAAATTAAATGAGGTCAAAGCTAACATTATCTCAAGTTGGTAAACATGGATGGAGGTTATCCATGTCAAACCAAAATGTTGAGACAACTTAAGATAAGTGAATTCAAATATAAACAAGTTAAACCCATGTTACCAAAATCGAGATATGTTTAGGTGAAGTTGAGTTGGTAAAAAACCATGTCTATTCAAGGTGGTCTTAGGTTAGGATGGACAAAACTAAATTGAATTCTAACAAGTTGACCAAGTTATATCTAGGTTAAGTCACGATCATATTGAGCCAGTTATTCAACACATGGTCCTACTTATTAAGTAAATGTCCTTATTGAAGCCTCCAACCAATGAAGAAAAAAATATGTCAAATTTGTTAAATAAACTTAAATTTAAAAAAAAAGGTTAAAAGTATAATTTTTTATTTTGTTAGTTTCAAGGGCATGGGATATTTTTCTATTGTTTAATTTTTATATTTTTGTACGTAACTTGTTTTGTACGACTTTCAATGGCCTTATTCAATTAATGAAAGGTAGTGCAGTATACTTCAGAGAAAAACATTTTTCGTGCGTGAGATTAGTTTAAAAAAGTAGTATCGGAGCTTTATGCTCTGAGTACTGAGATAGAGAAAAAAGAGAAAGGGGAGAGTCAAACATCGTAAGGGAAATAAGGAGTGCTTGATTTTTTTCATGAGAGATAACAAAGGTTGTCAATGGTATGAGTGTGCCATAATTGACGAGAAAACCCAATTATGATAATTGATGCTTGCATATTAAGGCATTATTAAGATCCTAAGACATTTGGGATATGGTGGAAGACGAATATGTTGAAACTGATGAGGATGAACCTCAGACGGTGGCAGAGACAACCCTGTTGAAAAAAACACGTGCAAGAGATAGGTCAACATTGTATTTTCTCTACAATATAGTAGATGAGTTGGGATTCGAAAAAATAGTGAATGCCAAATCAACAAAGGAAGTCCGGGAGATATGGGAGGTTGCATATAATGGCGACAACCGTGTCAGACAAGTTTGAATACAAGCTCTCAGAGGGGAGTTTGAATGGTTGAAGATGGAGCCCAAAGAGTATATAACGAGTACATAACTCGGGTGGAAAAGGTGGTCAACCAACTCGACAAGAATGGAGAACAAATGTCATCTAGCTGGGTTGTGGAAAATATTTTGAGATCCCTTACAAAAGATTTCGAAAGTATTGTGTGTGCATCGAAGAATCGAAGGACTTGTCAGTTCTCATAGTGGATGAACTTGTTACGTCATTGGAAGCCCACGAATAAAGGAGAAGGAGTTGGGATGAACGGGTTGAACCTCTCAATCAAGCACTGCAAACACAGTTTGACTATAATGAAACTCGGATTACTCAGAACTGAGGTCCTAGAAGAAGAGGAGGCTGAGGTGATGAAGGGCAAACCGGTCAGCAAAATTGGCATGACTGAGGACAAGGGAAAGGCCGAGGAAATTGGTCAGAAGTAGAGTGTTTTAAGTGTGGCAATCACGGTCACTATGCACATGAATGTAGATCAAGGAAGTGCTACAATTGTGGTAAGCTCGGTCACATAGCTAAATTTTGTTGAAAAGTGAGAGAAACCTTCTTACACGGTCACTATGCACATGAATGTAGATCAAGGAAGTGCTACAATTGTGGTAAGCTCGGTCACATTGCTAAACTTTGTTGAAAAGTGAGAGAAACCTTCTTACATAAGAAGAAGGTGAAAAAGAGATGGGAATTTTGTTGATGTCAAAGATCTCAAAGTTGAAGGTGGAGAATTGGGATGTTAGACCATGTTTGAAATCAAAGGCTGAGGAGATTTTTACGAACTCAGTATGATATATAGATACTGGAGCAACCAATCACATGTGTGGAGATAAGTCTCTCTTTGATGAACTCACCAAGGTGGAGGTCAGATTTGTGTCTTTTGGAGATGACTCCAAGGTGGTCGTGAAGGGACGTGGAACAATCCAACATATGTAGAAGGATGGAAAAGTTGGAGAGATTAGGGACGTTTACTGTATTCCTAAACTGAAGAATAATATTTTAAATGTGGGTCAATTGTTGTAAAAAGGTAACTCAATTTTAATAAAGGACCAAGTACTACATTTAAAGGAGAAGAATGGTCGTCTTGTAGCAAAAGTAAGAATGAAGAGAAATCGAATGTTTAAACTGGAGTTACAGATTTTGCAGGAAGAGGTGTTTGAAGGTGGACATGAAAGATGAAGCAATGATATGGCACTTTCGGTTTGGGCACCTTAACTTTCGAAGCTCGATCGAGCTCTCAAGGAGAGAATTAGTACTCAGAGTACCCGGTATAGAATTTGAGAAGAAATTTTGTGAAGAATGTGTGCTCGAAAAACAGTCAAGAACGAAGTTTTCAAACTCGATCATGTACAAGGCAAAAGAGCAACTTAAATGGGTACACAGTGACCTATGTGGGCCTATTACTCCTAGCTCATTTAGTTGTAAAAGGTATTTCATCTCATTTATAGATGATTTCTCTAGAAAAGCTTGGGTGTATTTTTACAGAAGAAGTCGGAAGCACTAAGGACATTTAAGATGTTCAGACTGATGGTGGAAAAAGAAACCAACAAGAAAATTAAAGGATTAATTGGAGGTGAATTCACATCAACAAAGTTTAAGGAATATTATGAAGAGCGGGGGATAAGGCATTTTCTTACAACTCCATATTCACCACAACAGAATGGTGTGGCGGAGACGAAGAATAGGACTATTCTTGATATGGTTCGAACCATGCTTAAAGAGAAAAATATGCCAAAAGAGTTTTGGGCGAAGACTGTGCAGTGTGTTATATATGTACAAAACAGGTACCCACATTCGAAGTTGGATGGAATGACACCATAGTAAGCATTGAGTGGAAGAAAGCCAAGTGTCAAACTTTTTAAAGTTTCAGAAGCATAACTTATACACATGTCCCAAGTCAACTCAGAACGAAACATGATGATAAAAGTAAAATATATGTTTTTATTTACTATGACGAACAGGCGAAATATTACAAGTTTTACAATCTAGTTTCAAGAAAAATTCAGATAAGCCTACCAAGATGTTCTAGTAAATGAAAATAGTGAATGAAATTGGGTTGACTTGAAGAAAAACTTCAGAAAGCATGATATTTGAGATAAAAGACTCGAATAACAATACCAGGTGCCCGGAGATCACAAATGAAAGAGTGAATGAACATGATGAAAAAGAAAACGATCTTATAAAGTCAAAATTTCGGAGTCTAAATGACATTTATAACTCTACTGAGGTACATATAATATTAACATATGTAAAAGATGAAGAATTTAAAGTTGTTAACATCGTTTCAGGATGAAGAAAGAAAAAAAATGTTAGTTTATGGAGAATTTTGTTAAATAAACTTAAATTTAAAAGAGTAAAGAGTGTAATTTTTTATTTTGTTAGTTTTAGAAGCATTGGAATATTTTTTCGTTGTTTAGTTTTTATATATAATCATTTTTATTCTGTTTTGCACCGCTATTTTAATAACGTCAGTGAAAGGTTTGTAAGATTAGTTCAACAAAATAAAATCTATGCCAAAAAAATATCAAATCAGACATCGTCTCCCTTTTCATCTGAGAGATTCTTCTATTCTTCCGCCCGGAAATGCGTCTTTGTCTTTATTTACTATTTCCCTCTTCATGCCAATGGCTAAGGCATTAGGAACCAACTAAATAAATCCTACCTCACCTAACAGTTCAGTCAAAAACGCAAACTCAAAGTCATGCCAGGGATTTCTGTCTCTGTAAACAGTATTCTACTTCCATTGCTCTAGTATAAAAGCCTAGCGCAATCCAATTGCATATGTGGACTGTAAATTCCAATATTCCTTGGATTGCTTCAATGACTCAACTCGTTCACTAGCTAGCCTCTCTCTCCAGTAATCTTTGCACCTGCCAAAAAATTCTTGAATATTAATGCCATGCCCTTTATTCACATAAGAATAAGAAAAATAATGTTACCATCTAATACCTTCTTTTCGTAAGTAGATCAAGTTCTACCATACGCACAGCCTTAGAATAAACACCAACCTGTATTAAGAAGAGCATTTGTCCTTTACAAAAGGAACTTTTCATAATTGAAAATTTTAAAATATAAAGCAAATCAGAATATGCTTTAAAGCTCCAAGGAATAGGATAAATGACATAATCACTATACTTTTGTCATAAGGAAGCCATCGCCTTCTGCATAAGGGAAAAAGTGGAAATATTCTATGTTTTGAGAAGACAAAGAATAGAATCTGCTGGATCAATGTTATCCAAGATAGGCTACAACGCATCTACTTATCTATTAATGCAGTTATTTAGAAAAGGAAAGCAAGGTCCTATCAAGTTGCATAGTTGCACCATTGATTCTATGCTGGCTTTGATTATTTACCAATGGTGATTGTTTAATCCGATATATCGATGCTGAGAAAAAAATACACACCTCTCTGCATATAGGACACTTCGACTCTGGACTGGCAGCTTTAAGGCCTTGAAAAATCATCACAGAGGCAGCTGAGCAAGCACATGACTTACAGAAGATATGACCACAACTCAAAGCATAAGGGTTGAAAACAAGATCCTATCATCACGATCCAAACATTTATAAGAAATACTGACATGTGTGTGTGTGAGAGAGAGAGAGAGAGAGAAAGAGATCTTTTCCCTTATTTTCTAGTGTAGCATACAATTAGGAACTTACCAGACAAATTGCACAAGTTAGAGCATACTCGAGCTTAATAGAATCGGGAAGAACCAATGTCATTACATCTTTATTTATGTTTAGATCACAAGAAAAGTGACCATAGACTCCATCAAGCTCACAACTATCAAGTCCAGTAGAATTCAGATAAAAAGCACCCAATTCAATTATCCAAGGAGAATGCAAAAGTTCAATGTGTTGAGCGTGCATCCTAGATTTGAAGTTCTCCCCATTAACAGAGCTGTGTACCTGACGCCAAATAGAAAATGGTAGAGTGAACCCAAAAACTAAACCAGACAAGTATAAATGAAAAGAGTTAACATTAGGCAATCATCTCAGATGTTGCATACTTTATCATATTTCTTAAGTATTTTCCTCATTGCAATAGCATTCATCGCAATGTACTCAATTAGAATCCTCCCTTCTTGAGTAAGGGTTTGCCTATCACTTTTAAAGCACTGGCGCAAACGCAATACATATCTGTGTATTCCTGTAGAAATGTGAAGATGAAGGAGATGCTGAACTCTTGAACTAAAGTACCCCACCACATCTGATGCTTCCTTCATCAACTCAGAGAAGAACTGTTGGTCACATACTAAGTGGAAAACAAAAATGTTCATAATTAGACTACAGAAAGTAATACAGTTCAGTTAAATTGAAATAAACATCAAAATAATCAACGAGTATTTTGACTATATCAAGCTCTAAATCTAGTTGCAAAATAACCTAAGCTCTGATCAATTGCAAAGAATATAAGTAAACATTTTCACTCAAAATATTAGAAGAGCACAATAAACATTAGAGGAGGGTCAAGAACACATTCTCCAACATACTCTTCAAGCACACTTTCTCCTATTTTATAATGCTCTCATTAAAAACTACAAAATCAAGAATGGGGTTTGCTAATTTGGGATTTTAAATCCATACAAATTGGTGATTTCCAACTAATTTTAGCCAATGGTAAATAGTGTACTAGAAACAAACAGAACAAACAGAGAGTGTTGCTAACATTTCTTCCACCATCATAATGAAAGCAATTTTCAACCTTATAAACAAACCATTGACAGCATTAACACTCTCCCACAGCCACCCCTATTTTTTAGAAGTTATTCTCCTTATAAAAAGTTAAAGCCAGTAGTATCTCTTACTTGTTCTGGGATCTTGAGAAAACAGGAAAAACATGAAATATCCACTCACTTTTTATTCCTTAACCTAAAGATCTAATGTATTAAATTTTCCACAGCCCCAACAAGACATCAACCATCGATCTGGTCCCTGTTAACGACATACGCATGTGCCCTGCCTGGGCAATAGACAACTCACAAAAAAACGAAGAACTTGCAATTCTTAAAACCAAAAGAAACACTTACATGGGCAAGACTGACACTGACACAACAGGTCCTTGTCTGAAGAGGTGTCTTTCTTGCAAGTCTTCAACACTTTCTTCAACCTGCTGTATTCAACGTGAGCACATTTCTCGCCCAAGAACCACTCCCGCTCCTCCTGCAGGTACTCTCTGAATGCACACCCGAATTTCATCTCTCCCTTTTCCCACTTCCAAATCCTAATCGAATAAAGAAGCTTCACATAACAATTAATTAATTAATTAATTAATCAATAACAGTGATTGCGGAAAATACGTTTGGTTGATTCTACAGCGTACCAGGGCGAGCTGATTGGACGATGTGTGAGAAATTTGAGAGATAAAAGATAAAGAATAGAATGATAATAGGTATTGGTGGTGGGTGAGTAACCGGAGAAGAAGGTAGCTGATGGCGAGATAACCGGTGGTGGATTTTATTGCTTGTTGGTGTGGACTGTAGTTAGCAGGAGTTTCTCGAGAGCATGACGATAAGATTTATGTTGTGAGTACGAGAATTAAACATCGGAGGGACTTTGTGTCGTCTCAGGCTTCATCCAGAACAAAGCAACTTGAGTTTAAAGCCACCTAGACCCGCGCATATTTCGGAATTTTTGTTTCTCTTTCTTTTCCTGGCTCACCAAAACAATCCGTCTCTACATCAAATATCTTCAAGTTTTTTTTTTTTTAATATATATATATATATATATATATATATATATTAACCAATAAACACTTTCCCCTAGATTTGTTACCGTGATTTTCAGTCAAATATTCTTTGTTGCTTTATCAGTCATAAACACGCATCTCAATTACAAATTTAAGATATGAAACTTATAAAAAAATATTAATATTAAATAGTTTTTAAATTATTAAATTATGAAAAAATGATATAAAAAATATTTTTTCCGTCAAAAATTTAATAAGATATTAATTGCCTCTTGTATTGAAAACGATCTTCAAAGTTATGCCGCTCAATAAAACTGAAAATATTAAATTTAGATTTCCTAAAATAACTTCTTTAACTTTTTTTATTAAATGGCTAATAAATTTACCTTATTTAAATATATATATATATATATATATATTACTGTAAAACCTCAATTATATAATTAGTAAACAGAACTAAGTACAGTGGTGAGGATTATATAATATTAACTGATTTATGACTTTATTGAATGCTTTTATGATGCTTATATTCCGTGTTAATTTTTTATTCTTGGAGTAAGTCTTTGAAAGTTGGAAATATTAATTTATCGAATCTTTATTTTGTTTTAGACCCCGAAAGACAATTATAGTTGCATTATTTTATTCTATAGTGGATTTTAACACAATTTCAAAATCATATATTAAGTACTTACCTAGTTTATAATTGATTTTTGTATATAATATACAATTTGATTTTCCAACTTCAAATAAATTGCTATAGAGATGACGGATAAAATACTCTGAATAGACTAATCCGTAACTAAATTCGTTTGTTTTACATGTTTAATTAACTAGATTATATCCCCGCGAGTTTTCTAAAATTAAAATAAAAACTATTTTCAAAGATTAAATATTATGTGATGTGGAGTGTAGGTTCACTTTGAGGAGATTGTTTGGAAAAGAGGAAATGTATGAATTTGAGAGGATTTGAGGATAATTTTTTCATTGTTTATTTGAATGAATTTGAAAATAAGTTAATGTAGACTTTGAAGTAAAATTTGTAAAAACTAATGTAGAAATTAATTGATGTGACAAATAAAAATATTTGTTTAATTGGTATAAATTAAAGATTAACAAAATACCTCTAGTTATAAAATATAATTATTAATGTTATATTTAATTATAAAAATATTTTATAAAGAAAAAAAATAAAAATAATTATTAAAATTAAATTTTAAAATGTAAAAAAATTAAAATTAAATATCTATTAATTTGTGGACCAAACAACTTTTTTTTATCTTCTCTCTCACAATTTTTTACCTAACTTACCTCTATCAAACAAAAATGATGATAGAAGTGTGATTACTAATTTCTTTTTATTACATTATTTTTATGTGTTTTGTATTGCGAGTTTTGTGGAGAAAAATAAAAACAGAATTTATGTACATTAAAAACAATTCATTAATTATTATTAAATTTAAAAACAATACATTAATTATTATTAAATTTAAAAACGTTTTCAACGTAAGTTATATTAAAATGAATAAATGGCAGAATTTATTGTTGCAAAATCCTAGATGACAGTTTCAAAGTATAGCATAATTAAGGTTAAACAAAAATAACTCCTATGTATTATACTATAGTTAATTGTATTATGTTATACAAAAAAATTTATTCACTTATACTATTTTGTCATATGACAGTTTCAAAGTATAGCATAATTAGGACTGGGAAAAATAACTTATCTGTATTATATTATACTAAAAAAAACTGATCCACCTTTAGTATACTATTATGTGATGTGGAGTTTAGGTTCACTTTGAGGAAATGATTTGGATAAGAGTTAATGTCTGATTTTAGAGGATTTGAGGAAAAAAAAATTGTTGTTTATTTAAGTGGATTTGAAAGTAAGTTAGAGTAGACTTGGAAGTAAAATTTGTAAAAATTAGTGTAATATTGATTGATGTAAAAAAAAAAATTGTTTAATTGGTAGAAATTAAAAATTAACAAAATACCT
>NC_028353.1:6925241-6964416 GCF_000741045.1 Vigna radiata var. radiata
AAAAAAAATAAAAATAATTATTAAAATTAAATTTTAAAATGTAAAAAAATTAAAATTAAATATCTATTAATTTGTGGACCAAACAACTTTTTTTTTTATCTTCTCTCACAATTTCTTACCTAACGTACCTTTATCAAACAAAAATGGTAATAGTAGTGTGATTACTAATTTCTTTCTATTACATTGTTTTTATGTGTTTTGTATTGCGAGTTTTGTGGAGAAAAATAAAAACAGAATTTATGTACATTAAAACAATTCATTAATCATTATTAAATTTATAAACAATTCATTAATTATTATTAAATTTAAAAACGTTTTCAACGTCTCAAATTACATTAAAACGAATGAATGGCATGTTGCAAGACCATAGATGACGGTTTCAAAGTATAGTATAATTAGAGCGGGACAAAAATAAGTTATATGTATTGTACTATAGTTAACTGTATTATATTATATTAAGAAAACTGATCTACTTTTACTAAAAGTTCATTCATTATATTTTATGAACCTATAACAGTTTCGGTTCATGTGCATGTGAGAACTGTATTTACTCTTTCCTTTCTTTATTACCCGTTCAACTGCTTTGTGTTACTAAGAAAACATTATTTAATAATAAAATATTAATAAAAGAAATCGTTCACATAAAAAATTAATAATTAATTTTTTAAGACAATTTTATATCACAATTTTTAATATTTTTTTATTAATAAACATATATTACTTTTTAAATAATATTATTATAAGTAATAAAAGTAAAATATATTTTTTAAAATTTAATTTTATTAAAAGATTAAATAATAGAAATCATAAAAGAAAAAAAGTCTATATAAAAAATAATACTTTAAATATATTATATTCTTTAACATATTATTAAATATCTAAAAATATGTTAAAAAAACTTTTAATGATATTAAAATGTGTGTAATCACACTCACTAAAATAACTATTTATTTTAAAAATTAACTTACTTTAAAATAAATATCAATATTATTATTTTTAAATGATAGTATTTTACACACTAAAACTAAAATATATTTTTTAACATTAAATTTTATTAAATGACTATAAAATGAAATATCATAAAATAATATTAATATAGCAAAAATAACTAATATTATAGAAATATCAAATGACAAAAAAATTAATAAAACGTTCATGAATAACTTTTCTAGTATCATCTATTATTAAATTATAATAATTAATAATATATTAGTTTAATTTTTACATAATAAAATATAAATAATAAATAAATTATTAATAAAATATTTTTATGAGGCAACAAAATAAATAAATAAAAAATTATTTTAAAATAAAATTAGTAGATAAAAAGATAAAATAAATTATATACACATATAAAACAAAAATATAAATAAAAAATTAAAAAAGTAAATATAAAAGTAAAATAATATTCATGACAAAATAAATATAAATAAAAAAAATAAAAAATAAAATAAATAAATAAAAAATAAAATAATTTCCAAACACATATAATAATAAAAGAAATATAAATAAAATAGAAAATAATAATATCAAATAATTAAAAAATTAATTTGTAAGACACTTATGAATAAAATAAAATAAATATTAAAATAAATTTTAATTAAAAAGAACATGTATTATTATACTATTCCGTTTAAAAACTAGTACAATTCAGTTTAAAATCATGATAGTTAGTATTTCAATTCAGTTTGGTAAAACAAAAAACACACTACAAAAATTTAGATTTTTATCGGGGGTTATTTTTATTGTTTCTCGCGGTTTTAACTCCCAGAAAATACGTTACCCGCGTTTGAGAAAACCATTGGGCATCATTAAGTAATTAGCGTGGGTTTTTGGAAAACCACCGGAAATAACGGGAGTTTTGCAGAAACTGCCGGTAATAGCGGGGTTTTGCAAGAATCGCCGGTAATAACAAAGGTTTTGCAAAACCACCGATATTTGCAGGAATTTCGGAAAAACTGTCGGTAGTAGCAGGGATTTGCTCAGAAACCGCCGGAAATGAATGCATATTATTTTTTTTAATTTTTATTGTGATAAAATGAGATTATAATCAAGTTAGTTTTATTAACTGCTCCAACTTGTCCTCCACTTCTCCACCGGTCAAGCCAACGTAGGGATTCCATTTTCTGTCTTCTTATTTGCTGCCTTTCTTGCGACAGGATTGAAATGAATTCTTGAATTAGTGATAGTTCATCTGCCGTTTCATCACATCTACGATTTTGTTATGTAAACCTTTCTAAGGAGTAGAAAACATCACAAATACAAAAAATTAAATAGTACTGAAAAGCTCAGCTAGACAACCTACGCTAAAGGTTCATTATAAAATTTTGGACTGTTATGAGTTCAAAAACACGTTTTAATAGTCATATGCAATAACTAAATGAATTCCATCAAATTCAACCATACTTTAAACTAGAAAGATATCAAATAGCAGTCTAAATCTGCATAGTGAAAAATCATAAAGGGATATGAAATCCTCATGGCATATAGATGTCCTTATACTGATTTAACCTCCAATTAATGCACGTAATTTTTTAATCCAATTTTCAACCGAGAACCATAAATGAATAATTGCATGGAAGCATTCTTTTTCCTTTATCCTATTTAGAATATTCTCAATTTTTTTCTTAATTAATACGCTTTAGACAAGTTTGAATAAATATTTATCAGATACTTTTGTTCATATCTTAATTAAATAAGTTTAACAAAAATCATTATATGAATTAATTTTTACATTGATTATATGAGTTTAAAACACTCATTGGATAATTTTATCCATGTATTGATTAAGCCACTGGTCTATCAACAATTATTAAATTAGTTTGTCTATAAATTGATAAGGCGAGTTTAGAAACAAAAAAATTATACAAGTTTTTTTATACACAGATTAGATAAATCTATTAATATACATTTAACGAATTTGTTCACTCACTGATGAAACGAGTCATGCAATACATGTTAAACAAGTTTAAACATATACTGATTATACGAATCTAATAGTATACATTATACGAGTGTGTCTATATAATTACGAGATAAATATATCAATCCATATCATAAGAGTGTGTTAATGCATTGATTATACGAATATAAGAATACACATATGACAAGTATTTTCATACACTTATTAGACTAGTATTGAAAACAAATATTACATGAATTTAAAAGTACATATTAGACAAGACTATAAATACATTAATTATAAGAGTATAACAAAAAAAAAATTATTCGAGTGAGTCCATACGTTAATTAGATGAGTTTAGGAATACTTTAATTAAATGACTTATCAATAAATTGATCATATCAGTTTTCACAATACACATTAGATAAGTCATTCGTATATTGATTGGATAAGTCTAACAATATATATCAGACGAGTATAACAATATACAATAAACAAATTTTTTTCATATACAAATTATACGAGTTTATGAATATACGTTATACGAGTTTGTTAATTCACTTATTAGATGAATCTTGCAATATACATTACGCAAATATTTTCACACACTAATTAAACGAATTTAATAATATACATAAAAAAAGTTCATCAATACACTAATTATGCGAATATTTGGTGAATAAAACATTAAACAAGTTATTTCATGATTAATTAAACTAGTTCAAGAATACCCACTAGGTGAGTTTATTCATTCTATGATTAAACAAGTATTGTAACACATTACATGGGTTTGTCCATGCATTAGTTAAACGAGTACAACAATATACATTAGACGAGTGTGTTTATACGACACATCAAACAACTTTATTCATTATCTGATTAGATATGTCTTTCAATACATATTAGTCAAATTCGTTCATACACATTAGACAAGTATAGTAATCCCATTAGTTTAATGTGTCTACATACTAATTAAATGAATTTAATATTAAATATTAGACACATATGTTAATGTCCCGATTACACAAATATAGTAAGAGACATTACACCAATATGTTTATACATTAAATTGTATTTATAACGAATATACTCAATATATTTTTTGTATAATCTATTATTTGTATTTATAGATAATTTAGACTATATTTTTTCACATGTGATTTCCTTTCTATTTTTATAAAATTTACTTTCTATATTGCTACGTATATAGTATAATATATATATATATATATATATATATATTACATATTGACTTTCTAAAACTTAAAAATAATTTTTGATGTTATTGTGAACTTAAAAATATTATTATTATTTTCAACTTCTAAATATCTTTTAATATAATATATTTAAATATATTTTAATATAATATATATTTATTACCATAAAAAATACACAAGAAAACGTCAACCCGCGCTATGCACAAATTTAAAACTAGTTAATTATTAAAATAAAACCACGTATAAATTATTTATCAAAATCTAAAATGTAGCTTATTAATTAAAAGTATTTTTTATGATTACTTCAATATTTATGATTATTATTATTATTAATTAGAAAGTAATTTTAGATTAATCACTAAATAATATTTAAATATTATAAAAATGTTATCTAAATATCATTATTATTTTTGATATTCTATATTCTAATCACACTTTACCTTTTTTACATGAGAAAGAAAAAGTTATCTATTATAAATTTTAATCGTCTTAAATAAATATATTTCATGTAATCACATACCAGTAGCTTTTATATGCATATTTTTTCGTTGACAACTTCATATTTATAATTACAAAATTAATATCTCGTTACGGCCAAAAGATAAAACTAATTCGATCATAAACCCTAATTTCCTTCTCACACATGCGATTCCCAAATTGCCGAGTTCTGAAGCGAATATTAGGGCACAAAAGTTTCGAAGCTGAAGAGGAAAGAGAAGAAGGAAGAGCTTAGTTCTGTTTTCGTTCAAAGACTTTGTTCCAGGTCTTTACCCTTTCTTCCTTTTGTCTATATAAATTTCACCCAATGTTTGAATATCTATGTGCAACTTTTCATTTTTCTCTATCCACCGATATCCTTTGGATTTCCAAGTCGTGGGTTTATGTATTTCACTGCAATAGGATGTGGCTTTGAAAGTGGCGTGATACTTCGTGATCCTGACAGTGTCGTGCATTGTAGCAGACAACAAATGAAAGAACTGGAGTTTCAGTAATACATGTATATCACGAGACAATACATATTAACTGTCACGATCGCGTGCTAGAAAATCAAGCCTCTATTGTTGTTAATTAGTTGATAATAAATATGATCTAGGTTGCGCTACAGGTTTTTGAGTACAAAGATATAAATCTGTTTCTAGGTTGATAAAAAGACTCAACCAATTTGTAACTTACTGGAGAGAGAATTTTTCTGATACTTCTCTGAAAATTTTTGCTGCATTTCATTTGCATCTGCACCTTATGGACTTGATTACTATTCTCCGTCTGAATTTGAATTCCAAAGAGGATACAGTTAACTTTGCAATTTGATCTGTGTGCTCATCTGAATCCGGATCAAGTTTCTTGCACTCATGATTGAATCCCAAAGTAGATACATTTAAATTGTCTATTATGTACAGAGTTATTTGTATTATGTGCTGGAGATGACTGCCTGAGTTTAGTTTGTGCCTGGCATTACCGGTGTTAAAAAAGCCTAACATTGTCACTTAATCTGAAGTCATAGTTGATATGGCAATATGATTTTTAAGGTACATTTTAAAAGTTAACCAACTTTATGTACACGACAGTTTACATCGAATATCATTATAAGCATCCTTTACATGCATACACTAATTGTTCTTACTCTTTAAGTATTTATTTTCATTTACATGATGGCTATTGATCAAACGAACCTAGAGGTTTGTTAGTGTTTAATGCTATACAACCTACTAATGGCGTGCAGGTTCTTGGCAGATGGTGAAAACAAAGCAGAAGCGCACAGGAAAAGTTCCTAGTAAAAAACGTGGTATTTCTTCCCATGACCCTGTTGATTCTCGAAACTGTGACAAAGAGCATGAGGATAGTGATTGGGTTATAGTGAAAAAGCAGAGAGTAACCATTCTGGTGCCTGCTGTGCCTCTCAATGAGAGATCGTTAACAACAAACCAAGGACCAAATCATACGCAACTTATGCCTCCTGAATTGGCAAGTAACCATGTGCAGCTTCCCATGGAGACATCTACTGTACATCCTTCAGATAATGAACATGAAAAAACCTTTTTATTGGCTGTCCAAAAAGAGATTCGTACCGAGAATAGAGCACCTCCTATCTTACCTAGACCAACTGTGGTCAGTCCATCATCTTTAGATCAGAGAACAGAATCAGAAAATCCACATCAAATGAATGGTTTGAAGTCACATAAAGTACTTGGAATTTCTAATACATCAAAAGTTATTAAGCAGCCCAGAACACTACTTGCACCAAGAAGGCCCTCCAACCTGGAAACTTTGAATAAAAACTTAAGAGCATCAAATCTGGAGAGGAAGCTTGAAAGAGCTGGTGGACTGAGCAAGTGGCTGATATCACTTGGACTGGGGCAGTTTGTGAGAATTTTTCAGGGTAAAAGTCTCAGTAAGTATCAGCTGGTAAATCTAACCATGAAAAAACTCAAGGATATGGGTGCCAATGCAGTGGGACCTCGCAGGAAACTGATCCATGCCATGGACTGTGTTTGTCAGCCATATTGCTTTGAGGCATAGTAAAATGTTTTAGAATTTTGAAACTATGTACAAAATGTTCCAAGGCATGGTACAAATGCACAACTTTTGTTTGTAGATGTTGTTATAGCTTACAGTACTGAGTCTCAACGCTTGTTGAGATTTATGCATATAATAATTACATTAGCTTTTAGACGCATTCTAAACAATGCTTCCGTTTAGATTGGTGCATCCATTCACTTCAATCTCTCATTGCTTGTTATAAGTAGTTTTACTTTTGGAACAACACCACAAAGCATTCTCTGACTGGAGCACTTTTGCAATTAACTTGGTTTAGTTTTCGTTTTTTCCCCTCAAATCAAGGCACTTTTGTAAACAAGAACACGCTCCAAATATCACTCCTTCCTTTGAGGATGCGTGGAATACTACTAGGTTGTTATTTCATCCACTCCTTAAAAGTGTAGTGTTACCTTCCATATATTTTGAAATGGGTTTCTCAAAATTCTTATTTTCTTCTCAATCAGCTGATAATATTTGCTCATTTTTTTATTCTCAAGTTACATCAACATTCCAAATCAACTTAAATAAAGTAAATATGTTATTTCTTTATACATTTTATCCTAAGCTTCTAAAACAATATTTTAAGACTTAGCCGAGTTAGAAAAAGTCATAACTTGTACTCAAGGGATCTAACTCACAAACAAGACACATCTTATCAATTTAGACTATCAAATTTTAATATAGTTTATTCATATTTCACACGGAAGCTTTATACACCACGCAAAAATAATATAGTTTATTCATATCTCACATTCAAGGTTTATAGATATCCATATAATTTTGATTTTTTTTGTGATTTTTATCTTTTTAATTAATTACGAGAAATAATAGTGATTCAATAAAAATTAAATATAATATTAATTGTTATTAAAGTTATTTATTGATAATGGATGGAAAAGATAAAAGATGAGAAGATTAGTGGTAAATTAAGAGATTGAAGGCTCTTATAACTTATAACTATGTAAAGTTGACACAAGTGAGAAATTTCAATGGCTAACATATAATATTAATCTTTATGGTCATTAACTTTTATTATTTAAATCATTATTTATCATATTATTAAAAAAAATAAAAATTACAAAAAGAAAATGCAAAATTTTATTACCTCCATCTTCTAAAAATATTTATTATCCTTTACAAGTCTATTTATGATAAAAGAAAATTATAAAATGATAGGACTTATAAAATAAGAACCAAAAATTAATATTCTAATTTATTTATTAAACGTATCTTACAACTTTAAGATTTATTCCTTTCAAAATTGTCTCTACCAAACATTAACATTTACGGGTATTATATCGTTTATACTTAATTTGTTAATGTGATTATATAATATAAAAAATTGTATACATATTGAAAATTGTTTAAAAAATAATATTGATTTAAAAGGTTTCAGAAAACAAATTTACACATACATATACATACATACATATATATATATATATATATATATATATATATATATATATATATAATTATTATCATTTTAAAATATTGCTTTTCATAAATAAATAAAGAAAGAAAAAAAAAACACTGAATATCAATTGAGATGGGTGATTGAATTGCTTAATGTTGAAATGATTTGATTGAATGCATACTGTAATTATTATTACCTCAACCAAATTAGGTTTAGTTCATAGTAATATTAAGTAAAATTTTTATAATTAATTTTATTGATTTTCTTACGACATGGAGATGATTTGTTTTGCGAAAGACAAATTAGATGGAAGGTATTTAATAGTGCCTCGTGCAATTATTATTTCATTTACCTAACACATTTCGGTTTTTGGCAGTGATGGAGCATATAGGCTCCATTCATTTATGATGTCGAATCAGACAAACTCAACTCTAACCTAACTCTTGCATTATTCACGCATTATTTGGTTAAAGTCTAGAAACACTTATTTTCTTCTTAAATATTTTTGCATAAATGATTTCTAATAAAAAAAATATAATAATAGTTTTTGAGTATTGAAAAGTCTATGTATAATTTTTTTATTAGTTTAAAGACTAAATAAAAGATAAAATAATATTTGAAAGGATAAATGGATAATATTGAGATGACAAGTAGAGTGTATGGCTGCAACAGATTAAGTTTATATAAAAACAAATGGAATGAATTGAAATAGGATAGAATAGAATATAATGGAATAGAAGTTCTAATCTCTTTATCTTGTCGTTTCAAAAAAAAATGAAAGAAAATTAATTCATTTTCATTTTATCTTTATTTTTAGAAGTTTATGTATTTTATTTGCTATTCTTATTTTTTAAAATATTTTTAAGAAAATGTTTATTTTTATATTCGTACTTTAAAGTCAAATTCTTCGAGTGTGGGATTCCTTCCTGTCTAGCACGTGTTACGTGTGAAATTAAAATACTTTATAATTAGGTAACAAAATATTATAGGCATTACAACAAGTCTTGTATTATTATCTTGATGAACTAATTATATTTAGATAATAGAAATCTTCATATAACTATGAAGTGTGGAAGTTGAATTGATTATTGTGCTGATTGAAGTTTCATTCACTTAGACCTCCATAATTTATTTATTTTTAAATTATCATTGTCTATTTCTTCTAAGCTTTGATTAGTTCCAACAATTATATCGAGATTCGTACAACTCTTTAAAGTTTTTTTTATCCACCTTTTTTTTCTCTAAAATTATGTTTAACATGGATTTTTTTAATATTACCAATTAATTATTTCCTCTATATTATTAATTCTTTATTCTATTTCTAATAAAAAAAATTATCTTCTTATCAATAAAAAAATAAATAAAAATAGTAAAACGTTTTTTAGGTGCGCTAATCTTTTTACGAAAAGATATATGCATGATATCATCTCTATAAAAGGTGCAGAGAATGTAGCATCATGAATTAAAAAAAAAAAAAAAAAACTCCTTACAAAATAACTAAATATATAATTGCACACAATTGAGAGTTCATATGAGTTCAAAAACACAAAACATAATTATAATAGGAGTGATTAATTTTGAATAGTCGTTGTTGGACATATACATATTTATTCGTACCAATCCTAATCAAAAGAAGAAGGTACTGATGTTGGTCATTTGATATTGCTTTCCTTTAAGAAGGTAGATAGTGCCTTTTTATGATATTTACATGGTGTCTATACCTAACATCTCTTCTAATTATGCGTCTCTTGATCTTTTCATCTTAGTTACTCAGTCTTGACTTTGTTCCTTGTTCCCTTCTTCGTTTAGGTGATATTATTTCTAAATACTTGAAACACTTATAACAAACATGAATTTCCAATTCACAAAGATTTTAAAAACAAACGAAGGAACATACATCAGTCACTATATGAGAAATTACACTTGACTTAGATTCAAGCATTCACCTAAGCTAAGCTAAAAATTTCTTCTGGATCTATCTTTTGTTGCCTAAAAATTACCTTATTTATTTGATTCCATACCTCCCCAATAATTGCTAACCACATACCTTTCCCGATGAGATTTTCTTACTATTATGATTGAAAAGATTGAATTGTTGAAAATTGACTATAGGTTGATTATGATGCACCTTAGTCACCCACATTCATCTATCACACATGTTCCATATTCTATGAGATACTTTGATTGAAAAGTATAGGTGAGCCACACTTTCCTTATGATCTAAGCATAACTCACACAAGTTATTTTGTAAATGTATCCCCTTTATAGGTAATTTGTCATTTGTTGGTAACTTGTCCAAGAGCACTCTCCATCCTAATAGATGTGTCTTTGGGATTACCTTGGTGCTTCATAGCATTTTAAATACACTTTTCCTATCCCTTTATAGGTTTCTCTACAAGATATTATATGTAGACTCCATTATAAAGACACATTTATCATTATACTTGTCAAATAAGCCCCCATCATAGGACTCGGCCCTAGTCCACATGAATTGGGACCAAAAAAGCCCTCAAGACTAAAAAAATATTTTATTGAAAAAGCCCACAAGATCCTAGCCCACATTCATCTAGATTATTATCTTCATCCAACTTATCCATCTCCACTATTCAATAAAGTTATATTGTTATCTCTCTAATATGACGATTAAAAGTTTCTCAATAATTAAAATCAAGCATTCTATCTAATTAGATATTAAAGTATGTCTATAATTTTATATGGGTTAAGTTTGTTTTTAGTCCTTGAACTTTGACGCAAAATTAAAATTTATCCATGTTTAAAATTTTGATACATTTTGATTCCAAAACTTAAAAATGAATAGATATGGTCACTTTAACCCAATTACATTAATTTTTTTTACGTGTCAAACGAGTTTCATGCTAACATTTGAGTTGTTTATATCGTTTGACACATTATCGCTTCAATGTCTACTAAGAAATGAGTTTGACATGTAAAAAAATTTAATGCAATTGTATTAAAATAACTATATTCATTCATTTTAAAACTTTGATGTGAAATTAAGTTGTTCACGTTTGAAACTTTGATACATTTTGATCCAAAATTTTAAAAATTAATGGATATAAACACTTTAATCTAATTACATTAATTTTTTTTACGTGTCAAATAAGTTTCATGTCATTATTTGAGTTGTTTACAACTTTTCACATATTCCTACTCCAATGTCTATTAAAAAAAATGTGTTTGACACGTCAGTTTTTTTAACATAATTGGATTAAAATAATTATATCTATAATTTTTAAAGATTGAGACTAAAATATATCAAAAATTTCAAACAATTACAAATTTTAATTTTCCATCAAAATTCAAATACTAAAAACATAATTAATCCACCAAGAAAATAAAACTTTCAGGACATAACATTGTAATTTTAATCTGTGATAGATATTTACTCACCTATTCAAACACAAAATCCCTTATTTCCAAAAGTAAAATTTTTAAAATATTTTTGTTATTTAATTCTCATTGTGTATTATTGATTACAAATTATTATTCGTATGATTGCTTTTCACCTAACCTTTAATTAGATTGTATATATCTATTGTAATATAGAAATAAAAGGGTTAAGATGAAATCAATTTATTAGACCCGGTATAATTAAATATGGTGTTTAGTGCACACAAGATAACATGTATTACCCAAATACTTTTATTGCATGAGATGATATAGTTAATGATTACATATTTAGAATGTATTATGTATAATTAATATTTTAATAAACAGTTTATAGGCTTTACTGATTCATATCTTTTATCAAATAAATGGTTTTAGCTTTTATAATTTTAATTGCTTAAAGCTGGTTTGCATACTTTTAAAAGTAATAAAATTTAATACAAGTGTTTACACTATTCAATGACATAAATGGGGTGATATATACAGTGTTCATAATAAGATTCGACATGTTTCTCCATGCCTGATTTCAAAATTTAACCATTCATTTTATTTATTTTTCTCAGAATATTCTGATTTTATTTAATACTTAATATTTAATGGTATTACTTTTATTTTACAATTAAAACACTTTAGGGAAAATATTATAAAATTGATAAAATTTGTTATAATGAACTAATTCACTCAATATGTGTGAATTCGATGGAAATAATGCAGAACTAGTAACCTAAATACACTACTAGCAAACAAATAATATTTTCTATTTAAAAATGTAATATAATAGAGTTGGTGTCAGTATCAGTATATATGATATATGGTGGGTACCACAATGATAATGGTACTTGTTCATAAAGTCTATATATATATATATTTTTGAATAAGAGTTTTTTTATTTAATTATATATATATATATATAATAGAAATGCCAACAAAATAAGAGATATACTCCGGATAAATTCATATTAAAAGTGGATTTTAAATTTAATTTAACTCAAAAAATCGGTTTTACTCAAAAAATCGATATAAAACCGGTTTAATAAATGAGATTTGTACTTATTCATATATTATAAATTGATTTTATTTCTAATTGATGTGAGACTTCTAATCCATTTTAATACAGTATTAATTTTTTATTAAATTTAAAATACAATATTTTGATACAGTAAAAAAAAAAAGTAAAAAAGTGATACGATCAAAATGTTCTAATTTTTTTTTTTTATATAATATACTGTTAAAATATGTTTTTCCAATCCTTAATAACACAATAAATAACGTAGGAGCTAATAATAAACTTAGATTTAGCATAAAAGTTTGAGCTTAGATAGTTCTTTCATGTTCTGGCAAACAGCAAGGTTTCATAAGAACAGAGCTCATTTGGAAGTAGCTTTTACCACTTCTTAAGGATTAATTATGCGTGTTTTCTCTGTTGTCGACCCATTAAATTGAAAGAGACAACGTTGGGCAACGTTGTCAATGGTCACTCATTCATTATTTATAGATTCATCACCATCAAACTTCGGTTCCTAACTAGGCCTTTTGGATTTTCGTTCTCCTCGCTGTAACGAACAGTCCCCTGTCATCTTGTCTCTGACAGAGCGTCACGTGTCCCGCATGGTGAACTCATTTTCAGTCAATCGTTAAGACTCTGGGTAGATCGCGAACATACAGGGAAGAAATATGGAGCGGGAGAAAAAAAACATGGCATCTCCTCTGCTGGAGCCTGTGCCTTCAAAGAGGGCTTCCAAGCTTCAAACATTGGGAAACATCATAGTCACCGTTGTCGGAACTGGAGTTCTTGGATTACCCTTTGCTTTTCGGATCGCTGGGTGGGTCGCTGGGTCGCTTGGGGTTGCTGTTGTCGGCTTATCCACTTACTATTGCATGCTTCTTCTTGTGGGTGATTCAATCGTTGCACAGAAATCTCTCTTTTTCCTTTATTTTAACATGTTAGAGCACAGTACTTTATCCTCATCTAACAGTTACGTATATTTCATCTTTTGAATCATTTCTGCTCATAAAATGTGTCAAATGGCAGTGTAAAACCTAAATTTTCGATTTTTTCTTTCTTCTTGGTTTTGGGACAGAGGGTATTATGAATGATTGCAAATTGGCCATTGATTATTGCTTTTTTTTGCTGTACATAAATGGATATTATAATGATCCCTTTCATACCTTTTCATTGTGGGATGCACTGTGCCATTGACTTGCTGAAAGGAAAAGGAAATAAAGGGCGTTAACTAATGTTACTGGGTACATGTTTTGTTTTGTGATTGCTCTTCCTGTCTTTTTAAGGTTTTGTTTTATTTCTTGGGCACAGGTTAATTGCAGAGACAAATTGGCGTCTGAAGAGCCACTGGGGGAATCAAACACATATGGAGACTTGGGTTATAGGTCTTTCGGAACCCTAGGTCGGTTTGTGACAGAAGTTATAATTGTGGTAGCACAATGTGCTGGATCTATTGCTTATTTTGTGTTTATTGGACAAAACTTTCATTCTGTATTTGAAGGCCAAAACATATCAATGACCTCCTTCATATTTATGTTGGTACCTGTTGAGATTGGATTGGCTTGGATAGGGAGCTTATCTGCTTTGGCACCTTTCAGCATTTTTGCTGATGTTTGCAATGTCTTGGCTATGGGAATTGTGGTGAAGGAGGACGTACAACGGGCCTTCGGGGAGGGGTTTTCATTTGGAGAAAGGACAGCAATCACATCCAACATTGGGGGATTGCCATTTGCAGCAGGCATGGCAGTATTTTGTTTTGAGGGGTTTGGAATGACACTGGCTCTAGAGAATTCTATGCAGGATAGACGTAAGTTCCCAATATTGCTAGCTCAGACTTTTGGTGGGATAACTCTTGTGTACATTCTTTTTGGTTTTTGTGGTTACATGGCTTTTGGTGAAGAAACCAGAGACATTGTGACCCTCAATCTCCCAAGGAATTGGTCATCTCTTTCAGTGCAGGTAGTAAAGACATCCACACTTCAAGCTCTTCAGTTAATCTGAAATAGTTTTCTTGCTGTTTGCTAATCAATATTGATCTATTTCCTCTCTTTTCTTTTCTTTTATGTGTTCTGTTCCTATACCAGTTTAATTTAGGATTTTCAAAGAAAGGAAGTATCTGATTGCATTTGTCATTGACATGGACTTCTCTGTGTGTTAATCACATATGCTCACAATTCCAGTAGGCTTGTTGTCATTGCAACTTCTAAAAAAACACTTGGAATAGCAACATAGAATTGATATGACATGGTTGAATCTGTTTGAAACCCTATTGCTGGAAGGTGTTTGATAACATCTGATGATGATATAATATAATCATGACTTTCAGTTTGTGTCAGTTAATCTATTTTACATGAAATCATCATTCCTTAATCACATACACATCCCATATTGTAATTTGTCCTTAGACATGTCTACTACCGTAGTACAGTTTGCAGAATACCATTTCAGATTGCATGAAAAGCCAAGCCCGGACTCTATTATCTTCAATTTTTTTGTTGTATTTATATAACATTTTGTATGATGCCAGGTAGGATTATGTGTTGGGCTTGCATTCACACTTCCAATCATGTTACACCCAATTAATGAGATTGTGGAAGGGAAACTCAAAATCATTTTCAGAAACAACAATGATTCAACGGGACCAGGAAATATCTGCATATGCATCAGCCGAGCGATTGTGGTGGTTGGACTGGCAGTGATAGCTTCATTCGTGCCAGAATTTGGTGTATTTGCCTCATTTGTGGGGAGTACCTTATGTGCAATGCTCTCATTTGTTTTGCCAGCCACATTTCACCTAAAGCTACTTGGCTCTTCTCTACCCTTCTGGCGTAAAGCCTTAGATTTTATTGTACTATTTTCTGGATTATTTTTTGCCATTTATGGAACTTACAACACAATAGTTGGAGTTTGATTTATAAACATGTATTTTACTTAGTAGAACCTTCTGCACAACTCAATTCATTATTTTTAGCCATTAGAACTTACTGTAAAGCAAGCCTGCAAAATCGTCTGATTCAGAGTTCTCGAGTGAGTTGTCCACCTTTTTGCTATTTTCAGTCCCACGGAGCCCTAATTGTCCTTTACCAAATTGTAAATTTGATTATTCTTTTAATCTATAAAGAGGAAAAGGGAGAGGGAGGTTCGAAGCATCACTTTCTTGATTCATGGATAACAATTTTCCTGAACTCAACTAGTTTAGTATTTGAAATGACTGATTACATAGATTGTTTATAATGGATGGGAAGAAGTACTCCATAATAGAGTTGAGTTCTTTTTCCTTTATTTAATTCTGTTGAATACTACTACCACTACCTAGGTTTAAGAGAAAACAAAATGAGGTAGCATATCTGAAAACTTTGTATCATAACCAAATGTAAAAGTATTGCACAGTGAAAATAAGATGAAGTTATATGCACTGCTTTGCTGTGAACAGGGAAAGTTTACATCGACGAATTGTAGCAGCCGCTTGCAGCTAGAATTGGAATAATAAATCCATTTCACGTTGCCACTGAAACATTGGATCACTTAAAGTAGACACGTTTATTATATTTGTTCGACACAAAAGTTTGTATTCCAAAAAGTAATACCTTTGTATATGTTGATTGGCATAAACTCCCAAAGTAAATGTTACAGTAAGCAACCCCCTATAATAAAAGACCAACTACTACATGATCAGTTGTTGGTGAAGGAATCCAATCAGCAAGAGTGAAGGTGAAAGGCTGCTATTAATTTCGATTTAAAATTTTTGTTGTAAAAGTGGAAGATGGTTGCTTTTCCTTAGTCTGGTACATTCTCGTGACATCCATAATTGTGAAATAGACTGCATAATATCTCTGTTTTTTCTTATGCTACTTTGTATATTAAACTTTCTAGAAATCTTTAATAAATCTTTTAAACTATGTAATCTGAAAAACTAAATTTCAAACAAATCTTCTAAATTATATAATCTTCAAATAAAATTGTGTCACGATAACATAATTTATAATTATAAAACTGAAAATCCAGATTGAATTTTCAAGAAAAATCACACCTCAAAAATTCTGAAACATTTAATTCAATTTATTTTTATCATGAAACTGTCGATTTGAAAATTTTGCTTATTCCCGAAGATTTGTTTCGGGTTTTGTTTTCCATTTCATAAGAGTTCACCAGGGAAAAAGAGCTGCGAATTTTTTTTTTGCTACAGAAAATTCTAAAAAGTTCGTGTGCAATCTACACGTACTAAGAACAATTTAATAAAGAACATTGCCAAGAACGTCCTAGATCCACTGCATCTTCACGAACCAGAAAAAAACTGTCAATTAATCAATTTTCAAATGATTTTAATAACTGCAGGTAAAAGGGCAACGAATTACAAAACAATACCACATACATTCTTCTTTAAAAGTTGACCGTACAGTGATTTCTACATTCTGGCAAGTATGAACCTTTTTTCAGATAGTTATAATCCAAAATCATTGTTCTCAGAAAAGCTTACTCTACCGAAGTCACAATGTTCAGACTACGTTTTATCAAGAATTTCTATCCGAAGTGCTCCTAAGATACAAATCAAGATAACAGTCACAAGTTCACAACAATAGCGACCCTTTTAAAACTTTTTAAGAGATTTTTAACTTTTAAACAGAAAATTACGCAGTAGGAATAGCTAGCTATTAATGGAAGCCAAATCATATATTAATCCATAATTCATATATTAAGACAATCATACTTCAATCTTGAAAACTTGGATTAAAAACAACAAAATTCAGACCATAATTCGAATGGAAACAGATCCAAAACAAAAAGATAGGCTGATATAACCTATTGCATCCACTAACTACCACAAAACCCAAATCACTGTTTTGATGTAAACCATCTAGCGCAATCTTCTTGCTTCCCTCTCAGATTCGAGTAGGGTGAGAATGTCTCCTTCTCTCACAGGTCCTTTCACATTCCTCATGATGTGACGATTCTGATCATCCAAAAACTTCACTCTAACCTGGGTCACCTGCCCTCTGGATCCAGTACGACCCATAACTTTAACAACAAGAGCATGCTTCACCTGAGACTCCATCCTGCTCACACACAAACAAAGCTTTTGAGATGAAAGTGGACACAATTAGGTTTATTGTATGACAGATAAACCACAATAATCCTAACAGAAAGTAAAAATTGAATACATGCAAACTGACATGAAATGCCAAAAATATATCCACAGATTCACATAAAAGCACACGACTATACCTGTGATTAGATAAAGAATAAATAAATATTAACATCACGCACACAGGAAAAAAGAAAATCTAGTCCAGCAATAATATAAATAACAAATTTTCACCAAATATATGTACGCTTTGTTCCACAAATTATACATAAGACCCACCAAATATATGTAGGCTTTCGTTGGAGGAGGGCTAAACGAATATTAAATTCAACATGAGATCCACCAAACAGTTGACGATTTGGAACAGTAAATGATTTCCGACGGTCAAATTTTCAAATGAAGAAGATTAAGGAATATAACAAATGACAAAAAGTATATAAATGGATAAATCCAACTGAGCATTTGTTAAACCATTCGGGTATACGCTAATTTACCAAACAAGCCACAAACTTGCCTAAAAAAGTATAGAATCAGTCAAAACTATGTGATCCCCAATCGAGAACAAAAAATCAACCACAAATTCCATGTCACGTAGAAGACAATAATTCCGGAATGAGGCCGCAAACGCAGTAACAGATAACAATACACTTCACCGTATTTCAAAACTCAAATTAAGAAAAGCAAATCATAAAAAAATTTCAAATCACGCAAACGGGAAGCTATTGAAGCAAGAGAAATACATAAAAAAATAACTAATTAGAGAAAAGGGAAGAGTTGTTGATATAAATCGATAAATCGATAGGGCGAGTTCTCACCTGAAGTAGAAGACGAGTGAAGGAAGTGGCTAGGGTTTTGCGATGCCTGCTAACACTATCACGAGACCAGAGGAAGGATTTTGTATCTTACCAACATTTATATAGGACCCAGTTATTCGCACAATGACGTTTTTACCCATCATGTGTTTTTGTGGCGAGTAATATAAAATAATGCTATATTTTTTTTTCAATATATTTTGTAATTCTGTATTATAAATAAATACATAACTAATTTTTTTTGATAAAATTTAATGTTATTGCATTTATATTGACTAATATATCCATAGTAATAAACGCCATACCTATGCTTGGTTTACGCAATTTTTAAAAAATTGTATCCTTTGATATAAAAATATTTTATGTTTAAGCATTTAGATAAAATGTATATTGTCTTTTCTTTTGTTTTTAATTGATAAGAGATTTTTTTTTTCTCCAAGCAGGATGGGAATTGATTTGATAAATCAAGTCAATATTTTGTTTTTCATTTTAACTTTGAAATAAATCAATTATAATGTAGAAAGTTCTTATTTTTCAATTTAATTAATAATTGAACCGTTTTTATTTCATTTTTGTTGTTGTTGAAATGTTTCAAAAAATATATCAAATGTTTCGAGTAATTTTTTTATGAGAGGAATGTAAGCTAACATGAAAGTAGCTCAAAAAAAAAGTTTGAATGTGGAAATTTTGTTTATTGATAAAAAATAAATTTTTGGATTGGAGAGATAAAATGAAAAACAATGAATTACTTCAAGATTTTAAAAAATTCTTTTAAGATGATGATATTTTGACAACACTTTTTGACAACGGGTGTTGTTTGAATTTATGTTTAAAAAAATATTTAAAACAGACCAATCACAAACTGACACGTATACGTTATAAAAAAGTTGTTAAAAAAATGTTGTTAAAAGGACTTTTTTCATTCTTTTATCGAAATAAAATTTGGATAGAACCTACTCCAACATATAGTGGTATCACATTTTACATTTTACAACGATATCGCAACTAATATGAGTATCTCCACTTAGATGTTTAAACTTTTTTTTTCTTTTTACATTTCTTCTTTTTATTTTGATTTTTTAGTTTGTTTCATTATGATATTATTTTATTACCATTAATATTGATGTTGTGTATTTAGTTTTAGGATGACAACAGGTCGGGTTGGGCACGAATAGTGTCTACTCCAACTTGACCTGCGCGGATAAAAATGTACCCGTCATTTGACCTGTTACCTGTCGTGTATTCGCTTAAAAAATATCTGCAGATATCTACAAAAAATAAAACAAAATTATTTTATATTTTTTAAAATAAAATTTAAATAAAATTACAATATATACATATATATATATATATATATATATATATATAATATAAATTAAATTAAATATAAATATAAATTTAATTTTAATTAATTTTAATCCAATAAAATATAATGTTATTTTATTTTTCATTAAATTTAATTAAAAAATATATAAATTAATTTTTTTTTATTTTTTGTGGATAGCGGGTACCCGTGGGTTGGGTAGTATACCCGTACCGACCCGTTTAGAAACGGATATTAGAATATCCGCTACCCGTTATCTGCGAATAATAACTACCCGCCACAGATACCCGTGTTCACATATTTTTTTTTGCCATCCCTAATTTAGTAAATATTTTATAATAGATCGAAGAAATTACGAGACATGTAAATTGGTAATTTTAAAAACAAATAAATATGAAAATAGGGTTAGATAAGTCAAACTCTTTTCTAAACAAACGATTAGACAACTAGATTATTATTGTCATTATCATTACTATTATTACTATTATTAATTTTATATTCACGCACTTAGTCATAATCAATTAAGAATTTAAGGTAATGATGAATTTTTTGTTTGGTAAAATAACGGTGAAAAGATAATTGTTTTTCTCACCATTTATTTTCACTACAATTATAATTTTAATCCACTCTATATCTCATTTATTCGTTCACAAAATCCATATTCATCCTTAAAACAAACACAAATGAAATTTGATGATCGATTATTATTATTATTTTTTTAAATTTGCGGAGGGTATTTTTGAAACTAGGAGGTGCAGCCAGAAACGTTTGGAGGTGCAGCAAGCATCCTTTTAACAATTATCGTTGTATTTACCCACAATTTATAATGGGCTTTGATTGGCTGCAGGAAAAACAAAACGGGCTTTTTGTTTAGTGTCGTCAACTCGGCGAGCACCAGTGTATAATCCAGCTTGGCTTCGTCGACGGTGCGGTTTCACCCTTGGGGATCCCCTTTGCCAAACTCTGCAGCGCCATTTTCAGCAACTTGCTTGCAGGTACATATTCTGTGTTTGCTTATCAGTGTTCTTAATTTGAGCCTGGAATTTGAAATCCCTTAATTTGGCTTTAAGCTTTAGGCTAGGTTTTCCGAATTGACAACGTTTATACTTCGAGTTTCGACTATCTTTTATTTTTTATTTTCGTTGTTTTGGCACAATTCAAGGAATAAACTTCCGCTGAACTTGTTAATCATTAGACTATAAGTAAAGGAACCCTATCGAGCCAATTATGTTTTTCAGAAATGATGATTTGATTTGATTTCTAGTGTTGCAGCACTTTTGAGTAATGCATATGTCAGGTTTAGATTATATAATAGGATCAGTGGTAACCACCTGTATATGATAACGGAAGTCAAGGAGTTTTAAAGTTTTCTTTGGTTGTAGGTGCATTAGTTAAGACAATACTTCTAAAGTGCAGTTGAGGTTATGGAACGTCAGGGTCATGATTATACAGCTGCATCTGCTATGGCATATGCTCAGCAACAGAGGCAAGCTGCTAATATGCAGCAACAACAGCAGCAGCAACAGTTTGGGTTTCATCCCCAGCATCAGCAGTTTCCTTCATCAATGCACGGTCCTCCTTTTATACCCCCAGGTCCAGGTCCTGCACACCCCCCTATGCAACAATTTCCGTATCATCATGCCTTGCAGCAGCAGCAGCCACTTCCACAATTACACCCTCATGCCCCTCCCCCGCCCCATCTCCTTCTTCAGCAGCAGCACCAAGGACCGCCTGCATTCCCTTCACATTATCCTCCTTCTCTTGTTCCGTCTCCTTTTTACGATTCTGCCCCACTCCCCGTCGCTCCTCCCTCTGATCCGGATCTCCACAAGCGAATTGACAAGCTTGTTGAGTATGCAGTGAAAAATGGCCCCGACTTTGAAGCTATGATATGTGAAAAGCAACGTGACAATCCTTCATATAGTTTCCTCTTTGGCGGGGAAGGCCACGGTTACTACCGTTATAAGCTTTGGTTGTCAACTCGTCCACCGGGTGGTCCATTCAACCCGCCTTTCCCGTCATCTTCCATGCCCATGATCCATCCCCCTCCAAATCCAATGATGAATCCGTCTCCTCTAAATGCTTCTCCAATGAATCCTGCAGGAATTGGGTCTTCACCTTCAATGCTAGGCCCACCTCCTTTCCAACAGTTCTATGATCAACAACACCACCATCAGCATCCTCAATCTTTTGCGCTTCCTGGGCGGCCTGAGTATGATCAGTCATCCAATTCTTTCAAAGGACCCTCTGGGCCACTTCCATCTGATATCGCAATGGAGCTCAGTAACGTTCTTAACAATTTAAATGGTACAAAAGAATCCATCAAAGGTGCAAAACTTTGGTTCATGCAGAGATCTCCATTTGCACCAGCCCTAGCAGAGGCTCTTAGAGACAGGGTCTTTGCATTGGATGAAGTCGAGAGACAGTTACACATAATATACCTTGCCAATGACATCCTTTTTGACAGGTAGCATAACTTATTATTTCTTTATTGAGCTTAATTATTTTTTTTCCTCCTTCCCTTTCAGAAACACTATTTGGTCGGCTAGCATCTGATAAGCTCTTAGTAATGTGCGTCTAATAATTAGAGAGAGTGGCTTGTGCGTACATGGTCTTTTCCCTCTCTGTTATGTCAAAATAAGCTTGTTTATTAGTATAGATTTTTCACACTTGAAGAACTTTGAAGTAGCTAAAAGCAGTTTATTTTCTCTTAAGTCATTGTTACAATTTTCCACTGTATTTATAGAGTACAGTAGTGCAGAATACAAAAGGTCAAGAAACCCTAACCCAATAGTTGAAATAAGAATAATAAAGAACATTACATTTCAACATTCACCACCATTAGTTTTTGTCTGATTAGTGTATTAATTTCCTGATACCATACTGCGATAAAAAATCATGTTTAATAGGACTTGCAACTGTTACCGATCACTATCCGTACTCATATTTTCATTTTCTCCAAAATTGTTATTTTTCCTCCAAATCTTTTGGGAAATAGTCGGAAATCTCATGAAAATAGGCAAAAAGTATGTAGTTATTATATGGATGCACTTTTCAAGACAAGATGCTAGTGTATTTGGTCTCGGTGTTTTGTTAACTGTTTCTATACTTTTCTATTAACTGTTTATATAAAAATAGAGCATTTTTTCCCATCAAATTGTACTTTTTTTGCATGCTTTTGGCACGCCTAGATGTTTTCCCTCTTACTTATTTTCGTCCTGGTTATATATTCCTCTTGACATTGAAGCCAGAGTCTATGATTCTACTTTTCATCATCATTGACTTTTGTATCACTACTTCACAGCTTAAATAGGAGAACAAACGGCAATGACCTTGACAGTGAAGCTCTTGCCTTGAAACCAGTTTTAGGCTCCATGCTTGCAAGAATTTATCATAACCCACAAAGCAATGAGGAATACAGGAAAAGATTGCAGCAAATGGTGGAGTTCTGGGCCTCTAAAACGGTATACGATCAGGATACTATATCTTCACTTAAGGGTGAGATGATTGGTGGGCTGCAGACAAATCCTTTTCCTGGGGCTTCAAAGGATTTATCTTCTGCTTCAGCAGAATCAGTTGCAGGTAAGCTTCACTTTTTTAATCAGGATGTTTCATGACTTGCAGAATTCAGTGAAATCTTCTCTAGGAAGCTAGATCATTTCCTATATTTGATTTGAATATGCCTTTTTCCCTATATGGGAAATAAAAACACCAATGCCCCTCTTGCTTTATGGAATTTCACTCCCTCATATGACCCTTTAGGAGCTGGAAGGGGTGATTTCAGTAACTTCTGTTGTCCCAATTGTTGTAAATTTATATATTCAAACGTTGCAAGCTAATTTGATTTTTTCTCTGGCATGTTTTTCATTTAGTTTGTAATAAATGACTAAGCAGGATATTGTGATTAATGCTCACTCACACGGGCCATCAATGAACTTGAGACAACTTAGTTCTCTTAACATTTTGTTGACGCTAACAAGAAATTTATTACTTTAAGTATATTTATTATTTGATTTTGGGAAGTATTTATAGTTTCTTCTCCTCTCCCTGTTGCAGGAGTTTTGCAGACACCTAACCATGTTGCCCAGCAGTGGCAAGCTGATAGGTTAGGCTCTGGTTCAAATATCTTAGATCAAGATCGTACTGATAAGCATGCAGCTCCAGCGCAGTCACTATCTGTACCCCTAGCAGCTCAGCAGTTTCTTCCAAATCCTGCTCCTCCTAGTGCCTTTCCTGGGTCCATGGCTATTCCATCTTCTGTTCAACCCGCTAACCAAGCACCTGTTGGTGTTCATTTATTGCCCCCTCCATCATCCAGCACCGGTGAACAATTGCCACCATATCCATTATTCCCACCTGGCCTCATTCCTGGAATGGTTAGAAAGATGCAGATCGGGAGTGGGGTTCCATATTCTCCTTTGAGCCCTTTGGATATCCCAACCATCATACCCCCGTCAACTGTGCCACCGTCTGAAATTCTTCAAAGAGTGTCAAAATTCTTTAAGGAAATTGGAGAGGTAAATCCTTCTGAGGGTCCTATGAATTCTGATTCAAGAGATGAAGATGATGAATATGATAGAGAATTTGAGAGGGAGCCAGCAGTACGAAAGGGAGGTGCTTGTATACCTCCACCTCCAAACTTGCAGGTTGATCCAGAGACAGGGACCTATGCTGATGGGACAGTAGAACGGAAACCTGGATCCAGTGGCTCGGGCAGGTTAGGGCTGGGGGCCACTGCCAATCCCAACGAGGTGAGTCAGTATGATGATGTATATACATCTTACAGGAAGCAGAGAAGCACCAATTACCATTCATCAATGAGTGCTAGAGCTGCAGCAAGATGAAAGCTTCAATTACCTTTTCATCTGAAGTTTTGGATTCTGTATGTTAGAGTGGGTCTGTCAGCTTTGTCTTTATTAACATTTCGTTAGAAGTCTGTAGTTAAGCTGAGGCTTTTATTTGTTTTTATGTTGTGCCAACGATCCAATGTGTTTTGTCTTCTGTATTCATGGACGTCTGGATCCATCATTCGTTGAACAAAACTGAATATCCTAAAAACTTTAACGGCATTCATGGTAAATTGGTTAAAAATGAAATAGTAATCCCGTTGTCTTCTTTGCTAAAGTTTGATTTTGCTATACTGTTGAATGGAGTTTCTGTCTTGAATCTCTATACCCTTTGTTCATCCTAGTCTCCTTGTCTTATTTAACGGATTCTGTTTAGTTGTTTGATTCACCATGTTTGAGTGAGTTGTGCTTTGATTGTTTTTTTCAGTTCAGAGAACCTTAATTATCCTTAGCTTTATATATTATATTATATACAGAAAGAAATTAAAAGGGATGGTCATAACATCACTTTCTTCAGTTATTTACTTTGTGCAGTGAATTTTTCATCCCAATATTGCCTTCTAGTGACCATGGCTTCATGACCGGGATCAAGCAGGATAACTAAAGAATTGAGCTGCGCAGTTTGATGGCGTTGGGTCAGCAACATACTCAACTTGGGCAGAAAAACTGTAAAGCTGACATGACAGATGAGGAAAATCACTGAGACTTGACTTGAAACTGACATGTTAACAGCAACAGCTAATTCCTTAACGTTAATGGGAGCCACGTGGTTTATGTTTTGTCATGTCTGCTTTTGGCTGTGGAGGTCAGCCACATTGAAAAGGCTGTCACTTGCAATGATCTTAACTGAATCTTATCTACCTAGGCTGCCCTCGCGTAACGCCATGCAGTCCTTTTCTATAACTGTTTGAGTGATGAACTAACGGGGAAGGCTTACCAGATCGAACCAAAAAATGCCATAATTCTGCCAGCCACTTGATCCTAAGCCCCATTCGGTTAGCGGATAAGATAACCCCAGTAAGCTTGGCATCGAGCAAATCAGAATTCCGTTAAATAGCTTCAAATCTTAAAAGGCCCCACGTGGAGAGTTGTGTGTAGACTCAGGAGAATCTTAGGGAACATCCTGGGTCTCACCTAGGTTCCTCTGCCCAAAGAAAACCATTTTATAATCATTGCTTCTTCATCCATCTCCCATTATCACAATCTCTGTCCAAACAGACATAATGGATGCTCTCCCCACTCATACAGGCGTGGACATCCACTCTCCCTTTCCCGTGGATCTCCTAGTGGAACACAAACAAGACATCGATTCTCATTCTCTTTTCGCACCAACCAGACACACATCAATTTTCAAAAACTTATATCAAAAAGAAAAAGGCAAAGCTTTCATTTTTATGTCTGCTTCTGCACCACCTTTTTTTCTTTATTTATAGCCACATCTTCAGGTTATATTCTTAGGATCTATATATAAAATATAGAGAACTAGTTGATTATTATTTAATTACTCATCATAAAATATTATTATTATATCTTATAAAAAAACGCTTAATTGATTCTGCATATAAAAATTGTCAAAATACTCTTTTATTTATAATAAATGTCGTCTGTCCAAAATTGGTCCTATTAAAAAGAATTGATAAAATATCTCAAAAGCTTATATTGCATCATTTTGTAAATAGTTTTTGACCTTTAAAACTTGTTTGAACCTTAATAATTCTTTTGAATAAGATATATTGGAAGTAAATATTATTAGTCAAAATATAATACTAAATACTACTATTACTTTTTTTTTAACGCATCTCACTCTAAAATCTAATGAGAAAGTATATATATTATTTATTACGATAGAAAAAGATGTTATATGAGTAGTGACAAAAGGTGCTGGTTAGACTAACTTGGATTGTTCTGGGGACAAATTGACATTGTGACTCAAACCTCCATCGTGCATGGATCCAGACACAGTTCACCCTCCCTCACTGTCATCCACCTCTTCCCAACCCTTATAATAATCACAAAACGTATCTCTTTTTCCCTGCTAAAAAGATTACCATCCTATCATTTCCTATATAAAAAGCCACTTCAAATAGTGTTTATAACAACAGCAACAATAATATAATAATAATTCAAAAGTGAAGAACAGAGTCTACTCATTCTTTCTTCCTTGAACAGAGTCTACTCTGTTTCTTCTTCTCCTTCTTCTTCACAAAATGATGCCTAAACCCATGAACGTTTTGACAACAAAGCCCTCACCTTTGAGTACCATGGTGGTGGTGCTGATACTCTGCATTCTGGGTTTCTATGCTCTGCATTTCCCTCACTCTTCTACACCTTCCTCCTCCTCTCAAAACCTCTCTCAGGTGGAAAAACTTTTTCTCTCCTCTTCCTCAAACTCCACCATTTCTTCCTACCTCCGTGCCCTCACCCTGCACCCTCACCTCGCCGGAACAAAACCCGGCTCCGATGTCGCCAACTACGTCCTCAACCACTTCACTTCATTAGGACTCAAGACCCACACGGCGACCTACACCACGCTCCTCTCTTTCCCGGTTCACTCCTCCCTCTCAGCGCATTTTAGCGAAGGCCCCTCGGTGAGCCTCCGCCTCACGGAGCCAGCAGCCGCGGGCGTGGTTCCGGCCTACCACGCGTATTCGCCGTCCGGCGCGGTGCACGCGAGTGCGGTGTTTGCAAACTACGGGAGGGAGAGGGACTACCGCGCGCTGGCTGCGATGGGAGTGAACGTGAGTGGGTGCGTGGTGATGGTGCGGAAGGGCGGTGAGATGGGGCGCAGCGCAGTAGTGGAGAGAGCAGAGGCGCACGGAGCTGCGGCGGTTTTGGTTTACGGCGAGGGTGACACGTGGCGGAAGGGGTTTGAGAGGGGACACGTGATGAGGGGAGGAATAGGGGACCCACTTACTCCGGGTTGGGCTGGGGTTGAGGGTGGCGAGACACTGGGATTGGAAGATAGTGAGGTTTTGAAAAGGTTTCCCAAAATTCCATCTATGCCTTTATCAGCTGAGGTGGCTGACTCTATTTTGTCCTCTCTTGGGGGTTCTCCTGTGCCCCTTGAATGGAGGGTCACCCTAAGGTCTAAGGTCAGGCATGTTGGTCCGGGTCCCACCGTCCTCAATTTCACTTACCAGGTGAGTTGAATGCAGTATAATACAGTCTCTCTCGACCCAAAAGCCTGTAAATGCTTTTCGGTGTTTTTGGCTTTGAAAAGTAGCTTTCTTTTGCTTCTTTACATTCTATTTTTTGTCAGTAAAAGTTGTTGGCCCTACCTGTTCTTGCTGAAACAAACCAAACAGTTCTTCCAACACTAGTTTGTACTTGGCAAAGATAACTAGTAGGGGCTAAGGCAGCAAATTTGAAAGTTTTTTTTTTTTTAATTTTGGTTTAGCCAATACTTTTCAAATGCGAAAAGTATGGTAGACAAGACATTCTTGAAGCGAACCATGCTATGCTTGTTGACTGGTTCTCGTCTTTTATGGGGAACCTTCAAATTTTCTAATACTTTATCATCAGTTGAAATATATTTGAAAGGATCATAAGCACGAGTAAGTGTCAAATGATTTCCACTTATGCTACTAGTGTTTGGGGTGTATTTTTTTATCCATTTTCATTTTTTCAGGATGAAAAAAAGGTGGCCAACATTCAAAATGTTTTTGCTGTCATAAAGGGGTCAGAAGAACCTGATCGATGTGTTCTGCTTGGGAACCACAGAGATGCATGGACGTATGGTGCTGTTGATCCCAGCAGTGGAACAGCTGCACTACTTGACATTGCTCGTCGGTTTTCTGTTCTGTTAGGCTTGGGGTGGAAGCCAAGGAGGACAATAATTCTCTGCAGTTGGGATGCAGAGGAATTTGGGATGGTAAGTAATTTTCCTTCATGACAACTGACGTGAACCCAGGACCCAGGAATGACGTAGAACATGGCCAGGATTTATGGTTTATGATTTTGGTTCATATTTCTTAGTATCTGCTCTAACAGCCCTCATAGTAATGTGGTGTCAGTGGTTGTTGGTAAGCTAGTGACATGTAGTATTTGGATATTCAGTGAAACTATTCTATAATTTATTTTCTTGCCTTGCTGTAGCAAAATTCTTGTTGATACTGGTTACAATTTTCTTCCCAGTTTACTTCAATGTTCCTTCTTCATCTTTCAGATATGCTTACTATCTAACCAGACGAGTTTGCTTAATTTCAATGATGCTGTCCTTTCCTGTAACATTCTCTCTAAATCAAGTTTATTTGTTTGTGTAGATAGGATCTACTGAATGGGTTGAACAAAACCTTATTAATCTGGGTTCCAAAGCTGTAGCATACCTTAATGTGGACTGTGCTGCTCAGGGTCCTGGTTTTTTTGTTGGTTCAACTCCTCAACTAGACAGTCTTATTCTTGAGGTCACAAAAAAGGTATTCCTTTGAAGTTATTATCATTTTTAAATGCATGTGCAAACATACGTATAGATAATTATTTACACATGTATCATACTTGCTCTTAGTAGTTCAGTAATTTTGAACATCAATCAGCTTTTGCTTTAATTTCAGGTCAAGGATCCTGATTCTGAGGGTGTATCAATATATGAGAATTGGGCTGCTGCTTCTGCTGGAAGCAATAAGGTAATGCTTTTTGTCACTGCTGGCCAAGTATTTGTTTGCACTTGCCTAACATATTTTTTGAGATTATCTCTATTGCTTTTTAATTCTACATGACAGATTTGTTTTAATAGTAGGATATGATATCTGAGGTTTTTGTAATGAAGACACTTGAATTTTGTAATTGTATTAGGACACTGTGGGTTTTGAAGTGGGTTTAAGTTTGTTTTATATTCTCATTGCTTACCACTTTTCGTTTTCTGGATTACAGATTCAGAGGCTCAGTGGAGTTGATTCTGATTTTGCTCCATTTGTGCAACACGCAGGGGTTCCATCCATTGATATATATTATGGAAGAGGTACATACCTCATCTCTAGAAGATTCTGTCTGATTTATGTGAAGTCTTGTAATACAAAATTAAATGATTTGTAGCCCAATATGCTTAATAAATATGCCATGTATCCATAGACGTTGATATCTTATAATCTGTGATGCAATAATCTCTTTCCCATTTTCAGATTTTCCCGTCTATCACACTGCATTCGACTCCTATAACTGGATGGCAGAGTATGCAGATCCATTCTTCCACCGCCATGTTGCTGGTTAGATTTTTCTTTTAACTGCATAATATGGAGTGCAAATTTCTATTTTTCAGTTAACTGTTAATCCATGTGGCATCCATAAGATGTAACTTTTTTGTTCTTTGTTATACTAGTTACAGGAGTTTGGGGGCTTCTAGCCCTTCACTTAGCTGGCGATCCCATTCTTCCTTTCAATTACGTTTCATATGCAAATGAGTTACAGGTGTGCAGTTATGTTTACCTCTTGTTTAAACTAGCTTCTTAGCTAACATTTTTTCTTGGCAAACATAGAAATATTTTAAATATGATCTTTTTAAATTCTATTTAATTGTTTTGTTTTTACCTAAAGCACATTTTTTTATTAGGTTAAATATGTTTTTAGTCTTTACATTAAAGATTGGAGTTTGTTTTTGTTCAAAATTTTGATACATCTTGGTTTATAATTTTAAAAATGAATAGGTTTAGTCTTTTTAGCTTAATGATGTTAAACAGTCTTCCAAATTAACATTTGAGCTATGATATACCAAATGGTGTAAACAACTCAAACTTCAACCCAAGATGTCACTTGAAATGTCAAAAAAATTTAATGCAATTGGATTAAGAAGACTGTATCCATTTATTTTTAAAGTTTGAGGATCAAATTGTATCAAAGTTTCATATATGGATGAATTTAAATTTTGCGTTAAAGTTCAAAAATTTAATCCCTTTTTATTTAATAAGAAAGAATAGTAGATTAACAAAGGGTTGAAACTAACAGTGAGAAATGAATTGAAAAAAGTTGTTGTGATATTATTGTCGATTATAAAATGTTGTTGATTATATAATTGGCTCAATATGTTAGTTGCAAATCATTCATATATGAATTATATAATCTTTACCTGCTTTGGGCAGCTGTACAAAAACATGTTGAGCAACTTGGTAGATCAGAAAATTTCCCTACATCCATTAACTCTTTCAATTGAAGAATTTGCTTCCGCTGCCAAAGAAGCTGATGATGAATCAAAGGTAAAACCAAAGTAACTGCTACGGGTTTCATTGAATGATATATCTTATTGCCATGTATTTATGCTTGTCTTTCTTTGTTTTGAACTGCAGAAACTGAGATTGCAAGAAACAGAAGGCTGTGTTGTGGATATCAAAAAACGAGCATTGAATGACAGACTAATGCTTGCTGAAAAAGGGTTCTTGGATGCAGATGGACTTCAAGGAAGGCAGTGGTTCAAGCATCTCGTGAGTGTGTCTGTTAATTATGAAATATAATATGCCATCATCATTGTATTTTGTGAATGAAAACCTGACATTTTGTTATATACAAATGTTAATTATGAAATATAATATGCCATCATCATTGTATTTTGTGAATGAAAACCTGACATTTTGTTATATACAGGTGTATGGGCCGTCAAGCAACAATGAAAGACTCAATTTCTTCCCTGGGATTTCTGATTCTATTACTGGTTCTACTGGTGTAACTGAAACAGAAAGGCTAGCATCAATTCAACATGAGATCTGGAGAGTTGCCAGAGCCATTCGTAGAGCTGCTTCTGCACTCACAGGAGAATTCACTTAAATCCACATGCACAAAATAAAAAAAAAAAAAGAACTTGAAGATGGATGAAACCATATACGTTTTGAGTGTAAATATTACTAGTGTTTCTTTCAGCTGTTACACGAGCAGAGTTGTTAGTCACATTTTGAGGTATATAACTGTATATTAAGGTTATAGGCAATGGATATATATGACTCTGCCAGCAGTTTGAAGACATGTACACACAGTGATAGCAGACTGTGTTTGTAATGAATGATCTTCACAAGATTTTCTACTTTTTTTTCTAAAACACCAAGGAATTTTGATACGAATTGAAATGAAAAAGCATCAAATAAATAAATCAAATATTGCTATCTGTCACTAAAATATCATTCGAATTATATTATTAATCTTTTGTCAAATGTTTAACATATAAGAAACACTGAGCCTAAGGATAATAACGACACGGATATAGTATTTAAATAATTACAAAAAATATAATATAAATAATAATCTTTTTCGATAGTGAATATATGACAAGGATGTTAAAATACCCATATACGAGGTACGCGCCAGGTAGGGGTCGAACCTACGACCTTCTGCTTAGGAAACAGACGCTCTATCCACTGAGCTACAAGCGCTTGGTGATAGAACAGTGTATACTAATATAAATAAAAATAAATTAATGATAAGATATCCCGCCATTTTGATATTTGACTAAGAAATTCGAAATGACAGGTACAAAGAGGAAATGGAAATGCAATTGGGAGAGAGGAAAAAGACGATGGCGGAGGATCCGATTTCCAGCTTCTGCAACGCATTGGCTGCTTTCTGCAACCACCTCCACTCCTCTTCCGATGCCCTCAAGCAATCCATCGATCGCCGACCTATTCCTCTCGGTACTCTTTTCTCTCCTTTTCTAATTCTTCTGTCTGTGTGCTAAGCAAATTCAATTCAAATTCTTCCACTATCGTAACAGATTCCGCGTCGTCTATCTTCACGCAATGCCTAAATCGCCGCGTATCCGCCGCCACCGCCGACCTAGATATGCTCGACTCCATGTCCTTCGGCACTGTCTCTTTCGAAGAGCTCCTAGGTCACTGCAATGAACTGTACAAGAAGAACCACTCTGATCTGCTTCAACTCCAAGAGCATCTCCAGAGCCGCGGTTACACTCCTGGTACTTCCAAAACGCACAAAAAAAAACACCTAATATAACCTAACATCTTTCTGCTTCGTGATTCTCTGTTTTGTTGGATTTTATTTTCTTGATTCAGTTCCTGATATTGAGGAGGAGGATGAAGTCGAGGATATACAGCATCAAGATCCGGAAGACAAATTGGACAGTCCATCTTCTTTCTATGGATCACTCTCCGCGGCCGATCCTAGCTTCAAAAGTTTCGAAGAAGATGCTTTGTATCCTTATCTTATGCCTCATTTACTTTCTTTCACTAAATCTCAATATATACGATTTCCAGCTTCTAAATAGATTTAACATGGAGTGAAAATATAGCAAAAGGATTTTATCAGAATCAGGTAAAGTGCTGCAATTAGATTGATTTTAGGCTCGGAATGACATGCGATTGTCTTTTCAATTTTTTAATTATTTTATTTAATTTCGTACTTTTATTTCCCGAAATTTGTGTGTAAAGCTCTGAAAATTGGTTGACTATTAATATGATAATCGTTCAGTTGAGTCATTGCTCAGTTTATGATAATACCTATTTACTTCCCTTAACTCTCTTCAGACTTGATGAGTCTTTGAGCTTGAAAAAGTTTGGGCTGTCAGATGCATATCTAGCCACCTTAGCATCTGAAGGTAGTGAATTCCACTTGCCTCCATAAGCGTGCTTGTTAATTTGGGAGGATTCCATTGCCCTGCTTTTAATTAGTTGCAAGTTTTTTTATTGTTAAGGTTTATCCATTTTTCCCAGTAATAGTACTGGTAATATTATTGATTACATGAAAACTATCCTTTTCTCATATTAATAATTGTGAGTCGCTAATTCCATTTTTTTCCACTATTTTTTCATCTACGCATTCAGGTGATTTGTCATCACACGAACCTGAGAAGAAGTAAGTTCAAAATTATGGATATCATTTAACTGTTGTCGGATTTTCTGCATTTCTATTGATAATTTTTACACGATTCTCATTCCCAAAGCTATGGGTGAACAGATTACAAGAATTTAGGCAGCAAGATCAACCTGTTGTGTCGTCTGAAGGAAGCAAGTTCTTACCTGTTGGTAATCGAATTATTTCCTGTTTAAAATGTTTTATCCTTCAGCATATGGAGTTTCTTTATCAGTTTTTCTTACCCCAAATAAAATTTAGTGTCAGAGAATGAGAATTTAAAGTCAGCTGAAGTTCCGAGTCCCAGGTTACAGATATTGAAGAGCGAATTTGAATGTCTTCCTGCTTACATGAAGGGTCTAGCGTCATGGGAGGTGAGGCATTTTATTCAGTGTTTTTGAGATACTGTAAAATATTATTGTAGTAATGGATTATAATTACAAATTGTTTTTAGATAAATGTGTTGAAAAAGTTATTTTAAAATAATTAATTTTATTTGTATAAAAAAAATTGTTTATGTAACAAAAGAGTATGTGTAAAACTTGAAAAAAGTTGTTGGAAAGTAATCATGAGATCAACTTTTCATGTTCATAAAATTAGCTTATTTTTTTCAAGGAAAAAATAACTTACTTACAAATGTTAGTTATTGTTTTAAACATATACCTGAAATTAGAAAGTTTTTTTTGCCAAGCCAGCTGAAATCTCTAAAATATTCTATTTTCTAAACATGGTTTCTCGATTGATTATACACTAAGGTTGTTGATTATTTCTCATGGATGTCCATTTTTTTGCATGTAATCTTGAAATTTTTATTGTTTTCACCATTATTATCTGAACATTTAAAATCAAAAAAGTGACGTGGCAATTTTATTGTTGTCAGCGAAATGAACGAAGAAAATAATTTCTTAAATAAAGTTTATCTTTATATACCACTTACAACAAATGCGCAGTGCTTAAAAGGTCTAAACATGCACCAGTCATATGGAAGTCATATTGAAGTTCCAGGATATCTACTTTTATTTACTGTATTATATAAGTCTTCATTTTTTTAAGCATATAAGGCTTTTAGATTCTAGATACTGTGACAAAATACTAAGGTCTAAGGGATGAATTTCAGTAATGTACCTAACCTATGCCATTATTTCCCTTGGTTTTGGTTAAGCTTCAAAATATAAAATCAACGATAATTTGACTTGGCAATCACGTGTTCGTAAGAAATTTCCTATTAACCTTGAGATTTTTTTTGTGGTTCTTGTGCAACTTGATCTTCTAGGATCTACTTGGAGCCGTCGACAAGATTAATTCCAGCCTAAGCAAGAAGACCAATGGATGCAGCTACTTCCACCAAGATGAAATTCCCTCATTTGAATTAGGTAGTCTTACTGTACCATCCTTGCCCTTATCTTTCTTCTGATTTGACCTATGGAAAACAGCAATCTGTTGCTTGTGATTTATTCTCACTCATGACAAAATCTTTCTCTGCCATCCTTTAGTCACACGTATAGCCTCAAATATGCTGCTGTCTGTGTATTCAGGGCCCAAAACAAGATCATACTTGCTACTTCTAGTGCGCATGAACCGATTGGTTATTGAGACTATTGATGGTATACTATCGTACAGAGTATTGTAGATATGAGATCCAACGGGAGAACTCCTTTTCACCTCCTAATTCAATTTTTCGTTGACATTCATATTCCAAGAAGCACGGAGCCTGAAATTGAACTCAGCGAATAACTACATATACAGTGAACAGTCATTTTAAGTGTTAGGGCATTCTGTACTTTCATAATTCTTTCTATGTTACGTCCTCTTGTATCTGATATGAGGCTACGATACAAGCCACACATGCATGGAGAAAGTATAAAATTACATTTGTAATTTATAATATATTGCAAGGGAGAACAACCACTTAGGTTAGTTTCAACCCTCAGTAATTTTTTTCTTTTACTATTTTAAGGTGTACACTTAATCATGACATTGGTTCTTTGTGGCATATATTAAAATCATGTTATCCCTGTTGCCGTAAAAAAGATACTACTGAAAAAAGTTAACTTAATTTTTTATTAAAATAAAACTGACTCGTCATATAATTTTATTTTCTCTTCTCATTCTTTTTTATAATTAAATGGAGAATTTTGATATTTTAAAAATATGCGTTTTATTTTCCCTTTTTAATTTGATGATACCTTGAAAATGAATTTTAACTTACAAGAATTGTCAAGCTTTTATTTATAATCACATTAAACCATCTAATAGAATAAAGCTACTTTAATACCTATTTTTCTATTTATATATTAAACCCTCTCATTCATTTATTAGACAATTCTAACATTATACATTAAATAAGTTATTCAACATATAAAATATACAAATCTATTAATAAATATTAGACAAATGTATTTATTAATTGGTTAGATGAGTATAATAATTAAATAAATGTAACAAAAAATTCAAATTAAAGTTATACTAGTCTAATTATTGAAAGTGAATTAAAGTTACGCTGTCCCGGTACAATTTTAATTCAAAATATACTAAAATCGTGTGACTTTAATACGACATCCAACTTAAAAATATTTTGCATTAAAATAATATTATCCACACAATTTTATCAAAATGATACAACTTATCAATTTTCATAATTTCTTTCACAAAGTATGCATTTCAGTAATTAAAAAAGAAAATACTATTTTTGTACATTTGCCATATACATACAATATTATAGTGTCTAAAACATAGCATAACCTAATTCAGAATTAAAATCCAACTCTATGAAACCTTTTCTGGCCTCAAGCAATGCCCTCCTTGTTACCTCAAACTCAGCTTCTGCAGCTGCCAATTCTCCCCTCAGCTTCTTCATTTTGATCTCCAAAGCAACAACACTGTCTTTGAGTTTGTTGACCTCTTCTGTCTTTTCCAAATGAGCTTTCATACCCAATGCAGATTGAACATAAGGCTCCAACCAAGACAACTGAAATCCCGAATGTTTAACAAGTTCCTCCCATAACCCATGAAGACGATTGCATGCATCTTCATTCATATCCTTTGCTTTACTTGTCTTGAGTAAGTATAGAACTTGACCTAAGGATGTGAATGCCCATAGTTTAAACCATCTTGAACTTTTCCTCTGGCTTCTTATAAGGGAAGGATGCCATATGCATGCCTCTTCCAACAGTGGAACAAAAGCTGCTTCTTCTTTCCCTAAACTCGCCAAATCTAGAAGGTCTTTTAGCGTCAAATCCGAACTTTTAACTTCCCCTTCTGTTTGACTAGATCCACAGCTGCTTGAACTAAGCGTCTCACACTCATCTGATGTTTCTGTTTCTGTTTCTTTATCATCTTCCTGCTCTGTGGATTCTGAATTTCTTCTTCCTTCATCACCTAACTTAGCAGAGATTGTGTTCAATTTGTTAACTTCAATTGTACTAAGATCGGAGACACAAACATGAGCTTCAATGATGCATGTGTCGTTCACAAGATACCCTTGCTTTGAGTCAAAGAAGACACTTCGGTTCACAAAAAATGAGCCCCAACTACGATATCCGCCATTGAACTTCTGCTGAGTCTCTGAAAATATCACAGCAACTGTTTAAGGACAAACTAACCAAAGATTACCACTGAATATCTAAATATTTAGGATGATCATAGCAGATCCAACAAACAAAAGAAACTTAATAGAGATAAACAACAATGAAAACAAAATCTAACAGATAAAAAATTAACATCACATCTAACTCAAAACCTTTAAATAATGTATTAATTTTTTTCATTTTTAGACTCACTTATACCAATTATATCAATTATTTATACCACGAAACCATCAATGAAAGGTAAAATCAAGAAACAATTACCCTTTACAACCGATTTATTCTCATCCAATTGATTAATCAGAGATAACTTGAAATATGTGTTTCTGTTCCATCCGTAGGGTGGTAAAGAATCCGCAACCATCAGATATAACGAAAAATGGTCGACATTTCTCATTAATGGATACAAACGAATACGCCTGAAAGGTGATTGTGAAGAATAAAACAGTTAATAATGAAAACTAAAAACTAAAATTAAGATCAAAACAAGAAAGAGCACAGAAACTAAAATCATTTGACAGTACCATTTATAACCTCGGATTCGGAAGGCCTTGGATTGTAGTTTCTTGGTGTTTTGTTTTGAGAAATTTTGAATCTTCCACGTGAATGTCTCAAAAACAATACTCGTTTCCCTCTGGGTGTCCATTCTAGTGGCTAGCGACATCTAAGCTGCCACTGCAAAAGGATGAACATACAAAGTGGTGAAAACTGTTGAAGTGAAGATGGAAAACAATAACAGGGGTTGACTTGAGAAGCACCAAAAGCACAGAGATTGAAATTTGAAGTGTGCAGAAAAATATTTTACCACCAAAAGCACAGAGATTGAATGAGGTATAATTAAGCAGTTCATGGATGTAAGAACAGGGATTAAGAAACAAGAGTGGAATCATGTAAGTGAAGTCAAGTCAACCCTTTTGTCTTCAAAGGAAGAAGAAGATGGGTTTTTACTTTGAAATTTCTAAGACATAATTAATAGTGGGAAAAGGACACCAAATTAAATTTCTTACCAATAATGTACTCAGATGGGCACCAAATTAAATTTCTTACTCTAACCAAGAAAACAACACAAATAAATAAGTATATATTGAATAACAATAGCATATAAACTCTCATTTAAACATTTAACTTATCCATTAATTATTCATTCATATCATCATAATATGATAATTGTTAAATTATTATTTTAGTTCGGAAGTATTATTTTTCATTTTGTTACTTATTAGAAATGGAAAATGTACTGTCTCGTCATTTTAATATATTAAATTTTAGTTGGCTCCCATTAAATAAAAATAATATCTAGAAAAAAGTTCACAAATTTAAACATATAATTGTTTTAACACTTCTTTTATAGAGATATAAATGTGAAAGAGATTTACTTTTTTTTATCCACTTGAAAGAAAAATAAAATAAATAGTTTTAAATTTAAACAAATACTTATATTATAAAATTTAGGTGACATAAATGGAATCTCAATATTTTCTGAATTTGAGATTCTCCTTTTATTGAAATATATCATTAATCTTTAGCGGATGAAATTGATGCTTCACCTAAAATTCGGTTTATTGAGTCACCGCGAAATATATATTTTTCTTTACGAGAATGATAACATTTTTTTATAATATTTTATATTGTCAAAATCCAAAATTATTCTACAAATAACAATAATAATTATAAATATAAACATACATCATTCATAAAATAACACGTAAATAATATTAAAATATTATAAAATAGTATTGTCAAATATCATTATCTTTACTTTTTAAGAAACAACTCTACTAATTTGTCTGCTATAAAATATTGGGTGATGCAAAATTTATTGAGTTGATAGTACTGTTCATTTTTATAAATATCCTGAAATTGCAGTCTTGAATAAAGCTCTGAAATTTTATACAATGGTGCAAGATGCAGAATGTAAATCAACCAAATTGGCGAATGACGATTATATCCTTAGTTCACAATCTGCTAAAAGTTTTTTAAAAATTATAAAATAAAGAAATGTTATTTTAATAAATTAAAGCTGTTCAATTTGTCTCTAAAAGTTAAACTACTCAACATATTCATTATTAAAAAAAGTTTAATCATTCACTTGGTTCCTATTTTCGCCTCAAATATCAATTTAGTCCCTTTCTTTCTGAAAATCTCAATTGGATCCCAATTTCATCAAAATTGGAACAATTGANTCCTTTCCGTTAATTTGTCTATAACGGAGTTAGTGAGTTGTTGACGTGTAACAGTGTAATCAGATTGTTAGGTTACGTG
>NC_028353.1:6965370-6968092 GCF_000741045.1 Vigna radiata var. radiata
AAGCATATTCAGGTTGGACTAATCGTTCTGGTTTTGGTTATCAGACTTATCAAAGTTGCAACTGATTTTGGTTATCTTATATAAGAGTATTTATAGCATGTAGCAGGATATTATAAACNNGATTCAATCAACTAACAAAATTCAAACAGTTAAGATAATAACGAGATTTGTTGGGACAACAACGAAAATTATATTATTTCAATAATTGATAATAATCAGAATCAGTTTTTGGTTTAGATAAGTTTACTAAAAGTGATTATAAGATAATTTTCTTTGGATGCAAAGTAAAAATCAGCTTTTACATAAGAAAAACAGTGTGTATAAAGTTGAAAAGAAAAAAAAATGTTAAAAAATAATCACAAGCTATAAACTTTCAGATTCAAAGAAAAAAATTATTTTATCCAAAATAAAAGTTTCTTTACAAATTTATGTTATTATCAGAAACATACAGATTATTCTACAAACCGCACTTTTAAAAGAAAAACAGCTAAATATAAGATTTCCGCTGTCCAAAACACGCTATAACTGGTTTGTAGTTATTGATTAAATAAGCAGTTCCTTGCTATGTAGCACAGACACTGAAACACTTGTAATCTATAAAATGTAGGACATGCGACATACACACACATATATTTATATTGAGACTGATTGAAAGAAACTGATTGAACGATAATGTCCTTTTGGTTATAGTAAGATCCAGAAACTGATTGAAAGAAACAAACAGCGCTAAAGTGTTTAGTATTTAAATAACAGAAATGGTTTGAATTATCGAAACCATAGATTGAAAATTAACACATCTGGAATTGAACTACTTCAANAGGTGTAACCGAATCAAAATTTCTGCTTGGGCAGATGATGGGAACTCATAAAAACACACCAGAGTTCGAAAACAGTGAAATACACACGATTTACTATATCTAATAAAGCTTACAAGATTATTAGATAAACTTGAAACCCCTCTACAAGTAGTGCATCATTCTAGAACCAAATTTCTATAACAACTACAACAACTATACTCACTNACATAGCCTTTGATAAGCACCTGTACTACTGAAATAATAACAGTGAATATGAACACTATAACAACTGAAGCAATGCATATAAACACTATATAATCTAAATCACTTCCCATTAATCTGAAACAGTATATAATAAGGATTCAATACAGACCATCTGGGTCTAAACAGCAGAACTCAAAAAAATATTCAAAACCANAATAAACATAATGTTTTCAGACATCTACTGCTATTACAAAAGATCATTCCTAGTGTCTACTACGTTTGAGGTTGAGACTCATGTGCTATCTCAGATTGTTGAGTGGACGTAGTTGCTTGGGTTGCTGATGTACTAGGCACAGTTCCTGGTTGGGTTGCTGATGTACTAGGCACAGTTCCTGGTTGGGTTGCTGATAGGCAACGAGTTCTATTATGCCCATGTTGTCTACATATGCGACATCTTTTCCGCAATCCAGATTTTGTCATTCTTGATTCATCCTTCCTCATTTCCCATTGCTCTAGTTTTCGCTTTCTCTTTGGTCTTCCAGGCAATACTCTTTTGTGTGGAGGATACACATCAGGATATGGAGTAAGGTTCCACATTTTGGCTCNATTGATGGGATATATAATTGTTGAATAGGTCTCCTCGTATTTGGACTTGAAGTAGTAAGAGTCTATAAATGTTACTCCATCAATGTTGAGGAATTTCATTGCAGCCAATGAATGACAGCAGGGGATTCCAGTCAGCTCCCAAATTCTANATGTGCATGAGGACTCATCTATATTGACTACATACTTATCTNCATTGTTATACATGTGACGAACTTCAAAAAGCTTNTTGCCTGACCAGCTGTGTAGAGAAGATCACAATTGTTATGAACCAAAGTAGTAAAATCAACTAACATAGAAGCATGTAATGGAAATTACCTAGGAATCCAATTTTTGGTTAACTCAGATTCCTTTCTAAATCTGGATAAGATCTTTGGACAAATGCTTCCAGTAAATGATGTTATGCTTGACCTTTCTATATCACAACCAACATTCACATCCACAAGGTCCTCCGAATTTCCATCACCATTACCATTCTCAAAAGAGGAATTCCAGCTTCGAACTTCAACTTCCTCAACTTCTTCAACTCCAACCACCTCTTCCTCCACAACAGCATCAACTTTCACTTCTTCAACTCCATCAACCTCTTCCTCCACAACAACATCAACTTCCACTTCTTCAACTCCATCAACCTCTTCCTCCACAACAGCATCAACTTCCACTTCTTCAACTCCATCAACCTCTTCCTCCACAACAGCATCAACTTCCACTTCAACTCCATCAACCTCTTCCTCAACAACAGCATCAACTTGCACTTCTTCACCCATTTCTTGATGTTCACAATCAACATCACCCACATCACCTTCAACCATCTCTTGCTGTTCACAATCAAGATCACCCCTCTCATCACTTGTAACATATTCCANCATATGAATGACTTCAGGTTCAGAAATAGGATGTATGACAAACATATGCACCTCACCATTCAGCCTAGCTAAATTAACCATATGCATGGCAGCTTTGTCATCACAAAGACACTCTAACTTATCATCCAACACTGAAGCCCCTCCTACAGAGTACCACATATCTTTAAAAGCTTCGTATCCTAAAGATTTCACTACACTAACAATCACGAAATAACTCCAAACATCTGGATCAAACTTAAACCGAGATGTCTC
>NC_028353.1:6968452-7202180 GCF_000741045.1 Vigna radiata var. radiata
AATCCCCTAATTTCTGAAATTGCTTCACCCTTTCTCGAACCCTAAAGGAACTCACAATCCAATCCCTAATTCAGATCAATGCAATATATAAAACCCAATACNATTTTTACCTTTATCTACTTTCTATTTCGTTTTATTTAAATTTAGTTATTAATTCATTAAAAATAAAATTGGTTATTAAACACGTGCCTTTATCTGCAACATCAATCATCCACGTAACCTAACAATCTGATTACACTGTTACACATCAACAACTCACTAACTCCGTTATAGACAAATTAACGGAAAGGACTCAATTGTTCCAATTTTAATGAAATTGGGATCCAATTGAGATTTTCAGAAAGAAAGGGACTAAATTGATATTTGAGGCGAAAATAGGGACCAAGTGAATGATTAAACCTTAAAAAAAACATTATTGACACGTTCCATCATAATTCTGGATAAAAGTCATTTGCTGTTAATTATTTATTAAATGTCAATCCTGATTAACATGGACGAAAAGAATAATTGAAAATGAGAGTTCTTGGGTAGCAAAACAAATATTTTTTTCCATAAATTAAACCGATATCGTCGTAAGTATCATATTTTTTTAAGTCCATGGCCAAATTAATTAAGTTGTAACACTAGATTTGTGTTTTTCTGCGAGCTCAACAATAATTAGTAATTTAGAAATGGATACAAGTTTTACTTCTCCCTCACTGGCATTAGAAGCATTATCTATGTAGGTGTGTATAAACCTGTTAAAGTGGAAAATCAAAAGAGGGGAAAATCAAAGCACAACCAAATGTTTAAATTTTTTCAATTAAACATCATATTCCTTAAGATTGCTTGTGTAATTTACATATGTTCAATTCTGCTAATTGAAGTTAGCATGGTTATGAGGTGTCAACGAACTGTTAGTGGTAGGTAGGTTCCAAAGATTAAATAGACAGTAATTGAACAAAGTGCAGCAACATACTCGACCAACAGTCTCAGGGAAGTCTCTACGAGAACCCAACAGAAGTTTTTTCAACTCTGCAAACGAGCCCAAGAATTTTTAAAACAGGATAAAAACAAATAAATAAATATGTAAACGTGAAGAATTATAGATAAAAAAAAGATGAAGTAGGACCTGCTGGCTCATGAGTATTTCCACTGCAACATTGATATTACCATCAGCAGCTGCAAGCGCCACTTCCACTTGCGTCTGAAACAGCCAAGATGATTGAATTAAAAATATAGAGCTAAGCCTTAGGCTTTAATGTACATTTGATGCACAAGCATCGGAAAGATATCTCACTAGATCTGAAAAAACAATTTGAGGGGTAGATATTTTCTTTCAGATATCACTTATCAAACAAACTTTGACCTTCAGCCAAATTCAATACACATACATACACATCACTCCTGCTACAGTGATTAGGTTAAAAATTATATCGGTCTTCATAACGACACCAATAAGAGACAGGAGAGAAGGACCCACAAGGAGATCAAACAAAACTAAATTTAAACACGGGATCTCTTTGAATGAGAAAAAAGTTCTCGGAGGTGCAAGGAGCCAATAACAAACTGGAATGTCTTAAAAAGTTTCAAGCCATTTTCTAACCATAGAAAAGATAAGGAAACTGGTTTTTACCCTGTCAAAGCCCATTGATACGAGTTTTTTAATCCCTTCTTCCGAAACGACTGCACCCTGCATTTAACGGGGGGAAAATAGCAAACGTTAACCATGCAAATTAGCTAAAAGAAAACAGGAGAGTTTCAACCATGGTATGTATGTAGAGGAACCTGATGCTGTGGAACAGCAGTCGTTGTAGCTACATTAACAGCTGAACGCCTAAATTGAATTAGAAAATCAAGTATGATCATTAATAAAGAAACACAAACTTCTGAAAAATATAATTGTAATCCTATTGAAATATAGCAGTTTAACTTGAATAATCAATGCCTGAAATCTACTGAACTTTGGTATTAATGATTATACATTCGTGTAATTCCTATTTCTAGTTATACTAACGATACGACCTTGCCCGTGTCTATATCCTACCCTAAGCATCACATGTTTATTGAACGAGTAACCTAATACAACCGAGTTACTGATACCACTGTATAAGATTAATTTCAATAAAACAGTGATTAAATATCAAGCTATTTACAACTCAATAAACCATTCATTACTAAACTTTATGGACGACATCAATCAGCCATTCATAGAGAATGGACTATAAAGATCTTATATATATATATATATATATATATATATATATATATATATATATATATATATATATATATATATATATATTTGTTATTGTGTAGATGTTATAAGCTTTATACGTTTGACATGCATAGGTATGTTCTGGTTCGGGCATTTCCCAGTAAAAAAAAAAAAAAATTGGGTTCAGGACCAGGGGATAGGTTGTGCAATCCCCACCGTGTCCTGTCCCGCCCGCACCTTTGGAACTTGTCTCTTTTATATTATGTGTTTTAAAGGACTGATAATGGAACTTGTTTACTTACTACCCTGTTTTTAAATATTGAAAGTTCAAAGACTTTTATGTGTTATTATGTGTTTGGAAGAATAGCAACTTAGAACTTATGGTAAAAGATTGAAAGTGATGTATCTGTCTTTATTTTTCGTCTTTATCTTTCAAGCTGAAGCCTATTGATTTGAACCTATTTGCTAACCTTTTACGTCAGATTCTTCAACTCATTTCTTGAGTCTTTATGCAAGGATGCAACGGTGGAGCACCTCATAAGGTCGTATGAAAAAAATAACTTTAAAATTAATTTAAAATTTGTGTATAATTACATTTTTTAAAAGTGAGACAGGGCGTGGAATGATTAAAGGAGTAGGGGACGGGGGGAAATCCCGCCCCAATGTCAGACATATATATATATATATATATATATATATATATCCAATAATTTTGGACATAATTGAATAGTTTACGGAGCCTTTTATTTGCAATTCATCTATTGTTAAACATATTTATGCTATAAAACTATTTAAAATTGCTTACAGTTAAAATTGTGCTTAAGTATGTGTTATATTTATAGAGCATTTGAATACATATTTATAACTTACTAGATAAGTCTACTCTAATTCTGATGCTTTTTCAATATTAGTTTCAAAGTTATACATAACTACACAAATATGTATTACATGGACTAATTTAGTTTAGGCTACAGAATCAACATGACAACCTAAACTTACTGTTAATTGTCAAACAGGGAACCCATTTACAAGCATGTAACTTATATTGGGTTCATTCAAGTTGAATATTGTCATTCCTATTAAGGGGAAAAAAAAATTTATCAGTCTATGCCTAATACTGTAGGTATTATTCTAGGTTCAAACTTCATAAGAAATGATGATTGAAGTCAGTCAGCATACTAAAATTTTACTTTAAATAAGCAACCACCGTATAAGTTATCAATTATGCTCAAACCATCTCTCGTACCTTCCTTCTGGTAACTGATGAGTGTTACTAGGAGTGGATGAAACTAAAGGATTATTGGGACTACTATCCTCCAAAAGTCTTTCTTGAAGATTTGAATCTGAATGAAGATGAGAAGGAGCTTGATCTTGACTAGAACCAAGGGTCCTTCCCCTCCCAGGGAACCTACTGTCCTCAGTTGACTGTAAGATATAACATAATACAATCAAATGTGTATAAGTCGAAGATTACAACTCACCAGAATATAGGCATGAATACATAAAAGAAACTAATAGACAATGATATCCACATATACAAGGTCCACATACACTTGTCATGAATGAGTACTAAAACACAATGCAGTTGCATTCGTTAACATAATGAGCAAAACAAAAATGACAATCACACCAGCAAATGTCTGTTTTTTTGAGAGCCCACCAAAAGTACTAAAAAAACAAGATCACATACATACCTGAGTAGACACTTCCCTTTGAGGCATCAATGAAGACAGGTTCCTCCAAATATTTCCAGAAAGCAAGCCACCACTACCCCATAAAAGCATAGATTTTAAAATGTGCATTAGTATATATCTGCAGACATCTGTGTGATTAGGGGTGAAACCCATGGTATTTAGTATTTACCTTGTTGAATTTTGGTTTGTATGTGTAGGAATATAACCCGAAGGATTTCCACCCGTGCAAACAATAAATTTTGGACGTCTCACACATGTTGACTGAAAGTCCAGAGAACCAACATACACATTAGTAAAGATGCACATGTTGAGTGAGTGCATGTATTTTCATAGTATTTAAAAAGTGGAATTCAAACCTAACTCAATTTTACAAAACTGACTCGAAATATGAGATTTGTTTTTATTTATATATTCTAATTTAGTCATTTTTTAGTTGATGTGAGATTTTCAACACACTTTCCATGTTGAGGACAGGACATTTCAAAACTACGGGAAAACCCCATGGCGGGTGACACAATTGCCCTAACAAACTTGATTAAAATAGACTTTTTATGATTTTGATACCATTTTAAGAAAGTGTAATTTAAACATCACCTCACAAAATCAACTTAAAAGATAAGATTTGTATTTATTTATATATTATAATTTGACCATTCCAAGTTGATGTGAAATCTCCAACACATAAAATGAATATCTAGTGGATGCCTTTTTCCATTTTCATTTTTTAATTTTAAAATGAAATAAGTTACCAAGATAAAATAAAAATATATTAATTCACATTCCAGTCAATCATGACATGTTCAGCGCATCAGTCTATGTAAAGTATTATAAAACAAACTCAACATCACAGGATTACTTTTTTGTAAAAGGCAGAGAGTCATCAGATAAGAGAATGAAGGTGGTTTGTGTTGAGAACCCCCAAAAGAAATATTTGAAGAATGCTATGCAAGATAAAAGAAACCTAATGAACTTATTATTGGTGAATGGGATTTCTCAATCCACAGAGGCAGGCCCTTTATTTAATTGAGCTACAGCATTTCCCAAAGGTAACAAGAGATGTTAATAACAACTGAAGAATGAATCTCCCTTCTAACCACCTCTCTACTACTGAAGTTAACCCTCTGCCATTACTACTACAACCACTTGAAATAAATTCCTATTCTAGGGTTCTATCAGTTTATCTCAGTCCAGTAACTTATTTCAAAATAGCATAGACATAAACTAAAACTATCTATAGTTTGCACAAAAGGGGGTGTTAATGGACAGCATTTGACAATAGATATTTCATTTGCACTTAGCAGTCCCTAAGGCATTCATCTAATATAATGTAAATAACAATTGAAATGTTTGCCGGCCTGGTGCACTACCAAATCCTATTATAAAGAAATACTTACAAGCCAGGACGAGGATTCAATAGAAGAATAAAATGTGGTTCCGGGTATGAGGAAATTAAACAATCCATATGTATCTGAAACATCAAGCATGACATCATAAAACTAGAGATAATTGCTTAATTTTTTTGCAAAAGTAAAATATCAAAACAGAAGGAAAAAGATTGAAGTCTAACATGCAAACCCAGATAAAATGCCACAAAGGTGCCCAAGTAGTGAAACATTTTGCATGAGAAGCTGGAATACTACCAACAAAAAGAATGCATACCTAAACACAGTATGTTAAATTATCACAAAAGGGAATTATCAAGATAAAAATCAAGAAATAAGTTCAATAACAAAATAAAACTCACCACTTGGCAGGCACATTAAACAATCCAAAAACACTGCAAAACGAATAGAAAAAGTTACCAAATTAGTGAAGCCTTACCAATTGATGATAAGTAAATGCAGCATAGCACGTGTATAGAATGTATAGTGTCTTATTATTAAAACTTGTGAAGTAATTCATTGCATGGTGAATTGGTTGGCAAAAGCATACTAATAAAACAGAATAAAATTGTGAAGTAAATCAATGGACAATGATTAAACAAAATAATCATTAGCGTCATTCTGAAAACTCGATTAAAAATAGTATATTTCAGTATCTTGAATAGCTTCCAAAACATGGTTTCTGCAAAATTATCTTCAAGAAAAAGGAGAGTAACATATTAAATTGAATTTTCCCATCAGTGGTGAAATTCTTGCGCAACAGCAATATTTATACAGCCAACCTCCTGGATTGAACTCCACTCAAGCTTGTCTCTATAACAATCATTGAAAATAGAACTCCTGAGAAGCCTATGGCACACTCATTCATGAGGTAATCATATGTAAGAACAGGATTGTGTGCCACCACCAGTGCTATGAGCACGTGGAATATGGCATTGCTAGTAGCCAACAAAATAATAACATATAGCAAGCGAACTGAGCCCATGATCCTCTCCAGCTCAGACCCCAAGGGAACTAAAGCCATCATGTTGAAGAGAACGTGAAGCAGTGAACCATGGAAGATAATGGAAGTATAAATCCTGTAAACTGCACGGGAAAAAAAATAATGCTGAGCAAAGAAACCAGTCATGTGAGTGGATTGAGTTTTCAGCACCATAATGTTTGTACAAGCTTGTCTAGAGTCCAGAATTCAGCACCATAATGCTCTAACAAATTTTAGTTATTTTTTTTTAAATTCAATTCATGAGATATTTTTATTTCTATATGCCATATAACCATGTAAGATCGATTCATATAAACATGTAACACTGCTTTTCACATAGAATCCCAAGTAGACCAAAAAGAAAATATGAAAAAGAAAAGGGTGTCACAGTGACACGTGCACAACCACATCAAGAAGTTAGATTGTTGTGGCCCACCAACATAAGTACATAAAAGAATGAAGAATAAATAAATTTAAATTCTTGGATCACGAAAGAAGAAACAAAAACAAGGTTCAAATGCGGGAGATACTAAGAATATATGATTGCACATTGAAAAGGACTAAAGGAAGAAGCTGAAGCTGGATGACTTTTCTTCTTCACAAAATAGAGCCACAACGATGGCATTTGGCGATTGTAGAGCATTGGTCATGGTGTCGGCAGGTGCAAAGGATACGTCAAATTTGAATAGAGATTTGGGAGTTGCAAGCCTCTAGGGAAGAGTGTATAATCACTACAGTGTGAATTGGAGGGGAAAGGAAATAATTAGGGATTTCAAATCCAGGTCAATGGGATAAACCGCAGTTTTTGTCTTACCTAAAGATTAAACAAGATCAGAGAATTTGTAAGGATCCTTGGGCCTATTACATTGATTCCCTCCAAAGAGTTCACTACAGGAGCATCATCACAGATGGACCACTCCACTGATTTTGAGGCTATGATCGGAAGGACTAGTAAAAGGCATCCTCGGCCACCTCAACATTTTAAGGATTATGTGGTGACTCTGTCCCATGCACGTGAGAAAGGAAAATCCGTTAGGAATAATTAGGGAATCACAAGTTTGTTATGATTTTTCTGCTTTCCCTTTTTTTCCTTTTATTTTAATTGTCTTCTGATTGTTAGGCAGTTGTAAGAAAGTGCATATATAGCACATTCTGGTGCAGTAAAAAGAAATGAAAAAGTATTTGGTTGATTACCCTCTCTGATTATTCTGCCCTTTCTGTTCCCTCTGTCTGCTATTCTCTCTTTCATTACCTTTCAGAATCCCACAATTCCACGGGTATTATTGTGTTGAGACTTAAGCACAAATGAAGAGTCAAACACATAAGAATAGTTTATTAAATGGAAGAGTCACGAGACTTAAGTACCACATCATGTAGTTCATCCTACCCAATTTAGGACTCCTAACTTCACACTTTTTAAGGTCCGATATCCACAGTGGTTTTCACTCTATCAACATACCAATGGTAGCCCAGCTCGATGAAAACATCAATTGTTATGATTTACGTAGATAAGGGAGTCAAATCCAAAAACCCGATAGTTAGATGAGAGAGTCCTAAGGCTTAAGTATCACAACATCATAGTAAATATGGAACTCCAAGCAAATTGTGATCTTGCAACAATCCAACAACCCAACAATCATGCTCACAGTCCAGAGCGGATAGGCAACCATAAAGTGTACAATCACACGATTCGAGTATGACCGCAATTCTAATGATGGTGAAAAGAATTGGAAAAATCATAGATATAGATCCTTAGGTGATATAAGTATTTTCTAATTTGAAGTATCTGTTGAATAATCAGCGTAACAAATGTTCGCACTAAAGGATTTTGAAAAATATTTAATAAACTCAAAGTGCATGTTTGATCCAATTCGGTAATGTGGATAGGCATGTTAAATTGGAATCAACTAGTGATGGCTTATCCGTCTTCTGTGAAATTGACACAGAAATTAAAGGTTACCCACGTCTTACAAGCGAATCCAAACACATTGTAACTCTAATTAAAGAGCAACACCAAAAGAACTGTGTGTAAGTTTTGTTAAAATAATATACCTTGAAACCGTGACACAACAGCAGATGGCAAGAAGCAAACCTCAGCAAAGGAATCGTATCCAACCAAAAGACAGACCAAGTAAATGACTCCACAGACAACCACCACTGCAGAAGTGAGAAATGGAATGCTTTCCCACCATTGATTCATCCTAGTAGGCAACCCTGCCTGTGTCAATTAACCCATCAAGGACAATTAACCAGAATAACATCAATGAAGGAAAATATCTAGCTAACCATTCTACAACACTTAATATAATCAACAAATCCCCAACAGAAACGCAGCGAACTTTAAATTTTGCAGTAAAGAGTTCTGTCACTTTATTTGCAGACAAAAATCATACAAAACGGAATCTATAGCGAAACAATGTCCGAAATTAACAAAGCCATTCCGAGATCTCGGTCCAGAAACGAGGATTTTCAGTTCAGCTACTAGGATGAGTGATGAGTGTTGAGTGAAGTGTGCTGACACTGGTGCCTCAAAATTGCAGCAGAAACGAAGCGAGGATCGAAGAAAACAGGGAAATGGATTATATTACCTCAGAAGGAAAACAGGGAAATGGATTATATTACCTCAGAAACTATGTTCGGTCTCATATTTCGGGCTCTTCGCATGCAACCAAGTTTGAATTCCCAGCTTTGGCTCACTGCTCTGATTAGCAGTCACAGATTTGGTAATATTTGAACTTCGATTCCGATAACCGGTTTTGGATTTGATTTGCTGATTCAGTTTTTCTCTTCTGAATTCCGACCCCACACTTCTTGACTCGCGAAAGCCGTAGAAACAACTTCTCTTTTCTTCACTTTGTGGGATGCGCGTTCCGATTTTGCAGTCTCACCAACCTCCAAACAAAAGGCCAAGGTTTATAATGCTTTTCGTCATCCTTATTTCTTAAAGTTTGTATAAAACTATCAAATTATTTATTTATTATTTGACTATAGGACGGCGAATAAAGTATATTTATAATTGTATAGTTAATTACATGTTAAAATTATCGTAAGTATAAATTATAATGTCGACTACTACTAAATTTTAACTAGTTATTATTATCACACTAAATATTTTACGGCATCTATAAAATGAAGCCCTTTTTTATTAACATTTTAATATGTTACAAAAAAAATATTGTCTATGTCAATAAACATTGTATATTCTGTATGTAAAATAAATTATCCTTGTTTATAAATTCTAAACGGATTTTTTTTTCTAAAAAAAAATAACTGTTTCTTATTTTATGAATACAATACAATTAAGTAGTGTATTGTGATAAAAAAAATTTCATTATTGAATATTTAACTGTAAAAATTATAATAAATAAATTAATAATCTTAAAAATAACTTATGCCGCGTCCAATCAAACAAACTTAATACTATATGGAAAAATCTTTAAATTTAATAATAATGATCTTACAATTCACTCGTAATAAATGGTGAGAATTTTTGTAACAAAATACAGTTATTATTATGATGATTGTAATTAAAAATGTCATAGTATTTGAATTTTAATTCATAATGGTTTATTTAGTGTGTTAGTTGTATTTTTTATATTTCAATGAGATCTAAATCGTTTGAATATCTTCTTTATATTTCAGTGAATGTACTCACTTCTAATAAATGAAAAATGAAATCAACAAATGAAAAATGAAAAATGAAATCAATGATATAGTAAAATATTTAATAAAAATAAGTAAATAAAAATATATGTAAACATACATATTTGATGTTGTGTTTTATAAATTCATTACTCTATTTGTTCACACGTTTAGAAAATATTTTTTTATAAGAAATTATCTAAGTCATTGACATATTTAGACAACAAAAGGTCACGAACTACAAATATGTTAAAGGCGATCAACACAGTGACTAAAGGTTGACTGATTATTACATTCTATTACTAAATACATCTCTAATGGCATTCATCAAAGCTAAATGATAATGACTTTAGGACTTTAGGAACACTTTCAGATGTCATAAATAATCCTTTTAGGCTTTCAAAAGTCTAAGTTTGATTATTCTTTTCGTTCACTCGATAAAAATGCAAAGGCAGTTAAGAAAGTCAACCTTGTTGACATCATACAGACTATCATAAATAATGACAACCTACATTTATTCGTTTTATAAGTAGTATCCATGTAAGATATCAATGTTAAATTCATTTAGCATTTTTACTACATAAGGCTTTGTCAAAAATATGTCACTTGTCACCTTATATTCATTTACACATCTACTCCAATTGATGTATTTATCACGTTATAACAACATCATTAGCTATAATAATTTAGTTTCAGAAAATAATTGTTTGTAAGTGTATCTTGTATTATATAATTGCTTAATTATTGTCACATTATACTTATTATTTTCTTTGAGGACAAGGAGAATGTTTGTCAGCTTCACTTGTCTCTTAGTTATATCAATAAACAATGAATGTTCATTGGTTTTAACCACCAGTATAAGGGTGACAAACTAAAATTTTTGAAAATCATGATATTCATTACCACCTTCAATACCTATCCATCATCATTACCAATTGGTATACTTCTTAGTTTAAAAAGACAATCACATGTTTTTATGCCTAATATACTAAATTGAACATCATATTTGTATTTCTTATACTTTTCACCTCTTTCACATCTTAAGAGTACATGTTTTCCTCCCAAATTAACCATTAACCTTACTAGATATTATAATCACAACAATCAAACTAGAGATGAAAAGAAATATCTCAAACCCACTTAATTTACTCATCACATGTAAGAAAACACTCATCAATTATAAAGTTATCAATGTAATATTCTTCGTAAATTTCATTTATAAAAAAGTAACAAATCTGATATAAAACTTACATTTACCAGTGATTTCGTATAATTTAAAGAATATTTTTCTATCTTAGATATTAACACTCTAACCACATACAACATGAGCATGAATATATCTCACTTGTTTTATAATAATAATTAAAATGAATACAAACTTTAAATTCACAAATCATATTTCAAATCTGATTACCAAAGTTGTGCTTAATAAATTTTGAAATTCAGTTACTAAAATGGTGGTTATCGAAATTTAATTTTCGTTAAACAAAATATGATACATGGACTCCAACGAATTTCAAATTTGGTTATTAATATGTTTATCCAATTTCAACATTCGTTTCTAATTTTGGTAATTTGAAATTCAATAAACAACAAATCCAAACAAAACCGAAATTTTAAATCTAAATCCAATAATCATTTCTAAAATACAAATTTCAAAATTCGATTTTGCTAGAATTAATTATTCACTAAATTTTCAAATTCAATTACCAATTTTAAAAAGTGATTTTCAAATCAAATTTTAAAATCCGATACGTTTGACAAAAAATAAAAAATTTATGAAATTTGGCTTATTCTTGTTGAAAAACTCCATACAAAACGGCGTACAATACATACCTTTATTTCAAACAGAAAATTAAACTCTCTTATAGTACAACAAGTATAAATAAATTCAACCAACAAATGAAACACCGTTGCAAAGAAAACAAACTCCCCTTATTTTTTAAGAAGAGAAGAAATAAACTCGATTATTAGTGAAAATCAATGACTTGAGAATACATTTGGAGAATATATAACAGGGAAATAGTATAATAAATATTTATTGCAAGTGGATAACAACTGCACTTAGTGCTCATCTAATTAATTTAATATTATATATATATATATATTATATATATATATATATATATATATATATATATATATATATATATAGGGGTTTGTTAACACGCGTACGCCTGTTTTTCAGTTCGTACGTTTTAACAATGTGTACCGGATTATAGTAGACAAAAATATTCTCATTTATCATGGATTCTAAGTTTTAAGGTCAAGGATATTTAAATAATTTTCATTCTCAAAACTAAAAAAAAAACCAAACCCTTACTCACCTTCGTCACTCCTCTCAACCCTTTCTCTTTCATCTCTCTCACTCCAGCATTTTGTTTGTCATATCTCTCACTCCAACATTTTCTCTGTCATCCCTACTGTTGCCCAATTGAAAAAAAAAATCAGAAACCCTTTCTCATCAAAGATATTTTCTCTCTCATCTCAACATTTTTTCTGTCATCACTCCAACATTTTTTTTTTTCACCTCAACTCAATTGAAGATAGTGGTGGTAATTTGAATCAGAGATATTTTTTAAAAAATTGAAAAGTTTACTCTTTTATAATCATTTTATATTTATTAATGTGTGTAAAATGAATATAAACTTTGTCATTTTCTCAAAGGTAAAAAATGATTTTATTGTTTTTTATCTTGCACAGTGGTTAAAGTTTATTCTAAACAAATGTAGAAGTTGATTCAGTGATAAAAAAAGGACATAAAGAAATTAAAGAAATAGGTATAGAAGAGCTCCCTAAGAGTACAACTCTTTCAATTATAGGTTGTAATCTTACGTCATGTATTACATACCAATAAAGGACAAGGATTAGACAAGAGTTTCTGATTTTTTTTTTTTCAATTGGGGCAATAAGGATGACAGAGAGAAAATGTTGGAGTGAAAGAGATGAAAGAGAAAGAGTTGAGAAGAGGAGGGAGGTGACTAAGGGTTTGAGTTTTTTTTTAGTTTTGAGAATGAAAATTATTTAAATATCCTTGACCTTAAAACTTAGAATCTATAATAAATAAGGGTATTTTTGTCTACTACACATTGTTAAAACGTACCAACTGAAAAACAGGCGTACGTGTGTTAACAAACCCCATATATATATATATATATATATATATATATATAGGGTTTGATAATTTATGTCAGGAGATTTTTCAATTGGTATTTAGGTTACAAAAATATCCCTTGTTAAAAAAAAAAATCAACTTTAAATTCAAGGATATCTTAATACTTTTAAAATTTAATTTAAAATAAAAAACATAAAAAGTAGTTATTACAAATCCTGATTTGTTTTTATTTTATTTTTAATTTTAGAAAACAACTACCTTTTATTTTATTTTTTATTTTAAAAAACAACTACTTTTTAAAAAATATAATGGTTTAGGATTTAGGATTTATAGAGTTTATAGAACCTGGGTTAAAAAAACAACCCCCTTTTATTTTATTTTTTATTTTAAAAAACAACTACCTTTTAAAAAATATATAATAAAAGAATAACTTCTCTTGGATCAATCAGAATTTTTAATAACTACCTTTTATTTTTGTATTTTAAATTAAATTTTAAAATTATTAAATACTCTTGAATTTAAAGTTAGTTTTCTTTTTTAACAAGAACATTTTGTAACTTAAAACTTGGTATAATTTACTAAAATGTATCCCTTAAGTAAATTAGCAAACTCATATATATATATATATATATATAACGTGTAGGGCTAAAATGGGCACGATAGTGAAATTTGGGGGTGCAGAAAACAACGTGGGGTGCAGGAAGAAGCCCCTATATGATATACTTCGGTTTTTATTCATGCACAATTGGGTTCCGCCTAACGGCCCAAATATTACAAAGCAAACCCTAGGCTTCTGTGTTCGCGTTTCGACTTCAATCCATAGCCGCTTTCGTCTCTCGTTTTCCGGAGCACACGCCAGCTTCAGAAGCGGTAAGCACAAATTCAACGCTGCTGTTTTCGTTTTTCTTCTACGATTGTTGCAACTCAATAGCTGCAATTTTATCTGAATTGATGCTTCTTGTCAATTCATCGTGATACAGTTAGAAGTTAACACCGTTACGTTCATCTGCAGATTCCCTACTCACAACTTTTTGACTGAAAGATGGCTTCGAGATTCTGGACTCAGGTATTTAGAAAATTCTCATTCTATGTTTTAATTGCCTGCTTTTAGGTTGAGGAAATTATCATATATGAAAGCTTTTATTTTTCATTGTTATTTACTGAATTGTAGGGTGGGAGTGATTCCGAGGAGGAGGAGAGTGATTACGATGAGGAGGTTGAAACCGCGGCAGGTGAATCTGCTAGTCAAGCAGTGACAAGCAGGTACCTGCAGGAAAATGCTAGTGACAGTGATGATTCTGATGGGCAGAAGCGTGTTGTGCGGTCGGCGAAAGATAAGCGTTTCGAGGAGATGGCGTCCACTGTTGATCAGATGAAGAATGCCATGAAGATTAATGATTGGGTGAGCCTGCAAGAGAGCTTTGACAAGATTAACAAACAGCTTGAGAAGGTTATGCGTGTCACTGAGTCTGTGAAAGTTCCGAATCTCTACATCAAGACGCTTGTGATGTTGGAAGATTTCTTGGCTCAGGCCTTGGCTAATAAGGATGCCAAGAAGAAGATGAGCAGTAGCAATGCTAAGGCTTTGAACACCATGAAGCAGAAACTGAAGAAAAATAATAAGCAATACGAGGATTTGATTAATAAGTGTAGGGAGAATCCCGAGAGTGACGAGGAGAAGGAAGAAGAAGAGAGCGAGGAAGAGTATGAGAGTGATGATGAGATTATTGAGCCAGAGCAGCTTCGGAAGCCAGAAGCAAAATCAGATTCTGAAGCCTCTCAGTATGATGATGAAAAGCAGGATGCTGGTGATGGTCCTTGGGACCAAAAGCTTAGCAAGAAGGATCGGCTATTGGATAGACAATTTATGAAAGACCCCAGTGAGATCACATGGGACACGGTTAACAAGAAATTCAAAGAGGTTGTGGCTGCTAGGGGCAGAAAGGGGACTGGGAGATTTGAGCAGGTTGAGCAGCTTACTTTCTTAACGAAAGTTGCTAAGACACCTGCACAGAAGTTGGAAATTCTGTTCAGTGTGGTTTCTGCTCAATTTGATGTCAATCCTGGGCTCAATGGACATATGCCCATAAATGTGTGGAAAAAATGTGTGCAAAACATGCTGGTCATTCTTGATATTCTAGTGCAGCATCCAAACATATTGGTTGACGATTCGGTGGAACCGGATGAGAACGAAACTCAGAAAGGGGCTGACTATAATGGACCAATTCGGGTATGGGGTAACTTAGTTGCTTTCTTAGAAAGAATTGACGTTGAGTTTTTCAAGAGCTTGCAGTGCATAGATCCTCATACACGGGACTATGTTGAGAGACTCAGGGATGAACCCTTGTTTCTGGTTCTTGCTCAAAATGTCCAGGAATATCTTGAAAGAGTTGGGAATTTCAAAGCTGCCTCTAAGGTGGCCTTGAGGAGAGTTGAGCTCATTTACTACAAACCGCAAGAAGTTTATGATGCAATGAAAAAATTGACTGAGCTGACAGAGAATGGAGATGATGCAGGGGAGACAAGTGAGGAGCCAAAAGGATTTGAGGAATCAAGAATTCCTACTGCATTTATTGTTACCCCAGAGATTGTGGCCCGGAAGCCCACATTCCCTGACAATAGCAGGACCATAATGGATTTATTGGTATCATTGATATACAAGTACGGAGACGAGCGAACTAAAGCCCGTGCAATGCTCTGTGATATATACCACCATGCTCTCCTTGATGAGTTCTCAATTGCCCGTGATCTGCTTCTTATGAGTCATTTGCAAGATAGTATTCAACACATGGACATTTCAACGCAGATACTTTTTAACAGGGCTATGTCACAGTTAGGTTTATGTGCTTTTCGGATTGGACTGATTTCTGAAGCTCATGGTTGTCTCTCTGAACTGTACTCTGGTGGAAGGGTAAAAGAGTTACTTGCCCAAGGTGTATCACAAAGTCGCTATCATGAGAAGACTCCCGAACAGGTACTTTCCCCCTCCCTTTTTACTAATGTTTATGATATGGTGGATATTTTTTGGGTTCTGATCTTAAGATTCAATGCATTCATTGTGATGTGACTAAGAGAGTGGATGAAAGATGTATAAATGCATTTATATTTGTGCTATTTTTCTTATACCACATATATTTTCAAACTTGAAAATCATTTTAAAATGCCACTCCTAGTCAGCAGTTAGGCTTTTCAGTGTTACATTTTATAAATTTGTTTAACTGATTTGGTTCACAATCACAACAATAAAAACTCAATGGTAACTATTTTCATGAGAAACTGTCATCATGTCAATAATTTGTTGCAAAAGAACTCAGAGAAGTGAAGGAATGTGAAGTTGTGATGATAATTTGTTCAGCGTGACGTTATTCAGCTGCAATTGTCTAGTTACTGTCTGTAGAATATTACGTTTCCTATTGTCCCTTTTAACAGTCCAAAGTTATTAGCTTTCAGTTTTATATGACTGATCAATGTAGCTGATAAATTCTGTTGAGGCGTAGTAAGTTCCCATACATATTTTTTGTTGTATTTGTTTTACAATTGTATGTAAGAATTAAATTTTGATATTGATGTTAACATAACTATTTTCGATCCTCTTTCAGGAAAGGTTGGAAAGAAGGAGGCAAATGCCATATCATATGCACATCAATCTTGAACTCCTGGAGTCAGTACATCTGGTATCTGCCATGCTGCTGGAAGTTCCTAATATGGCAGCCAATGTTCATGATGCTAAACGCAAGGTAATTTCTAAGACTTTCCGTCGCTTGCTTGAGGCCAGCGAGAAGCAAACATTCACTGGTCCACCGGAAAATGTGAGAGATCATGTTATGGCTGCCACAAGGTTTCTCGTAAAGGGAGACTTCCAAAAGGCTTTTGACATTATTGTGTCTCTCGATGTATGGAAATTTGTGAGAAATCGAGACACTGTGCTTGAAATGCTGAAAGACAAAATCAAGGAGGAGGCATTGAGGACATACCTCTTTACCTTCGCTTCTTCTTATGAATCCCTGAGCCTGGATCAACTTTCAAAATTTTTTGATCTCTCTGTTTCTTGCACTCATAGTATTGTCAGTAGGATGATGATCAATGAGGAGCTCCATGCAAGCTGGGACCAGCCAACTGGGTGTGTTGTTTTCCAAGATGTTGAATACTCCAGGCTGCAGGCATTGGCATTCCAGTTGACAGAGAAATTATCTATCCTTGCAGAGAGCAATGAAAGAGCAACGGAAGCAAGGATAGGTGGTGGTGGATTGGATCTGCCTCTAAGGCGGAGAGATGGCCAGGACTATGCCGCGGCCGCTGCTGGTGGTAGTGGAACAGCCTCTTCAGGTGGTAGATGGCAAGACCTGGCCCTTTCACAGCCAAGGCAAGGCAGTGGGCGTGCTGGATATGGTAGTGGTGGTGGGAGGTCAATAGGTCAAGTAGCCGCAGGTGGCTATTCCAGGGATCGAATGGGACGGGGCACAGGTGGTGGCTACCAGAGTGGACGGTATCATGATGGAGGTTATGGGAGGAGTGCTCAAGGGGGTTCTGCATTGAGGGGACCCCAGGGCGATACGTCTTCACGCATGGTTAGCCTTAAGGGTGTTCGAGCTTAAAGAAATTAAAATCATCATCCGTACGTCAGTTTTGAGGATTTGACTAATGCACTTTCTGTATTCTTGTATTGTAGACTTTATCTAAAATTTGCATTGAAATGTTTATGGATTTGTTATAATGTTACACATAAGCTTATTTTCGCCAGGGTTTATTCTGTTCGATTTTGATTAACCATTAGTACAAGAGGGCCATCATGTCGATTAATCTATTTTACATTGAAGAATGGTTCCTGAATTGTGATTTTGAGTACCAATGGACCTGTCTACTTCAATAGCACGGTTAGAGTAAACCATTTGGCTCTTCTCGACCCATCTAGCGATAAAAACCGTGGTTTCTATTGCATTATTGTCGTAATTTTAACACGGTAGTTAGAGCTTGTTGCATCTGACGTATATTAGTTGAAACTTATACTAAATTTGTGTTTTTTATGTGTGAAAATAATTGTTACAGCGAAAATGTTTATGCTAGTCTGTTTAATTGTATGATTCAAAGTACTTGAATGAGTTGTGCTTCTCTTCTCTTTATTTTTCATATCTATAAATAATAACTAATGTTATCAGTTTGCAATGACTAGCATCTGTCACCCATTTATACTTCACATTAAAATTACTTTTACTACTACTCAACAAGGGACGATGTAGCAGAAAAGGAATAGCATCATACAGAAGCCTAATTCCATACTGATGTAAACACAGTCCAGTCTCGAAGTTTTAAACTAATGGCACCACGATGAAGCCATGATACGATTGAAAATAAATTCGGAGCAAAAATAAAGAAAATTTAGGAAGAACCTCATCTTGCCTCCTTTATCATACATCAGTAGCATATGGATGTCTCCTCTCATCGGCCCTTTTACATTCTTCATCCAATGACTGCAACGAGTTCAGATAATTCAAAAACTCTAAATATATCATCTAAAACCTGTATATGTTAGTTTCATATATTAGTTTATGTATCACTCATCACTAATTAATGAGTAATAAATACTTTCATGAATAGAGTGATTTTTAATTCTTTTTAAAAATTGTACCTGAATTGACTATTGGAACAATGTAGACTGAAATTTGATCTTTTTCTTTTAAAGTAGTTCCTTCTTGATTTTTTCTTTTAAGTAATAAAGAAAAAGAAGGAGAAATAATAAACGTCTTAACAAATGGTGTTATTTTTTTTAAGTTTTAATATTTTAATTCAACCTCTCAACAAATTTATGGTTTATACACAATAAACCTTTCAAGAAATATATACATTTATTCATAATTAATTAATTAGATCACTTTAATAAATTGATTAATAAAACATGTTTAACAACAAATCTATATTTGGATTTATTTATTCTTAACACATAAAGCATTATAATTATCACACTTTTACCATCAGATATGTTATCTAATCCGTTTAAATATTAATCTTTCTATGGACCATCAATACTCACATAAATCTTGAGATGTCAAAGTATATCAAATTTATTATGCATATTTATTTAAATTATATAATTTTATTTGTGGGTGTGCTCCCACTTGAAGAAATGCGATTATTTATCTATTGTGTGATTTTCTTACATTAAAAACTATTTAAATTGTAAATTTGTTAGTAGAGAAATGTGATATATGATTCTCCTCCTACTTAGTTAATTATCTTAATAGATATTTGTTTTTGAATGGAAATTACTATACATTAGTTAACGACAAAATAATAGTAATACTGACAAAAATAACATAAATATAATGTGCATAAGTAAAAGTGAAATTGAAAAATTATATAATGAAGTATGAATAATCGCGAAAAAAAATAATAAGAATAATCAATAATGATATTAGAGTTTAGACAAAAATGAAAAATAAGCATGTTGTCATTTATTACAAAAATTGAAATGATTTTTCTACATTTAAAGATACATTTAGCAAAAGAACATTATTGAAAATTTCAATAAAAGTTCTCATTCTATATGCTCCTTTGGAGATATTGTCATAAATAATATATCTTATACCATGTAATTATATCTCATAAGCTTTACATGTTTGGAGTTTTTCTGCTCTGCATTAGTTGTCATCTTCACCATCTTTATCCTTGACATTACTCTGTGCACCATCCTTGAGTTCCATTTTTGAATTATATATGTTTTGTTGGTCATCCTTACCTTTGAATTTATTGTCTTCATTTAGTATTTGCTCATTGTCTTCAATAGGTTTGCTTTTAGTATCATTCTCTGCATCGTTCTTGTTTTTTACACCAACTTCCTCATTGGACATATTTTTGTTGAGTGTTTGAATGCTCTTTTCATCATCTGCTTTAGTTGTTAATTCTGAAGTTGCAACATCTTGATTATTGTCATTCAAGAGGTCAGTTTTAGTAGTATCAGATACATTTGTCATATTTGAAGTTTCTGTCCTTTCTTTATGACCTTCATTTTCAACATAACTAGGCTTATTATCTTCATTTTGTGATGCATTCAGTGTATCACTCGCTTCAACTTTATCTGGAGAAATGGTCATATTTGAAATATTAATGCTTCTTTCAGCATTGTTCATATTATTTTCGCCACCTTCCTCTTCACCATTATTGGCGTCAGTCTTTACATCACTTTTATCCACAATCGTTACTTTGAAAGGTTCTAGCTTAGCTTCAATATCCTTGACAATGAAGCTTAAAGATCTAACATCTCGAGCCTCTGTTAAACGGCTGTTTGGTGATGCCTATCACATAAAAACTACAAATCTAAATACTCATTATAATAAAATTAAAAGTATATCATTTAACAAATAATAAACAACGATGAAAATCAACAATTTTATAATGAAAATTAAGATAATTCCTATTATATTAGCATTTGTCCCATTCCAATCTAACAGGTAAGTTATTCTAAATAATATAATTTTGACAATAATATCATAAATCATAATACAATTTTTATTTTTAGAATTGTACTTAAACATCAATTAGTCAAAACTTTAAAGTGGACACAATTATGTTATCACCAATGTTAGTAAATGAGATACATTATAAATGATGTAAAAATTTATTATTTAATTTAAAATATGTATTGTAAAAGATGCATATTCATAATTTTCTACCATTGTTTCTCTATAATTAGAAGAAAATTTCATTTAGAATATGAAAAAAATATATAATAACATGATTTCTTTTAAAAAAAATTCTTATGTAAATTAAATTTATGTAGAAAAAAATTAAATATTTCATATAAAAATATTACAACTAAAATGGATGGACGCACAAATTATGTTATAAATAATTAATGTACTTTGTCAAATACAATCATTTAATAGACATTATTTTATTCATTGTGCCAGTTAAATTCATATGGATAAAAATAAAACAGTCTATATAATATTAGTATAATTGATATGAAGCATGCACACATTACATCACAAGTAATTAATATATTTTTGTGAACTACAATATTTAATGTTAATTAGGTTATGTCGCAAGCTTATTTCACTATATATGTCCCTAACCTACAATAAATGAATATTTGTAAGCATGTGTTAGATTGTAACAATATTTGAAAATAAAAAATCTTAATATTAAAAGCTTTAAGTTTTTTTTTTAAATAAACAAAATGTAAATTAGTAAAAGGAACTAGAGTAAACTTTTAATATTCTTTTTCCATTGATATGTTACATTCATTTTATTTAACACTACAAAAAAATTATTGAATATCAATTAAATTTAGAAATCAAAATAAATATTGACTAAATTAAACATTATTTTATAAATTAAAAAGTATTAATATTTAAAATAATTCCTTATGTTAATAAAAAAATATAATTGATTTATGAAATAAAGTTCAAAATAGTATCTAACATTTACTATTAAGATTTTAGTCATTTATTATTGTTATTTTTAATTAATTTGAAACTACATATCAATCATTTTTAATTTATAAAATAATGTTTAGATAAGTCAATATATTGACTAATTATTTTTTTCTCTAAATTTGATTATCATTTAAAAACATTGTTATACAATGATTTTCTTCAAAATGCCCTTAATCATAAATTAAATAATTTATTTATAACATCTTTTTGTTCAAATATTTTCAATAATATTTTATTGTGAACTATATTCATGAATAAACACATAATTTATAATATAAATCTATTTTATTGGTCTTAGAAATCTTATTGCATTTAACAATAAAGTTAACAATCATAACAAAATCATAAATTTAGATTTTAAAATTTTACAGTATAAAATTATGGTTGCTTTTAAAAGTTTTAGTTGAGAACAGATAATATTAAATTTTGGTGAAATAAAGTTGTAAGCTTTTTTAACTAATGATTGTTTACATATACTTACCTCTATTATTTGTTCCACTCGCCGAGTGAGATCATCTCCAGATGCTTCTTTGTAAATCCCTTTAAGAAAATGCCACAAGTGAGAATTAATATCATCAGAACGATGTTTTTCAATCATACATTGTGCAACTGCTGATCGACAACCAATAGCATAAAAAGGACAATTTACAAGCTTCATTGGACAAACAGTTATACAATGTCTGTCCATCTCACGTCTCATAATGTTAGCAGGACACTTCTGTTCACACGGAATTATCTTGAAAGGACAAGTTGAATCATGATCATTTAGATGAGATGCGCAAAATCTAGAATTGCAACCCTCATTTTCACATATTATAGATCTAAAGTTGCAATTATCTTTATGATTGGCAAGATCTTCTATGTCATTAAAACTCATGTTGCAATGATATGAGTTCTCAAAGTCAACATTTTTTAACAAAGTTTCTGCAATTTTTTCCCTCCTCTCAAGTGTCCAAAACCCATTTACTTCCATCTCTTGAACAAAATCTTCTATGTTATCTTCTCTCTTTTCACTTAGTAGCCATCCAGAAACCCGACTAAACAAATTTCTCTTTGAACTTGCAAAATCATCAACTAAATTAGAAATAATATCATAAGGATGGTCTGATACTTCACCGTCTGGACCACCTTCCAATATAACAGACTCAGCAACAAATGATTCACTTCTTTGGGTAAGATATTCTATCATCTCCTTCCTCATATCAACAGCTACTGAACCGGCTGTCTTAAAGAGATCTCCTGATGTATTATCAACACAAGCACTAGCTAGACCTGGAAGGAACATTTGTGCCAACTTGTGAACTACTTCTGTATCACAAAGATCACAATGAAACAAAGGTCCTCCTTGTTTTTCCTCTTCAAACTTCTCCGGCCCAAGGTCCACATCAATGGTAGGCATGTCCATTGTTGGTAATATCTACACAAGAATTTTAAGATAAAGCATTATCATGTAATGTTTAACACTTTGAACTCCCTTTTAAATTTCTTCAAAGATAATTTTTACAATCTATGAAATGACAACTATTAATCAATTAAAAAATTGTAAGTTGTAATTCAAAACATTGATTCATATTTTATAAACATCATCATTAATTATAATATCAAGCGTAAATGATGAAATTACATTGATACATGACGATAACAACAGAAATTAACTTTTAAAAGTATAATACAATTGAAATATGTTTATGAATGCACGAAATAAACAATTTCTATATCCAAAATTTTCAGTATTGGAAAGCGATTGCAATAAGAACAAAACATACCGACATAAGATGTATCGATCTAAAAATGTTGAATTCTGGTTTTGATTTTGATTGTACAAGTTCAATATTAAAAGAACATTCAATATTTTAGGTGATGAAATGCTACAACCTCATTCCCTCACCTTTAATATCAATTCTTTATCTTAACCATACAATTTTACTTTTACTATTTTTTATTTTATAAAATTAGAAATTTAATAGCTCTTGCACACCTTTCAAAAATTTGATAAATTTAACTATTTTGTTTTTGACAAAAATATGCAATGAACAAGGTATATATTTTAAACATCTATAAGTTTATTAATCAAAATTATTTTAAATAAATATTATTTGAAAACAAGTATTTAAAAATAATTTTTAATTAATGTTTCTATTGTTTATTCATTAAGTATGTTAATTGATGGTTAACATGTCAATGTTAACAAATCAACATTCAATCTAGTACTATATTAATAGATATCAATAGTATACATTAATTAATAAGTGATGAGAATTATATAATATTGACTAAGTGATAGGATAAAGGATAATTATAAAAATATAGAGACAAAATGTTTACTTTGTTTAAAATTTTAAACACGTCTCTCATTTATTATGACATTAAAAAATCATAGCTTTTTATGCCTATTATTTGTATTTCTTTTATAGATAGACAATGTAAACTATTATATTCGGATTTGATTTATGTTCTAAAAGTTATGAGATCTGAATTTGAATGAGAGTGACATGACACAGACGGTTTATTTCTTTCTACAATTCTGATAAAAATAATATATCACATAAAATTTATTATTTAATAAACATTAACTAAGGTTGTATAAAGTTATACAGTGTGACAAATACAAAGTATATTCTAAATAAAACAAGGAACTAAGTTTAATTCTGACAGTAGTATTCATATTTCAATGAGATTTAAAGAAAATAAAAAACAAATATTAATTATTTTTGTTAGTATAAATAAGTTTAAACTTTTTAACATGTGATACATTTTTGTTTCGAGTATTTAGTATTTATTTTGCATTTATATGTACAGTAACATAACTATTTTTGTTTAAATCTAATTTATTATTTACGAGAGTTTCGTTATCTCGCGTCAAAACACCCATATAAAACATAAACTGTTATGAAAAAAAGAGTTGAAGATGAAGAACGAAATGCAAAAATATTTTAAGGATAAATTTTAAAATGAAAGAAAAAACGAAAGAGAAACACGATATATAAAAATACATGTTAAGATTTAAACTAAAATGGCACAATCCATTAATTTTTAAAAAAAAAACTGAAAAGTAAAAATAAAAATTTGAAAACTTGAAATTTAATTGAGTTTTAATATAAAATAAAGGGTTAAATACGTTTTTAGTCCCTATACTTTGGGACGATTTTAGTTTTAGTCTCTCTTTCAAAGGTACAATTTAGTTCTTCAACTTTAGAAAACTCTGCTTTTAGTCCTTTTTATCAATTTTTTTTTTAATTTTATTTGCTATTTCAGATGCATTTCATTATAGCATTTGGATTGTTTACACTGTTTGACTGTTTGACACAATTTTGCTTCAATGTTAACTGAAAAACAATAAAAAAACTTTGGTAAAAAGGACTAAAACCAGAGTTTTCTAAGGTTGAAAGACTAAATTGTACCTTAATTTAAAAAAGGACTAAAACGAAAATCGTTCCAAAATACAGGGAAAAAAACATATTTAACCCTAAAATAAAGTTTGGGAAAAGTATTCATAATAATAGTTGCATCACTTTTTAATAAATTTTTATTTCAATATATTTTTAAACAATTTGCAGATTTCACCTCATTTTACATTTAGTCTTATTTTTAGATTTAAAAAAATATTTGTGACATTTTTTATTGTACTACAGCGTATAGAATATTTATGCCATGAATGCATATAAAAATCCAATCATCAAATATTAACCTTTGCACATTAAAAAATTTGAGTATATTTTCAATAAAATTGAATAAATATAGAAAAATAAATAAAATTGAATAAATATAGAAAAATACATATATAAATAATAAAAAAAAAAGTGTGTGTCTCCATTTTGTTTGTTGCTGAGACATGAAAGAAGGAAAAATACGAAAACGAAAGTAAAGGAGCCCTCTTCTTCTCCTTCTTCATCTTCATCATCTACTGAACTTGGAACTGTGTGTTTTTGTGTGAGCGCATAATCGTCACCATGTTATCCAACTCTCGATGAACGCTATTCGTACTCTCCAATTTCTGAGCTACCAAATTGAATCAATTCGCTCAACTCAAACCTAAGGGGCAACTATTCGGAAATGGCGGTTTCCGAAGAGGAATGCTCTTCAGCGAAGTCTGGTCCTTCTTCTTCTTCCTCCGCCTCGCGCTACTACCTCTCCAAATGCGTCCTCAGAGGAAGCGTCGTTCTTCAGGTCCTCTACGCTCACATTCGTTCTCCCTCCTCAGATGACATCATTTTCGGCAAGGTCAGCTTCTTCTCTTTCTTTTTCCCTCTATGTCTCTTTGTTTCGTGCATTACGGAAAATCTAGCTTATGGTGTGTTGCCACTACACGCTGCAGTGTAGAGTAGGTCTTCTATTTGGTGTAATTAACTGAACTGAGCCGAGCCGAACCGTGTGTTTCTCTTGTCATATTGTTTTGATTGAGATTGGGATGACATCTTGTGTTGCTCCTGTTTATTTGTGATTTCAGGAAACTTCTATTGAATTGGTGGTTATTGAGGATGATGGGAATGTGCAATCTGTGTGTGATCAGCCCGTCTTTGGCACCATCAAAGATCTTGCCATATTGCCTTGGAACGAGAAGTTTCGTGCACGTGATCCTCAGGTGTGTTGCTCGGTTTTCTAACTGTGTTCAGTTTGTAAGGAAACCATTGTATCTGCCTGTTTCTGAATCGATGAAGTTATTTGTTGTTGTGAGTGGATTACTTTTATATGCCGAGGTTGGTTTTATTTAGTCCTTTTTATTTGGTTCTGTAGCTGTGGGGTAAAGACCTTTTGGTTGCCACATCCGATTCTGGGAAGCTGTCGTTGCTCACGTTTTGCAATGAAATGCACAGGTTTGCTTGCCCTGTCTTTGTCTCTTCTCTTTTTCACTGGATTGGTATAAGACGTTATGGTCGAGGGTTTCCAGTTTCGGTTCATTAATGCATTTTTAGAACATCAGAACTGTTCTTTACAAGTCAGGAACCGTATTTAGTGGAAAAAAAAACGATATTAAATAAGATTTTGGCACCTACGAAATTGATCCATATTGAAATTGGTCTTGAGATTAACTTTATCAATGTTGGCATGCAATCATTCTATTAAGTTATTTCCAAGTATGTGGCGTATGATACTATCAAATCAGCATGTCTATTCCATTAATTCAAAAGTAACAGAGTAATTGCAGGGATCAAATTCACATATTTATTAGATGTTGAGCATCAGAAAAACTGAAAGTTTTTTGGTGGGATCAATTTTATGATGATGGTCAATTTTGGCAGTGCTGAAAGTTTATTTAATCCAAAAATAATTATTTTTTTAATTTTTTAATTTAGTTATGCATCTTTGTAGGTTTGTTTCTGTAACACATATACAGATGTCTATTCCTGGAAACCCATTGGATCTTCCTGGAAGAAGGTTAGCCGTTGATTCCAGGTGATGTTTTTTCTGGTCACAGAAATTCTTGGAAAGCATCTACTTTGTCTTTTTTACCATCTCTCAGTTATGTGTTTCAGTTCCATTCTGTAAACATATATTACTCTGCAAAACAATAAGGAAGTCCTCATCATTGGTCTACACGAGCTTCTAGGTCAACCACATAAATTACTTTGGTTAATAATAAATAGGTATCATGTCTGGTAGGATCTCCAGATCTTAAATATACTTTTGTAATCATATTTACAAACATCTTGTACCTTGAGATATATAGTCATTGGTGTGAGAAGGATGTATTGGAGATTCTTCATCTTTTAGAAATATAGCAAAGGTATATATGTGAGGTACAAATACCATCTTACAAATCTATTTTATAGCTTTTAATTAGACTCCATCCTAAATTCTTATACACAGTATTAAGCTTTATCACTGCACCCATAGATTAAATTTAAATCCTTCCAATAAACCAGTTTCTAATGCCAGTGAATTATTTCACTGTCGGTTAGGTGACTTGTATTGTTAACACACTAGAGAGCTATTTTCATAATTTTTTTGCTATGATATGTTCTTGTGTACGCAATAGAGTAATTTCATGATTACATTTGTTCTTCGCGAACTCTCTAAAAAACTGAAACCATTAGGTGAAGGGTCATGAATTATTTTATGTCTAGCACAACCTTTCATACAAGAGTCCCTTGTGCTTGAAAGCATGTACATTCCTTTGTCCCATCTTGTGTGGGTATTCAACTTTAATTTAAAAGTTTTGAAGCATCAAAAACCTCATGGTTAAACAGGTTTGATATCATGTCAAGGTCTTACTCATCTAAAATTTTAAGTTGTTGGATGAAGGCTCATGAATAGTTTTATACTTATTGTCTAATGACAAACGGAAAAAAGCATGGTAAGCCTTTTTGGTGAATATTACTAATTCCTATGTTTTTCTTTCTGCAGTGGTTGTTTTATTGCTTCTAGTGCATACGAAGATCGGCTGGTTATGTTTTCTATGTCGATGTCCAGTGGTGATATCATTGATGAGGTCTAAAATTACTATAACATTCTTCATTTTAGAAAAGCTGCATGCCCGTGTGCTTTATTTGTGTCAGCAAAATCCGTATATGAATATGAGAGAGAACTGTTTTTTTTTTTAAAGGTGGTATTGGCTATAAACTAGACATACATATAGGGCATGATTTTTGGTGGATCTTTGAAGAGATTGAATTTTGAAGGTTCTAATGTATCGGCTTCTTTTACCAACCTTTCTTTTCTTTTTCTTTTCATCTTGTAACAGTATATATTGTTATCTTATTTGTATTTTTTATTTTGTCTAATTTTGATAATTTGATTAATGTCTGAAGAAATATGCTTGTGATCTTTTTTGCTTAATTCTAGAGAATTCTATATCCTTCGGAAAGTGAAGGAACTGCAAGTTCTTCCAGAAGCACCCAAAGAACCAGTATGCGTGGTACCATTTGGAGCATCTGCTTCATTTCACAAGATTCCAGACAACCAAGCAAAGAGTATAATCCTGTACTTGCAGTTATTATAAATAGGTATGGTGAGGTGATACAATGTTGGCCACTCTCACAAGTTTATTCTGCCTCGAATACACCTCTGTGATGGAAGTTATCTTCTGTTTCTGCTGTGTACTCACTGAAGCATGCATTTTTTTTGCACTACAGGAGGGGATCCCTTCAAAATGAATTGCTATTATTGGAATGGAATGTTAAAGCACACAAAATATTTGTTATTTCTCAGTATGCTGAAGCTGGGCCTCTGGCATATGACATTGCTGAAGTTCCTAACTCTGGGGGACTTGCATTCCTGTTCAGGACTGGTGATGTTCTCTTAATGGATCTTAGAGATCCCCGCAATCCATTCTGTGTCTATAAGACTAACTTGAACATTTTGCCAAATGCCATGGAAGAGCAGACTTATGTGGATGACTCTTGTAAATTACACGATGTTGACGATGAACGGTTTAATGTTGCTGCCTGTGCTTTGTTGGAACTGAGCGATTATGATCCTATGTGCATAGACAGTGACAATGGTGGTGCTAATTCAGGCTACAAATACATATGCTCATGGAGTTGGGCACCTGAAAATAATAGAGATCCTAGGATGATCTTCTGTGTAGATACTGGGGAATTTTTTATGATTGAAGTTCTTTTTGATTCTGAAGGCCCTAAGGTTAATCTGTCTGAGTGTCTCTATAAAGGTCTGCCGTGTAAAGCACTTTTATGGGTTGAAGGTGGATATGTAGCTGCCCTTGTGGAAATGGGGGATGGTGTGGTCCTGAAATTGGAAGATGGAAGGCTATGCTATACAAACCCTATTCAAAACATTGCACCAATCTTGGATATGGCAGTTGTAGATTATCGTGATGAGAAGCATGATCAAATGTTTGCTTGCTGTGGTGTGGCTCCAGAGGGGTCATTAAGGATAATTCGAAATGGTATTAATGTGGAAAATCTACACAGGACTGCTTCTATATATCAAGGGGTAACTGGTACTTGGACTGTCAGAATGAAAATTACTGATTCACATCATTCTTTTCTAGTTCTATCGTTTGTTGAGGAAACCAGAATATTGTCAGTTGGGTTAAGTTTTACTGATGTGACTGATTCAGTTGGTTTCGAACCTGATGTCTGTACTCTGGCATGTGGCCTTGTGACTGATGGTGTACTTGTTCAGATCCACCGCTGTACTGTTAAGCTTTGTTTGCCCACTAAAGCTGCTCATTCCGAAGGTATCCCTTTGCCCTCTCCTATTTCCACATCTTGGTCTCCAGACAATGTGAGTATCAGTTTGGGGGCAGTTGGGCATAATTTCATAGTTGTGTCGACCTCTAACCCATGCTTTTTGTTTATCCTTGGGGTTAGATTGCTATCAGCTTATCAATATGAAATTTATGAAATGCAACATTTGGTACTGCAGAATGAATTATCATGCATTTCCATCCCTGGACAAGAAATTGAGCGAAAACCATCCAATTCATCCATTTCAGCAAATAATAGTAACATCTCTTCTTTCCAAAGTGGAGTGGACATCAGTAAAACCTTTGTTATTGGTACACACAGGCCGTCTGTGGAAATTTGGTTTTTTGCACCAGGTGGAGGAATTACAGTAGTGGCTTGTGGGACAATTTCATTGACTAATACAATAGGGACTGCCATCAGTGGTTGTGTACCTCAAGATGTACGACTTGTATTTGTTGATAAGTATTATGTTCTTGCTGGATTGAGGAATGGAATGCTCCTCCGCTTTGAGTGGCCGGTGGAACCATGTCCATCATCACCAATAAATATGGTGGATACTGCTTTATCTTCTATAAATTTGGTAAATTCTGCAAGTAATGTTTTAGGCAAGAGAAACGACCCTCCTTCAACACTTCAATTGATTGCCATTCGACGCATTGGCATTACTCCAGTTTTCTTGGTGCCACTAGGTGACACACTGGATGCTGATATAATTGCTCTTAGTGATAGGCCTTGGTTGTTGCATAGTGCAAGACACAGCCTTTCATATACTTCTATCTCATTTCAACCTTCCACACATGTGACTCCTGTTTGCTCTGTTGAGTGTCCAAAAGGAATATTGTTTGTTGCAGAAAACTGTTTACATCTGGTAAGAAAATCATATGACAGCATCCCTTGCCGCCATATTTTTTTGTTCCTTTATTTTTCTGTTCGCACTTTCTTTTGTAAATTATTGCATTGAAGATACTTGTAGATGGTATATTTAAATGCACAGAGAAATCTGAGATATATTTGTTGTGATTACTATCAATTATATAACTTGTGTTGTGGTGAATATACCATAATTTTATTAGATTGTCTCATTTCATTTCTTAATTTTTGCTGGTCCCGTTTCTTAATGGTGTCTAGTAAGTATTGTTCATATTTTTGGGTGTAGGGAGGATAATGTCACACCCTTGGGGCTCACGGTCAAAATATATAGGAGGTTTGAGATGGAAAAGGGTGCATATTACAATAATTTTGGTTAGTGTAAAGTAGTAACCAAATTATGAATGAATGGTTGGGGAAAGTCAGATGAGAAATTAGTTGTGCAAATGGACAGCTGGTAACTGGAGAGTGGATAGCAATAATTGGGAAATATTTGCAAGTGTGGGAGGGGGATGAGAAATGGGTGGGGGCCGAGTGAGGGGAGGAAATTGTTAGGTAAAAGTTGTAGTTCATACATTTTATAAAACATTTTTTCTTTCTATCTCCATTGGATCACTCATTTTATCCCAAATTTCTCTCGTTTCTCTCTTTCTCATTGTTGTAAAATTAGATGCACATTGGTCTGGAGAAACCATTGTGTTGTGAGTTATCTTCTCTATTGTTTTCTGCATTTGAATTCCCATAAACCAGAGGACCCTGCTTTATTCTATGATCTTGTCTTCCAAATATTATTAGTTGATTTTCAGTCCGAAACAGATAAGTTCCGTTAATTAATATGATTTAGGTTTAGATTACATACTCAATTCAAAATGAGAAGCATGTAGCTTTTTGCTGACCAAGAAATAACCACTTTTTCATTTCTTGTTTTATGCTTTGTGTGGTTCTTATTGTTTTGCTGTTTTGACTTGTACTGTATTTATGACTCGATACTTTAGGTGGAGATGGTTCACAGCAAGAGACTTAATATGCAGAAGTTTCATTTAGAGGGCACTCCTAGGAAGGTCCTGTATCACGATGAAAGCAAAATGTTGCTAGTGATGAGGACTGAACTGAATTGTGGTACATGTCTGTCTGACATATGTTGTGTGGATCCCCTAAGTGGATCAGTAGTGTCGACTTTTAGACTTGAACATGGTGAAACAGGAAAATCCATGGAATTAATAAGAGTTGGAAGTGAGCAAGTGCTTGTTGTTGGAACTAGTTTGTCTTCTGGTCCAGCCATAATGCCCAGTGGTGAAGCTGAAAGGTATGACATTTAGGTTTCCTTATATTTTGAATTTCCTTCTTTGTTTTAAATTCACAAGCTCATTGGTAGGAATTTCTTTCCTTTTTACTATCAAATTGTGAAACTGCTAGCTACCAATTTTCCCTGAACTGCACATGGCTTTTATGACTTTAAACGAGCTGAGCTGCTGGTGAGCTTCTTGCAAGTTCCTTCTCAAGGAGTGTACACATCTCAACTCTCGAAAAGAAGAGTTTGATTCGTGCTTCTGTGACAACTGAGTCCTACTAGTGTGCAATAATGCAATGAATAAAAGATAAGCAGTATAATTGATTAATGAAGCTTCAGGTAATAACCAGTAAACACCAGCTCCATCACCTACCTCACCGCCCTTAAATCCACCAGTTTGGGACTCAGTTGAACTTTTTGTTCATTGAAGTCTCAAATGTAAATTTTCTTAAGAGTACACTATAGTCTTCTGAACGGTCCTCCTCCTTTCCACAGAGATTTAAACAGGTGGGCTCCTGAAATCTTTATGTGGCAGAATGAGATGCAATTTTCTGATTATGCTCGGGTGTATTTTGCACCCAGCAGAATGGTCTATTTATATTCAGGAGTATTACAAAGATAATTAATGCATAAAGAATCTACAAGAGAGAAATTAAGATACTAATATTTCCCAAGATGCATTGAACCTAGTAGCTTTACCAAGTATGTAGGTTTAATGTAAAAGTCTGAGAGGAGACGGGTTTGGTCAGAATGTCTTTATTCTTCTGATTAAGAGCTGGCGTATGCTGAACCAATTAGCTTTTGCTTAGAATTTTCTCCATGAGAAAGAAAATATCAGGTCCCATGTCGTGTATAGTTTTTCATGAAGAACATGTGGGAGTGTAAAACACTGCTTATATTTACTTTGATAACCATGTATTGCATGTATGGTGGTGAAAGGTTAATATGTGCATCTGTTCTTGAAATTTATGCGCTTCATATTGATTACCATATTCTAATAGGTTGCTTCTTTTGCAGTTGCAAGGGTCGTCTTCTTGTTCTTTGTCTTGTTCATGTGCAAAATTCAGATAGTGGTTCAATGACATTCTGTTCAAAGGGAGGGTCATCATCTCAAAAAACTTCGCCATTCCATGAAATTGTTTCATATGCTCCTGAACAGTTATCGAGCAGCAGCCTTGGCAGCAGTCCTGATGATAATAGTTCTGATGGCATCAAACTTGATGAAAATGAAGTATGGCAATTCCGATTGGCTTATGCAACAAAATGGCAAGGGGTGGTTTTTAAAATCTGTCCTTATCTTGATCGTTACTTCTTGGCATCTGCTGGAAATGCTGTAAGTAGCAAATCTCTTGCCCTATTCTCCATTCGTTCTGTTACTTGCTCACTTTCCTAACTTTCCCAAAAGGATTCCAAATCAGAAGGTTTTGTATCTATTATCTTCATTTGCTTTATACAGTCTTCTCATCAGGTTACTTTCTTGCTATTCAGTTCTATGTTTGTGGTTTCCCTAATGACAATCCTCAAAGAGTGAGAAGGTATGCTATGGGAAGGACGCACCACATGATAACATCTTTGAGTGCACATTTTACAAGAATTGCAGTTGGTGATTGTCGTGATGGAATCATATTATTTTCTTATCATGAGGTGAGTGGTGATGGCTGTCTTCAGTGTATTTATTTTTCGAACTAAATTAAAGGACTAAACTAAAAATTAGTTTTATCCTTGGTACTCCTTTCCTTCTTAAAGACTTTATATTTTTTGTGCCTCTTATACCTGTCTTCATTTCCATTTGTATTAAAATTGTGGTGTTATGATTGAGGTGCGAAATGAGAAGTACTCATCGGTATGCATTGCATTTTCATGTTATGAACCCATGTCTTTCTGGTTTTTCAGCCTCAATTTCTTCAGTTTCGAGGATCCCCTCTTTCATTTCTATCTTTGTATTTCATCTTAATGAAACCTTTGTTTACGAAAGAGAAGTTATCTTGTATGTTTAATAGTTTATGATTGATATTTTTTTATTTTTATAACGTTCCTTCATTTAGAAAAGTCTGAGTGCTGCTGAACATGTTTAGTTTGTATGTTCTATGCTAGGAAGCTAGAAAATTGGAGCAACTTTGCTGTGATCCATCACGAAGGTTAGTTGCTGATTGCATTTTGATGGATGCTGATACAGCTGTTGTTTCGGATCGAAAAGGAGGCATTGCTATTTTATGTTCAAATCATTTGGAAGGTATGGTTTTCCTTGTGCAATTCAATTCTAGGGTTTACTTTCATCTTTAAAAATTTGTTTTCTCTGGTACCTGGGTTTTCAAAATGTAAACTATAATGTTTTGCCAGTTGCTACTAATCAAAATATCCCATTTCTGTTACTTCTGATTATGTTTGAATGAAATAGAAGAACATCATATTAATTTCTATTAAATATTTTGCCTGCTCATGTAACATACATAGTGGTCTTCCTAAAGAATGGTGGAATCAATGCAATCTCATTTGAAAATACGAATAACAGTGTAAGACCTTGTAGTTTGTGTATGATAACAAGTTTTTTTCAAAGCTTCAGTACCACCCAGCTTTCATGGTGTGACTGGATTGTGTTGTTTGTACCATGCTTAATGGTGTAAATGACTTTATCTTTAGTAGAATGTGATATGTTAGTATTGCCCATGTCAAGCTGCAATGCTGGTTAAGATTTTGAAAAAAAAAAAGAGCCTATTTTTATGCTTTTAGCAAGCTTAAAGCTATTTGTTCTTTTTTTTTTTTTTTTTTTTAATATTCCCCCTGAAAGTAAGATTCTAACCATATTTTTGTTATTGGTTACCTGCATCAGATAATGCGAGTACTGAATGCAACATGACACTAAGCTGTGCTTATTTCATGGCTGAGATTGCCTTGAGCGTACAGAAGGTATATCCTTTAAATGTCCTGGAAGAATGGGTATTAATATGCCTTAAATCTCGTAACTTTTATAGAAAATTTGATTTGTTTGAAGCTGAGGTTGCCCAGTTCTGTAATCGATCACTGCAATGGTGATGTGAATTACTCTTCAAGAGATAATTTTGATATTACATGAGACTCTACTCGTTAAGCACTTGTTCAATGATAATTGTCTGCTATCCAACTGTGAACTGTGCTAGAGCATGTCTTCATACGTGACTCAAAATACCAAACAAACCTTTTTGTTTTTATTCTTTCAATTATAGTCCTTTCTTCTTTGTATGATATATGCACCAAAGGTGAATGTTCTCTGGCATTCTGATTCTATGATAATGGAAATAATGCTATTCACCAATAAAGACAGATACATGGACTTGAATCCTAGAATTATTGCTTACAAAGCATTATTTTACACTGTTGTTTATAAATGTAATATAAAAAAAGTTAATCTCTCTTAGAAGTGTTCCAAAAAAAGTATTTGCAATGAATCATCAAGTGTCTTGGTGCAGTAGCTCATACTTTATGGCCTATATATGTTTTGTGATTGGTGCAACCAATAGCACTACCTAAACCAGAAGGGCTCTGCTATGTTTCACAAGCCCCATTCATTACTACTTCATGTATTTTGGCATTATATTTTGGTGATTCTATACTTTGGATTAGCTTCTTTGCTCTCAGAAGAACACTGATGATCTTTCATATTGATAATTTTGTTGTTGGGTTTAGTGATGACTTGTTCTGTAACTTGTCAATTTACTTGTACTCATCCCCTCTTTTATTTTAATTTGCTTTTTCGGTAATTTATATGTTTTATTACTCAGGGCTCATATTCATACAGACTTCCAGCTGATGATGTTTTGCAAGGCGGCAATGGCCCCAAGACAAATGTTGATTCACTTCAAAATACTATTATTGCCAGTACCCTGTTAGGAAGCATAATGATCTTCATCCCTTTATCAAGGTACCAAAATATGCTGTCAGTAACTCTCAATAAATATCCAGTTGAACATTAGTTGGGTTCAGTTTGGTCATTGTGGAACTTTTTATCTTGCATGATCTTGGTTGAGATAGATTTATAGCTTTCCTGGTCTAACCAAGTAAGGACTTCAAACATTTTGTGGTCCTTGGTCCATTTTAAAAGCATGGATGAGTTTTATTAAAAGGAAATTCATTTATTACTTTTTTGAGTCAAACCAAGAGCTTTTCTCAGAAGTTGTGATATTAAGATAATTAAGCCAAAATATGGTACTCTTCTATGGTTTTTTGCGTATCTTCGCCACCTTCTAAATACTTCGAGGAGCAGGGATATAGACCCTGAATGGCACGACTTGCATGTAATGTAGGCATAACTACCTGCATATGTACAAGAGCCTCGAGTCTGAGAAGTGGCGAATCAATTAGAGGCAGAGAATAATAGAAGGGAAGGGAACCATTGTTCCTGGAATGAACAATATTCTGAGTTAGAAGATAAAAAATAATAACAACTTAAATTATGCTTCAGACCTTGAATCTACAATTCTGTTTCATTGCTATTTTATCTGTAAATTTTCGTCTCATTGACACTGGTATATCATTGATATCATAATAGAAAATAATTACGTGCATACAGTTTCACCCTAATTTCTGACACAATCTTTTGCAACTGCAGTCCAATTTACATGGGGTGGAATGTGGATGATCCTTGTACTAAGATATTTTATTGTCTTGATGATGATATGGTTGACCATGTGTTCCAATATAGGATCTTTTTCTTTTTTAACTTTACTGCATTTAGTGTTTTAGCCTTGATAATTTACATGAAACAGTAAGTAGAAACATTGAGTTCCATCTAAATTTTCACTTGCGCCAGTTATCCGCTGAGAATAAGATTGCCCTTTGAGGATTCAGTTAAACTGAATGTACGGATAAAAAGATAATACATTAGCTGTTGATATTTATTCCCTTATTGACGAGGGATTGTGGAATGGCAATTTTTGTTGGTAGCGTCATTTACGAGCGTGTTGCTTTGTTTCGAAGATGTGAATGTTAAAAATGTTTTTAGCAAACCATACTTGTAATGGTATTCTGTTTGTTAGAATATATGAACCGTATCTTGGAGTATCCTTTAGGATTATAGAATATACGAAGCCTCTATGCCCAGTACCAAAAACCCATAATTTCAGCACTAGTGAAAATTTTAGATGCTGTTTATTAACATACATAATTAGCACCTTTCAGCGGATTGACGAGTTTTGGGAGGCGAAGCTCTTGTGCTTTTTACTTAGGCATTAGTTTTCTATATGTATGAGAAACACCATTTATCCTGTGTACAGGGAAGAATATGAGTTATTAGAAGCTGTGCAAGAAAGACTTGTTGTCCACCAGTTGACCGCACCTGTTCTAGGAAATGATCATAACGAGTTTCGCCGTCGTGAAATTCGGGTAAGTACTTCACTTCAGTTTATTATCATGTGATGATTCATTTTCATTTCAATTTTCCTCTTAGAATAAATATTGCTCACTGATTGAATATGGTTGACTCAATCATTACATAGAATAGATTCTGCCGTTCATATCCTTGATTCGTGCTCTTTTTCCTTTAATTCATGTTTGATTTAGCATATTTGAAGGAAATTCCATTTTAGCTTCCTGATAAAGCATTTTAAAAGGAACACAACTATTGAAAAGAATATGTTGCCAAGCATGTTTTCTTACATCTAATTCATATTAGGGTGGAGTACCCAAGATACTTGATGGTGACGTGTTAACCCAGTTTCTAGAGCTGACAAGTATGCAGCAAAAGATGATTTTGTCTTCCGAGCCACCTGATATAGCAAAACCAAGTTTGAAGCCACTCCTACCCCCCAATGTTTCTGTAAATCAGGTGGTTCAACTTCTTGAACGAGTCCATTATGCTCTGAACTAATTCACCTTCCACTTTCCAACTGTTTTCTTACAACGGCACGCAGAAATCGGAACTGTTTTTTTACAAAGGCACGCAGAAATCGGAACATGCATATGCAGTTCTAAACAATATTTTTCGTCAACAATTGCGGGCCTGCCTCTCAAAATGTTGTCTGATATAGACCTCAATTCTGTGAAGCCAAAAATCAGGTGGTAAGATTCCTGGTCCTCAACGACAGGTGCACTCTCCGCTTCGGCATCACTTGGTCTCTGTCTCTGTATCTGTTGTACTTCTCATGAACTATACTGTAGGAAAATATCTTTGGCACCATAAATTGTATATTAGTTAGTGAGGGGAACAGTTTTATTTCTTAGCTATTATGTTCAAATTTTAGAATTCATGTATATTAAATAAAATCATTTTTGTGTGAGTTTTTTTCTTAGACCTTGTTCTTGTGTAGTCATTCATTATTCCCATATATTTGTCTTTAGAGTGCTGCTGCTTAAAGTAAGGTTGTTTTATCTGTAGTTGGATCTGCAATTGGTCGTATCTGTAGACTTTAAGATGTCATACAGTGTGCGTATACCGTCTCTTTCTCCACACACACAATAAGAGAAGAGATAGACAAAAGAGAAAAGTATACAGAGCAAAGGAATACAACGAAAACTCAATCTGTACGCAAATATGAAATCCTAAATCCCTCTAAAAGAATTCTCTCACTAAAGTGAAACTAAAACGAAAGTGTTTATGAAAACCAGGAAGGTTTAATTAATTCTCACATATTTTCTATATGTATTGTAACATAGCTAGTGTTTCCATTCTGATATGCCCGGGTTGATGTTTTAGTCTTCGGTAGTTTACATATTGTTCATATGGATTTAATTGTTAAACTAACACATTATTCACAATTGATATATTTCTGTTAATTTTTTTAATTTATTCTGGAAAAGATGAAATTAAATTTAATTAATAGGGAAAGATACGAGACTTAAAAGGGTAAGTTTATTATGAAACATTAACACTCAATAAGAGGAAGCTAATATAAATTGTTTATATTTGTTTAAAAGTATTAAATGAAAATTACTTGCACCCATATGACCATCTCAATTATAAATAAAAAAAAAAAAACAGTTCTACACAAATATTAAAATTCAGGTATAAATATTATCATTAAGAGTATATAAAAGTTGATATATAATTAGAACTCTAAGTTTAATGAGTGTGTAATAGAGATTATACCAATTAAAATAACATGATAGGTCGTTCGAATATAAATGAAATTTGATTGTGGTTAGATTAATTATAATCAAAAGTCCAAGAAGATAATTATAAATATAAGTCAAATACATTATTACATTTATTATAAGTGGAGCTAACTTTAGTATTAAAACACTTCTAACAATTTTTCAATCTATTGAAGAATCACTTATGTGAATGAAGAAAATATAGCACTAGAACAAGAAACCAAAAAATTGTTTTAAATGAACTTTCGATCCGATGTCTAAAATATTTTTGTATTTATCGTGAAATTAGATAAAAACTTATTAAGTTCACATGATAACTAACTTAGGAACATGAAGAATAACATTGTGTTGAAGTCCCTGACCATTAAATAAATCTAGTGAAAATGATGAGAATGATACAAAGATAGACAGACAAAATGCAAAAGAAGTGTGAAGAGAAAATATGGAAATTGTTTTAACATAACAACACTTGAAACATATATGTATATATAATTTTTAAAAAATGATAATATAAAGACATAACAATTTTAAATTTAAAACAAAAATAATTGTAGCCACTGTAAAAATTAACTAGAAACAAAGTCACTTGAATTTTGATTACTATTTAGAATGTGATTGCGATATATTAATTACAAATGAAATACACACTGTCGTCAATGCAAATGCGTGAAAAAAAAAACAATAAAAATTGGCTTGAAATGGACACTTAAGTAGAGGAGAATCACAAAATGGTGTCTATTCTTATATATTAAACATTGAACAAATTTGAAAGGACAACAACAAATCAAAAGCTGCTAAAGTGTGAAAAATGGTTACAACGTAATACAATTGCAGATGATAGAATAACGTTTGTGTTAAAATTTTAATTTTAAGTCGGTAAAATTAAATTTGATTAAAATTTAAAATTAATGCCTGAGACAAATAAAAAAAAATGAGATTATAATTCTGTACTTAATTGGAATTCTAGTTTTGTAAAGTATGTAAGCTGAGAAAATAATCAACATTGATCAAAAGCAAAATACTAATTTTAACATATATTGTGAAATGTAGACTAGTTTTTTTTTATATTATTATTATTATTATTATTATTATTATTATTATTATTATTATATGGGACGATCCAATTAAAGTTTCAAGTTTAGTTCATTCTAAACAATTCGATGCAACTAACACAAAGTCCGTGGATATTTCCTAAGCTTAACTAAAAAATATTTTTCCTTTTTTTCATATAGAAAATGGTCAAACCATTTGAGAGGTTTGGATAGTATACACATTTCCTGTTGTATTATGTTTGACTTGAAAAAACTTATGGTTGTGTTTTACATTCACAATCAAAGTGAATAAAATACATTGAAAATGTTTGCCATAACAAAATGTCAAAGCCTATAGCGTTGCCCAAGAAATCATTAAAACATTCATCCTTTCATAAAGAAAGAAAAAAAGAAATAAGAGTAGCATGACGTATATTGGTATTCATTTTGACATATTTAACAAAAATAAAATTATACTTTTTCAAAAAAGAAATAAATAAAAAATAATAAAGAATAAAATTTATGTGTATCAAATTATTATTTAAAAAAAAAACATTTTCTTAGTACAAATGTCTTGGTTGCTTTTAACTATAAAGTCAATTCAAAAACTCAATTATTATATTTTATTTTTTTATTTATCTCATAGAATCTTCAAGATATTCTTCAATGCTACCTTTTCACATTTGTACTTTTTTTGGTAACACTAAAATAGCCTTTTTCACATAAATGACTCTTGCTTCTACGAACAGTCTTTCAAATAAAAACTAATAAATAATTTATTTAATGTTTGAAGCCGACAAACTATGTCATGTTTCATTCAAATTGCAAACAAGAATAAAAACAAATTATATATATATATATATATATATATATATATATATATATATATATATATATATATATATGTGTGTGTGTGAATGGTGTCAAAACGAACAGTTTGGTTAGTTTTAAAAACAGAGTAAAAATTCTAACTCGTCCTATTAAAAAACAACTTGATTCACTAGTTTTTTTAATTATATATAAATAAACGTTAAAATATGTTGTGAATATTTTTTAAGTTTTAATTGATTGAATAATATTTTTTATCAAATAAATTAAAATAATTATTATTTCTATATGCTAACTTATTACATTATAATTAATAATTTCAAAATTATAATATATGTTTGCATCTTTCAAATAATACACCGAAATTAATTTTCTTAAACTATTTTTTATTTTAATTTCTATCTAAAAATATGAAATAGCAAATCATAACGAATTGGCCGATTAAAATTTCTATCTAAACTTGTATTGTCATCCGTAATTAAATAAATAAATAAATAAATATATATATATATATATATATATATATATTAACAAAATTTTAAAATTAACTAATGCAATTTATTAAAAAAAATAATGTGGTGTAATAAATTGTGTAGCAAGTATGGTGGCTGCATTGATGCTGCTTTTATTGGGTTTGCAAGTCAACTGTTGACTTTATGCTTACCGTGATGTATGGGGAAATAAAATCTCTTGTGTTTTTCATTTTGAAAGTCACTTTTATTTTTTTTATTCTTTAAGTGATTTATACGGTGTTTTATGAGAAAAAAAATATTCAAATCACACATTTCAAATTAAAAGAATATAAAGTAAACAGAATTTCAAAAAAATATATTAAACTAAGCTTTGAATATTTTAAGGAAATTTAAATATATTTTTTTATCATAAAAAAAAAACCAATAATGGTTGCAGATTGAAGCTAAATGAATAAAAACTCAAACCATTATGATTATTGCTTCTACAATCACGACAAAGAACCTTAACCATAAAAGTTAGTCCTTGTATATTAAAATAAAACAAAATATTTAATGCATGCTTATAACATAAAAGTGTAATTAATGTGAGTTAATCGAGTTTATGTTAAATACTCTGTGAGTTGAATTTTGTTTAACAACACAATGTAATAATAATTAGGATTAGTTATTAAGAAGTTTAAAAACTGTAATTTCATAAAATAAAATATTTCAATAGACAAGGGATAATTATATTTATTATATGACAAGGTATAATTTATTTATTAAACAGTTTTTAATTATATATATTTTATGAAATTAAGTTGAGTTAGATTTAGTAACTTGTGAATACGGGCACGTGTCTTATTTATACCTTTTTTTTACACTTTCTGCACAATTTATTTGGTAAAAAATGCGTTATCTGATTTTACACCAGGCTGTCATAAAAACATACATACATACATATATATATATATATATATATATACATATATATATATATATATATATATATATATATATATAATATCTATATTTTTCTTAATAAATAATGTATTTTTTTAAAATTTATCTACTCATTTATGGGTATATAAGATTAGTATTTAACTCAAACTTTTCTATAGTTATAATACTTTTATGTGTGCATATAATGATAAAAAGATTGAGTGAAAAACTTGATTGTCAAGTTATACCCAAACTCTTTGTTATTAAGTCAACTTGTTTATGTTTAAAGGTCGGTGTACTTAAAAGAAATTGCTGTGAATTAAATTAAAAAGGTATCATAGTTTTTATCCTGGTTAGGTAATATTTAACAGTTCTTTAAAATCTTAAGAAAATTTTCAGTCGATCATGTTAGAAAAAGAAAATCATGAATAGACTAAAATATTTGTTTTTCTCTTAAACATCTAGTTATTAAAAGTTAATAAAGATGCATAATTATTTGACATGTTAAGTGTCATGTTAAATAAATAAGGTTCAAAAGAATAAGGATATAAGAGAAAGACAAATACATTAAACAATGTAATAAAATAAATATATTAAAATAGATATAAAACTGAAAAGTTAGTAAAAAATGAGAAATAAAATTAGAAATATTTATAAAAATTAAAATCCACCTACTTTTTAACTTATTTAATTTTAATTAAACTCACATAGTATATTCTTTCTTTAATTGTAAGATCTAGAAAATGATATTTTAAAATTGATAATAAATTTAAATATAATGAGGTTTTATTATTTTAATATTAAAAATGTTTATATAAAAAAAAGTTTTATAAATGAGTTTATTATTTTAAAACACATTATATCTTTACAAACTACTTTTTTAGAATTATCTGATTTATTTTTAAGAGTTTTCATCCTCTGTTTGTATGATTCAAGACCACAACAATGATCTTTACGGTGAATTTTTAATTTACACCAATCAATTTCTCTGTTTGAGTAAGATGATTTTCTATTCATTTCTTGAGTCCAATCTATGTTTCTCTTGCATGTGAGCTTTCTTTCATTTATATGTATCATTTTAGTTTTCTATACGAGTCTCTATTAATTAGTGATCATAAATGGTAAGTGTTGTTGTAAGTTATTATGATGTTTCTATGTGTAGACAGAACATTTTATAAGTTTAGAAATGTTGAGTTGTTTTAAAACTGTTTTAACAAATTTATTTAGGTAAAAGAAGCTAGTTTTGGTATATTTTGTTAATTTGACAAATGCATTTTTGCTCCTAGATCAATATAAGATGACTTTTTTTGACTAATGTAGTTTGGTATGTATATATTGATGAGGTTATTTTATATGATTTTAGTTATAACTGGATGTTAGAATGATTAGGCTTGATTGAGTTGAGCTTGTGTTTGAACGAGAGAATTAAAATTTCAATAATTGAGTAAATTGGTACAAGTCTCAATATTTTAAAAATTATTTTGAACGAAAACACTAAAGGAAAGTACCAAATTAAGCAATTGAATAAGACAAATTCCCTTTATCATAGCATGATTTTCTGATACAGCACTCAGCGCTAATTTCCTTATGCAGGCTTAGGAGAAATTTAACTCCAGAACTTTTTAGCACCCTGAGCACCAGTTTTGCAAATACTTTAGTGTTGAGCACGGTCGTTGAGAATCAATTTTTTTCTCATGTTTCTAGTTTTAATGGTTAATATATATAATGTGAAAATGTTATTTTTTAATGTCTAGTTTCTTTGAAGAAGAAACGTTTGTAGATCCGATGTCAAAGTGATGCCAAAACTATCTTATTTCTATTAAAATCAATTGGTGATTGTATATTAGTTTGAATGAACTACATGTATATCTCTAACTTTGTAATAATAGTAGGTTTTGAAACTCTCTCGTCCATTATATATTAATATCAATTTATAATATATAAATAATATAAATTTTATTTTTCAAATTGATTTTATATATAAATTAAATTTAAAATCTTCTTGATATAAGAGTTATTTGTTAGAATTTTTTCTCCCAAAAATCACAAAACTATTGAAATTAATGTAAAAAGGATCCGCGAGCAAAGTCATCCGTCTCATAATTGTATAAAGTTGCTTAGTTGTATAGAAAGTGACGTGCATAATACTGTCAATTGAGCACTTTTTGGAACTATTTTTTTAATAATAAAAAAATATTTAAAACACACTATCAAAAAATTATCAAAAAAAATTATTAAAGAGATTTTTTTTTTTTTTTCTACAAGGTTGTCCTATATATTTAGCCTCCAGACAACCATGTCTCTATTAATTTGTTCCTAAACTGTTCCATTGCTGAAGAAACATATGGGAACAGCGTGCGGAGGCATAGTTAATGCTCTAAATGCTAATCTCAGTGGAAATGGCACTCAAACTTTGGTTCTGGCTCACGGATTTGGCACAGACCAAACTGTGTGGCATTATCTTATTCCCTTCCTTGCATGCTACTTCAAGATCCTACTTTTCGATTTGCCTTTCACCCCAAATGCAAGTTCTTCCCTTTATAATCCAAACAAGTATTCAACTTTCGATGCATATGCTGATGACTTGGTGTGCCTTCTCGATCAGCTCAATTTGAAGAAAACTATTTACGTCGGCCATTCCATGTCAGCCATGATTGGAACCTTGGCTGCAACAAAGAGACCACAACTCTTTCACCATCTAGTCCTCCTAGGTGCTTCTCCAAGGTACTTTCTCTCCTGCTTTTTCTTTCATTAACAATTTTTTTATTCACTCAATTTTATATTCCTATCTCTGTATTTCTAACAAATTTTAAATATACAGTTAAGTTTCTAAAATAGTGTGCCCGTGAAACTTTGTTTAGGTATTTGAACGAAGAAGGATACGAAGGAGGGTTCACAGGATCAGAACTGCACACAATCTTCGAATCAATGCAAAAGAACTTTTCAGATTGGGCACACGGATTCGCTCCATACGCTATCAGCGCAAACGATCCTTCTGCAGTTGCAGAATTTGAAGACAGTCTGCTAAGAATGAAACCAGAAGTTGCACTGAGTGTGGCTAAAACAGTGTTTCTAAGTGACCTCAGATGGGTTCTGCCACGAGTTCGTGTGCCTCATTGCACCATAATTCAGACCAGAAAAGACCCTATTGTTCCTGTAAATGTTTCTTTCTACATGAACAAAAAATTGGGCACTCCTTCCAAACTCAAAATTCTAGAAGTACCAGGTCATTTTCCTCAGTTGACAGCTTCTACTTTGTTGCTGCAAGTTCTTAAGGATACACTCTCCCTCAACTGACATATAAAAGTCTGATATATCATTTCGATACCTAATATTAAAGTTAACAAAAATACCCCATTAGGAGGTAACATGAGTCTCTAGCAGTCTAGTTATTTATCATTACTACAATTTATTGTCATTTCTTTTTAATTCTTCTTAAAATACCTTTGATTAAAATATTATGTTGTAGTCTTATTCTGTTGTCACTTCTTATATCTTAAAATTTTAATTAATAATAAAATAACTGCATCTGTTCGATTATATTATCTCAATACAGTGCTACCTTATGTTATTTATAATTGTGATTTATTGTAGCTCGTTATTTAATGGAAAATGATATTTTAACACCAATTTTTGATATCATTTTGACACTGCACACGTGTTAAAATGTGGTTGGACGATTTCAAATTAAAAAAAGTTGAGGCAAAGACATATTTAGAAGAGAAAAACCAAAGTTTTTTTTTTTTTAATTTGAAATCGTCCAACTACATTTTGACACGTGTGCAGTGTCAAAAAATTGGTGTTATAATATCATTTTCCTTATTTAATATTGAATGCATTTTTTAACTTAACTTGAAGACTTTTTTTTAGAATGAAAGGATGAAAAAAATTACTATAGTTTGATAAATGTATGTACAATTTATTTATATTAAAGAGAAAAATAGAATAAAATAAATTTGATTACAAATTGATTCACTTTTTCGGTCTTTGAATAAAATTAATTTTATGTTAATTCGATTAGTAAATAAAACGTTTAAGAAAATCAACTGATAATTAAAAATATGAAAGTGCAAGAAGAAACTGCCAACTACTAAATAGAGTGAGTTAAAAATAAATGATACTGGGCTTTCCTTCTGACTATTCCCACGCTCATAATATTGATATTATCTTTGTTTAGAAAGACATTCCTATGTTTCACGAAAAAAGTTGATAAGCCAGATTAATCTTAGATTTTTTATCTATAAAAATATATAACCTCATTTATATATATATATATATATATATATATATATATATATAATATTTTTATTATTAATTAGTTTTAAAATTAAATATAAATTACTTACACTAAAAAGTAACTTCATGGTACTATAATTCACATGCGTTGTCGGAAATTTTGGCCTCTTAAAAAAAGGACAATACTAGATAATTAAGCAGGGAAGGAGGATAGGCATAGGCTACTTATTCTCAACACAACAAAATAAACTAAGGTTTTAATTTTATTTAATGAAATCTCTACATTTAATAATTTACATTGTTTATAATAAATACTGGATTGTAGGCTAACTAAGTACTTTTGTTAATTTAAGTTGCCTGTACGAGAATTTAAAACTCTAACATAGATTAATACAGTAATTAACTAATTTAGAGGTGATTTATTGAAGTTATAGAATATATACTACTAATTAATAAAAAAAAACTTCATCAATACAATTTTAAAACAATTATTAAAAAATAAAAAAAAATTAGGGTTAAATATGTTTATAGTTCCTATACTTTGGGGCGATTTTGGTTTTAGTCTCTCTTTTTAGTCCTTCAACTTTAGAAAACTCTGGTTTTAGTCATTTTTATCAAATTTTTTTAACTTTATTTGCTGTTTCAAATGCTAACTGAGAAACGCATTTGAAACAATAAATAAAGTTAAAAAATTTTGATAAAAATGACTAAAACCAGATTTTTCTAAAGTTGAAGGACTAAATTGTACCTTAATTTGAAAGAAAGACTAAAACTAAAATCATCGAAAAGTATAGAGACTAAAAACATATTTAATAAAAAAATTATCATAGATAATCATCTATGATCAAACAATTACATAAAATAGATTCATATTTTCTAAGCATAACTTTTTTTCATGATTATTCCTCTTATATTCTTATATCATTGGTATCAAGTTCAATATATAACTTAAGAAATATATTTATTTTTAATTTATATTCAAGATGGTTGTACCTTTCTATTTTTGCTTAACAAAAAATTTATTTAATTTATTTTTAATAAAATATACAGAGATAGATTTGTTTTTAATTTGAAAGCTTTAAAATAAAATTGAAATTTATTACTATTTTGAGTTTTAATCCAGTTTTATTTTAATAAATATATTATTTAAACGTCATTTAATATGTAAAAATAATAATATTATTAAGTTATTGAAATTTATCAAAATTGAAGAAAAAATAAAATATAATTCTGCATTCAAATTTAAAAAATACAAACATATTTAATCTAATAATAAAATGTTGTACTATCAACTTTCACGTAAAAATATCACATAATACTTTTATTTTGAAATAATTAATAATTATAAAAGTTACAAATCATTGTTATTCTTGCATTTGAACAAGTTTATTTACTTTCAATTTAGTTTCATCGCATCATTGAATTAATTTTTATTATATATTTCAATAATATACTCGTCTTGATTTAAATATATTACAACAATATAAATAATTATAGATTAAGGATTTTCTAATAATGCAATTTATATTATTATTCTTTAATATATTAATTAGAATATGTTGACTATACATAATTTTTATGTTATTATCTAATCAATAAAAAAATTATCTCCATTCCGAAAATATTAACATTTTAATATATATATATATATATATATATATATATATATATATTATATTTTGTAAAGTCACTTTAGAATAAATACTTAAACACGTTTATACCTTTAAATTAAATATGATAATATATTACAAGAAATATATGATAATAAATTTGTTGGCTTTATAAATTTTTTTAAAAATGTTACTTATTTATTATACAATTTTTAAAATTTAATAATTAAATATAAGTGAATTGTTGAAAAAAATTACCAATATTGAAATTAAATAATATAAAAATAAACTTCGTTTTAAGTAGAAAAAACACAACGTGGCCGTTCATGATTGGGAGGGGTGAAGTCCTTCTCGCCACAGGTAAATTGAGAAAGAAAAAGATCTGAAAAAGAAAAAGAGAAAGGAAAAGGGATTGTTGGACACCGTGCAAATCAAGCATTTAGTTGTTTGTTATTTCACGCGCCCCCCCCTCTTCGTTTGGACCTTCTCTTGCTCACTCACTGCAACGGCGCCGGAGATTCGTCGCTCCTATTCTCCACCGCCGCGATGGGCGCCAATTCCATGCTCTCCGAATCCTCTCACGATGTCGACGATCAGATCTCCCAGCTAATGCAGTGCAAGCCACTCTCCGAGCAACAGGTTCCTTTCCATTCCTTCGATCTGTCTCATTTACCTACCAAAACGCCACTCACGTATTCAAATTTTCTTGATTTGTATACTTGTTACCTTTTCACGCTCAATAGGAGTGCTGTTAACATCGCGTGTGTTGATTTCACGTAATTGCGACTCAGATGCCATGATTCGTTGCGTTTTGATGCGATGTGGAACGATTGGGAGATTAGTGGTGTTTGTTCACTGGAAAACGATTTTCGGATTTGGAATCTGCTTTTAGGCGTTTTAGCATGTTGTTAACGAGTTTCGTTTGCAGAAGATAATTTCGATGTCCTCTTACAGGGTATATGGATGTTTTGTTAGGCGTTTGGAGGCTAGCCATAGCCAAAACGTATATGTACTTGAAACTGTTTGACACTGGAAATTTGTTTTTAAGTGAACTGTTGCTACTTACCTAATATAGCATTAGGTAAATTCAAGAAGAACAAAACTTAGACAGTTATTTTTGTGCAATTAGGGTTGTTCTGTAGTTAGAACTGAAGTTTCATCTTGATGATTAGTATGGCAAAGGTTTGCTTTATAGGTCACCGTAGGTTATCAGAGTGAAATTTCAGTAATGATTATACAATAATACCAAAGACACCTACCGTGATGTACTTATCCCTCTTTGAATAGAGTAGCATGTTGGTGAGGGATTTTTAAAGAGAGACATGGCTCTGTTGGCATGCTAGTGGAGTGAGTGTTGGCTTGCTATGGCTTTTTGTTCCGAATGAAACTTAACAATGATTTCGGTTGAAGTGATTAGATTAATGGAAAGGGACGCTGGTGCTTGATGCATTGTATATGTATTACTTTAATGGTAATTTCTAGATTGTCTGTCTTTTGCAGCAAGATTGTTTCATTTTTCTTTCCTTACAAAGGATCTTATCTCACTAAGTTTGTTTACTCGAACTGTACTGAGAAAGTAAAAGTGCTGGATTTGATTGCTACCTGAGTGAGGTGTGTTGGGAAAGGTTTTGCCATCATTTCATTATATCTTGTTTTAAGCAGTCGTGTCCGTTTTTGGGGAACTATCTCAATTTTCAACTACTTCTTGTGGTACTATTGCACTGGGGGAAATAGATATAAAATAAAAAATAATGATTGTGTTTTCTGCTCTGCCTGTAGGTCAGAGTTTTATGTGAGAAGGCCAAGGAGATTTTAATGGATGAAAGTAATGTTCAGGTGCAACCCTATCTTCCAGTCTATTAACTCATGTCTTCATTTACATGATGTCATTTTCTATTTCTTAAACATTGATTTTAGTTGCATCACCGTTGTCAATCTTCTGCTTGCTTGCTTTGCATGTATCTTTTTTTAAGTCATAAATGAGCTATTGACGTTTGTTATTTTCAGTTTTATGATTTTCTTCTTTTGTGTGGATTCGGCCATTCATTCATCTGATGTCATTTCTATTTTAATGCCTGTTTCTGGAGGAGGATCTAATTTTCTTGTCTTGTATAGATAGATGTTTTACGTCACTGTATCTCTGTGCATCTGTTAGTTACTAGTTTATTGTGCTATAGGGAGACAACTCTAATTATTTTTTGTGTATGCCTCTCCTGTATTGCAGCCTGTTAAAAGCCCGGTGACAATTTGTGGTGATATTCATGGGCAGTTTCATGATCTTGCTGAACTGTTTCGAATTGGAGGGAAGGTATAATTTCTGACTATAGATTTGGTTCTGTTTTCAATCTTCTGTTTCAGCTGGGGAATGTCTTAAATAAACTAATTGAGACCTGTCAAAGAAAAAGCTTTTGAAGATTGAAGTGCATCAGAGGTATTGAAGAGTAAATTGTAAAATTCAGGAACTACAAATTAACTCCTCTGTGGCCCTATTACTCTGTCAAAAGTTCCGTAACATTTTAATTTTCTTAAATGCATTATGTGGATATATTTTTGTCAGCTTCTGTATAGTATATTTTGCTGATTTTTAGGCATGGATTCTAAATATACCTGTTTTGTTTACAGTGTCCAGACACTAACTACTTGTTTATGGGTGATTATGTGGACCGCGGTTACTATTCAGTCGAGACTGTAACTGTAAGTACAACCAAGATAAACTTGTTTGTTTTTCTTAACTTTTGGATGGTTATTTTTATTGAAAATTTGGTATTCACTCTGTCCCCAGGCCTCTCTGTGGGGTAGTCATTTTTCTCATTCATGCACTAGGTTGGGAATTTTGTTCTTGTGTGGTATTCAATGAAGTTTGGATAGCTCTTTCTATATAAGGTTGAAAACAGAAAATAAAACTATTCCCAAATAGCTAATAGTTCAGGGTTTAGAATGTGCCGCAAAGGCACCTGATAATTGAGTAGCAAATGTTTTCCAACGTGTCTTTATTTAGAAGGCTCACTAAGATGAAAGGTGAATTATATGCACTCAATATTGTGTTGAATATACACATAAAATAATTTATTTATAATAAAAAATATATGGATTAAGCTGAAAATACAAATAAAGAATAATAATAAGCTAACATAAAATAAAAGATAAAAAATAAGATATCTAATAATCTAATATATTTAACACTCTCCCTCAAGCTGGTGCATACAAATTGTAAGTACCAAGCTTGTTATAAGTATAATCAATTTTCGCTCCCATAAAAACTTAGTGAAAATATTTGTTTCTACACTCGGAGTGATACTAAATTGTTAATAATTTGCGAAGACAACATACCAAACCTAGAAGACTCTCCCTGAGCAACAAATTCAGAAAATTGCTCCATGTATATCTCTTCTTTCAATTTGCTGTTCAGGAACACATTGTTGACATTCAATTGATAAAGAAACCATTGTTGAAGAGTCACTATAACTATAAATAAACTAACAAAAGCCATGTTTGTCACTGGAGAAAAAGTACATATGGACGGTACATTGGTAACAAAAGAAAGGTCTGAAGAGACAACAACGAAAGAAGCCATGGACAAATAGGAGAGAGAAAAACCCTAAAAATTCTCCAAGCACAAATTCTGAAAGAGGAGAAAGAGGCAACCTCGACGCTTTGAACCGTTGTTAGAGAGGAGATGGGACGCATAGCACTATGGAAAAGGGAGTAGATCCGCAATTTTGAGAGGCGTGCAAGAGTGCGTAGGAACTTTGTTGAAGGTGTCATTTATGGTACGACGATTGTCTGGCCGAGACAATCAAAATTGATGCATCGGTGACGGTGACAAGCAGTGACTATAACTGCTATGGTGGCGGCGGTCACACTGAGCAAGGGCGACGAAACTTTTTTCCTAAAAGAACCATTCTCTAGATACCATGTTCAATATAGTAAAAAACTATATATGGGATTAATCTCTCATTAATACTGTATTTATAATAAAAGAAATATGGGATAAGTCCAAAATACAAATAAGGAATAATAAAGATAAAGATAAGATATCTATCTAAGATATCTAATAGTCTAATATATCTAACAATATGCATTAAAATTGTATAAAGTTTGCATTATCCTAAAATCATTTTTCAGAATTAGTTTGTTCAACTTGTGAATAACAGATAAAGTAGTTTCACATACAATTTTAGGCATTGTAGTGGTTTTGAAAAAGGTCATATTTTGATGAAATCTCAAACCTGCAACTAATACATGCAGTTGAATTTCTTACAGAAGATGTTTCAGGATTCATCTTCTAACTTTACTGATTTTGACATTTGTTGATGGTTGTAGCAACCTAAGAATTTTCTGAATCTTGATATTTCATCTAGTAAATTTCTTTTCAGTTATTAGAAAGAGGCTCACTTGTTTACAGCATTCAAGAGTTTCCCCATGTTTACTTATGCAGTTATGCTGTGATAATTTTAGATCACGTAATTTTCCTTTTAAGTTGGGATGCAGAGTGAGATGAAGTTACACCGATATTTACTTTTGTTTGATATTGTTGTTTGTAATTCTTTTTTATTGACAGTTTGTTAGAAATGCTAATTAGTTATTCTATACAGCTCCTTGTGGCACTGAAAGTGCGGTATCCTCAACGGATTACTATTCTTAGAGGGAACCATGAAAGCCGTCAGGTTTGTGCTTGAACTCTTTCCAAACTATAAATAACTTTTTTGATCCTGTAGTTATTTGTGAACGGCACATAAATTAGCTAGGCTTGTATATTTGATGATAATTTGTTTCTAAACTTTTTTATCTATGATTGAAGACTTCTATGGGCGTTTGATGTTCATTATCTGTTGAACTAATTGTTCCTTCTATCGATCGTTAATGCAGATTACTCAAGTGTATGGATTTTATGATGAATGCCTTCGAAAGTGAGTTTTCAACACCTTCATTATAGGTTCCATGGAGCAAAAGTTACAAAAATAAGATATTTCTATCTAGAGAAAGATTTGTTTGTGTACGATGTTATAGTTGATTCAATTTTACTACTTTTACCATGATGGAGTCACTGAAATTTCATTTTGGATGACAACCGTACAGGAATTCTTTTTCGTTTCCCTGCAATATGCTCTTTTTGAATATCAACTTGAGAACTTGTTTAACTAGTTTCTTGTTAGTATAATGTACTGGGATGAGCATCTGAATCTTGCTGTTGATTTGGTGTCATGAACTTGTTAAGCTGTAATTTTTATGTTAATTCAGTTTTACATATTGATGGGTGTGTGACAATGGGACGTCTGATTGCCTTAGTACTTAGTGGTGATGTGATAGTGGTTGTTTGGTATAAGATATCATATTGATGCCTAATGTGCTATGTTCTTGTTAACATTGGAAATGAATAATTAATTCTGCCCCTGCTTTATCCCAAAATAAAAATTATATGATTTATTAAATGTGAAAATTTCAGTATAAATTGAAAGTGAGAGAACAGAATAACATACTTGGCTTCTAGCTTATATACAATATGATTTCTTGTTTTTTTTTTTCACTTTCGTGACAATTACTGTTTTTTATTATTTATGTGCAGGTATGGTAATGCTAATGTTTGGAAGACCTTTACAGATCTTTTTGATTTTTTCCCATTGACAGCGTTGGTTAGTATCTTTTCCCTACCCTGTTGAAAATTTAAAATTTGGGGGGAATTTTTTGAATGCATTGCATCATCTTTTTGTGATATCATAGGTGTAGTGTTTTCCTTTTTATCAAAAGGTTCAAAGAACTCAGATGTCCACTTTTTTTACATTTCACATTTATCTTTAAACATGGCATGGCTGCTTCCTCAAGAAGTTAAAATCAACGTTATGCTAACATTGCTCTTTATATTGTCATGTCGTGCACCTTATCTGAGCTGTACTTTTTTCACAACCGATAGACTTTCCTACATTGGTGTACAAAATGTTTCAATTTTCATGGGGTATTATATGAAGTGATGAGTTTTTTTAACAAATACATGTAGTTGGTGAAGCATAAATGCGATAAAATTATATTTCTAGATATGCAAGTTGTTTAACCCGGTTTCTGTCAAAAGATCTTTTTTCTTTTTCAAAACTAGACATGATTATCTAGTAATTTCTCTCAACGGATATAATTTGTCTTTATTACGCTGTAAAATATAGACTGACTATTGAACAACTTTCATATAGCTGAGATTCGACATTGTTAGTTAAAATTTTAGTTGGAGGCTTCTGATCATCCGGGTGCTATTTTAATATATTCTCTTCCAGGTTGAATCAGAAATATTCTGCTTGCATGGTGGACTTTCACCTTCAATTGAGACCCTTGATAACATACGGAACTTTGATCGTGTTCAAGAAGTTCCTCATGAAGGCCCCATGTGTGATCTATTGTGGTCTGACCCAGATGACAGATGCGGCTGGGGAATTTCTCCTCGAGGTGCTGGATATACTTTTGGCCAGGTAAACATAGCTTTATTTTCGTACTCTACATTATTGAATTTCTTTTTTTGAAGCATTTAGAGATCTATTATTATTATTTTGATTTTATTCGAATTGACATTATTTCTTTCAGGATATATCAGAACAATTTAATCACACAAACAGCCTCAAGTTGATTGCTAGAGCTCATCAACTGGTTATGGATGGATTTAACTGGGCTCATGTAATTGTTGTTCCGATGTATTCTCTTCCATTTGCTCTCTTTAGAATTATAGCTGTAAAATCTTGGATCTGCATTGTTTATTTTGTAACAGGAACAAAAGGTGGTTACCATATTTAGTGCGCCAAACTACTGTTACCGATGTGGGAACATGGCTTCCATATTGGAGGTTGATGACTGCAAGGGACACACATTTATTCAGGTCTTTTTTGGCCATTCAAAATATAATTTATGTGGCAACATATTGTGAACTTAGTCTTGACGTTGGATTGTCTGAATTTCTTGCAGTTTGAACCTGCGCCTAGGAGAGGAGAACCTGATGTGACTCGTAGAACGCCTGATTATTTCTTATAAGGTGGCTGTTGAATGTCATACCGGTATATCATTGTTACCTCTACTGCACTAATTTCAGGTAGTTGCGCGCATCCTCATCATGAGATTGCTGTAAGCATTTATCTCCATTGATATACACATCCGTCCGTTTCGGGTTGTCCAAAGACTGCTTTGATGTATAATAGGCAGGTAACTTTCCACTGATCTGTTACACTCGAGAACTTGCTGGGGCACCTTGTCTGGATACGTGGCCAAGATGATGACTGCTATGTCAGAATTCATATTGTTCCAGCAAAAATGTGGATATTTTTTGTTTGTTTTCCTCTCTTTATTTTTTTTCTTCATGTTCAGTAACTCTAATTCAAGGCTTTACAGGCTATATGACTGGACTTTTTTTGTCTCGTGGATGTTTTTGCTTAAGTTCTATCATTTTTCAGTTTAAGTTGCATGATAGTGATTCAGTTTTGTTCTTATGTTCAACTTATCATCAACGCTTATCTGAAGTTAGCCTCCACTCATCACTGTTTGCTATCTTTCATCTTTCTCAATATATTTTACGTGATATTTTGCTGATAACATACGATTATTGGCTTCTTATTGAGGTTAGCTCCGGTCACCTAGATAGACTTGTTGCCGCGATGTGTTTGTTGTTTATATTGATATTAATTAAATTAAGGAGCTTTTGTAAAATATAACACCGTCGGTATGATGTGGGGCTATGGTAAAAGAAATAAAATTCAATTTGCTACATCTATTTGGTCTATTTGGTTTTTGTCTCTAGTTTTATCGGAGGATTGGGTGCAAGACTACTACTTCAAAGGTATTGTTCCGGACAAAAATAGGAGTAGCAGGGCCTTTTTATTTCCGTGCTATGGGCCTGGAATTAATTGCAAGAAAAAGTAATCTGGAGGCGAATTAATATGTATGAGGAAATCTTTACATTTTTACGCAAAAATTGTAAACATCCGGAATGGATTCTCACGTTAAAATTAAACCGTGTGGGGGCTACTGTTATGTTCTTCGATGACATGACATCTGGCTATACAGAAGTTTTCCAAAATTTGTAAGCGTGTGATCACAAACTCATGTATGAAAAAAGCGACGGCACTAGATCAACTACAGACCAGGCAAGACCTGCATACTGAAGAAATCTAATTCCAGTATCAACATCGAATGCCTTATACCGGGAAAGAAGCTTTTGCAAGTAACCTTGTTTGAGCTTATCAGTCTTCTTCACTGCAGCGGATCCATTCAATGTGGGTATGTAGCTGGTTGATTTTATTGGGATGCCCAAGGTGTTTGCTACCATTGGAATAGTCCATTTTGCGAGAGCCTTACTGCAGAATTTCACAGTTAGAATTGTAGGTATGCCCACCAGCATCCTTCCCGCAAATACAGGCACACTCAGTTCTGAAGAGAACAAACGAGGAACGTCGCCATGGTGAAATTGATGGTATGTTTGCTGTACTCCAGCCACCTGAAGAACACCAGCATTTCATAAAACCATACAGTACAAAGTAGAAAACGCTATGATCAAATATAATTGTCAAAATATTCAAGAACAAATTACAGGTGTCAAGCTATTCAAGTTTACACCATTTCCTTCGCAAGAACCCAGACCACTCTTACAAGGGGTTATTTGTCTATTAAATATTTCTATTACCATTCTAATGTCAATTCACGTAACATTTTAGTTTTCCTCCCGTAGAAACTAAAATGTTCCAAATGCATTTCAGATGCCAGAAAAACGATTGAGAAGATAGCTTTTTCGTCACTTCCAATGACAGTGATGCACAATTTAGAATTTCCAAAACTATGTAAGAAAAAATAGATAATTAACAAGGAAAGAATAGATAATTAACAAAGGCACATTCAAAAAACGTGGGAGAAAGATGGTATTCCATATATTAAATTGTAAAAATGAAGAAAACCCAATCAATTTGAGGATTTATCCAATTGAAGTACAATAACCAATAAAATTTTATACAATTATTTTATTCTGAATTTTCCAATAGTGCAGTTACTACCATAATTAAGGCAGAATTAGTTCTCTTTCTTGTCATTAAATAATATATATATATATATATATATATCGAAAATGTTATATATCTTCATTTATCACAGCTTTTATTATTTATTTTATTCATTCTACAATTTTCTAAAATATAAAATTATAGTTACCAAAGTAAATAATCAAATTATACTAAAATGAATAATATATGTAATAAATTATAAAAATATTAAAATCTAAGTATTTTTTATAATTAATTATAAAATTTGTCATCTTTTACTTTGGATAAATATTTCCAATTTTATCTTTTTTTACGAGACAGTCTCTAAATGACCTGCGCTTATTTAGAGTTTTATTCCCGATAACTCTTTTATTCTAGACTGTAAATCAAGCACAAGTTCAAAGAAGAACAAAATAAGAAAAACATTTATTTTCTAAATGAAATTAGTACAATTAAATGTTACTGACTAGCTTTTTCAATAATTATAAATCAAGTTTTTTTATTATATTCAAACTAGAATGTATAAATTTAAAGGGAATAGTAATTCAATAAACAAAAAACATAGCACTATTCTTCTCTGGCCCTTTGCATGTTGAGTTGACATTGGAGAACTATCAAAACAAATCCTGAGAAAGAACATGATTCTAACTTCCCCAAATACCCCTACAGCCTAAGCTCTACCTAGATAGATAGCTTTCTGACCAAACTAACTAACAATAACTCTTTAGTTCCCCATTTTGCCCCCTTACTTCACTTTATAAAGACTGCTACAATTCCTCTTTTTCCTTGGTCAACAACCTGACCAAATCAAACGTTCAAAGAAACTATTCTATATCTACTCTGCATAAATTGATATGAAGCATTTCCACCTAAACGTTACTACTATAAGCCATTAGAGGAACAATGTTAGATATAAGGTGGCTGGTTTAAGTCAATTCAGTGAAGTCACCATCCAAACCAATCAGATAGATTTTAAATTCTGATCTGGTGTTGCTGTTAATGTTGAAAGTTGTCTAGACAAGGCCATCTTTAGGTCTATGACTTTAAGTGAGTGTTATATTCCAAAATCCTGTTTTCATTAATTATGTTTTAACTGTTTTATCCTCATACTATGAAGATGTTACTTGATCTTGTGTAGTAGATTCATTTACAATAAAAGAAGAAAAGTGAAACAAATTTAGATGATGTCTAAGGGTGAGCTAAGAGCTTACAATTCCCAGTGCGACACCATTGAATGCAGTGTGAAACTCGAAGCTTGGAGTTGGAAGTTCAGGTGTAGGATAAGCAAAAAGCAAGAGGAAGCTCAAGACAGCCCAAAAGGATGTAACTGCAGCAAAAACAGATTAAATCGAGATAGAATACAAAGAATAATTGTCAAGATCGCAGAAACTAAAAGGTGGAGAAAGTTATGCTTAAGAAATCTTTAATACCTTGAGAATTTAGTTTTTTAATGTAAAAATAATAATACAGTTTCTACAATCAGAACACAAACAAGTACTGTGATTAATAAAGTGCGAAGTTATCATCTGCTGAATTTATTGATTAGAAGTAAGAATACCATTTTGTCCTGAGATCACAAAACTGTCGATGTGTTCATGAACCGTAAGCCAGAAAGCAAGGATCACCAATCCAACAAGAAGCCCAGCAAGAACATCAACGACACTATGCATGCCAAGATAAATTCTTCCTGCAAAAATACCAAAAAATATCATTGTTTTGCAGTGAAATAGACCAACAAGAGGAAGCTGCTAACGATTATAAATAAAGCGATAGAAGACCTACCCAAACCAATGAGAAGCACCAGCATGAAGGCAAGAGAAATTCCAAGATAAGTAATATAGGCACCTTGAATTTGAGTATGAGTCAGAACATAGTGCAGAAGGTAGCTGACAAACATCCGTTCCAAGGAAAGTAATCCATTAATGACAACCACAAAGAGTTGAAAGCAAAGGTTTCATCTCTCTCAACGGATAATCTAACATTGCAAACACATTTCCACCTCTTTACTTTTTCATTTAATTTTTACTTTCTTTCCTTGAACCGGAAAATACATAGGAAGAAAAGTAAGATCAACAGCCACCTTGCCACAGACTAGGAACCTTTATAACATGACATAAACACTCCCTCACTTTAAGGACATGCCTCAGAATATGGCATAGAAGTAAAAGAAAATAAAAACAAAGAGTAATAAATACCCAGATAAGCAAACTGTGTTGAGGGTGTGAGAAGAAGGCAATCCATATTCTAACGCGTTCTCTTCTTCATCTTTTGTGGCAGTTACTCTCTTGACAGGTGGAGAAGCAGGTCTTGGAGCTGAAACCACATCCTGTCGAGTGACAAATAATACCAGAAGCATTTAATAATATAACCAATGGCCGAATCCAATGTTGAATTGAATCATTAAATACAAGCGAACAAACAACAAATACCTTTATGCAATTACCAAGATAATCACAAAACGCCATCAACAACGTCATCTGCCTCGCCAGTTTGCCATGTCCACTCTACACAAACAAAATATAATTCTTCAAAGGCAAATTCTCAGATGTCTGACATCACCTACATAACATGTAGTTCGTACCCAGAACAGCAGAGGGAGAAAACCAGTGTAGAAGGGCACAGAAACAACGCAAGACAACCCTGAGAAAAGTGCATCCAGGAACCCAAACCCGTAACTCTGCACCCCAGAAAGAAAAATTCAACTCGTACACCAAAAAGTTAAAAAAGCTCAGAGCTTTGAGCGAATAAAAAAACTATGTTTAAATCGAAGGCAATTGGGGTGGAATTTAAGAGTTACCTGGATCTTAAGGACAACAGATGTTTGAGTTTCAACATGATGAGAAACCCAAGGTTGAAAGAAAGATCTAAGCTTGCGAGTAACGTCGAGGTATGAAGCAGAAACAATCCAGAAAAGTATTCCACCCAAAACCGCACCTTGCCACACTGCCGCACCCTCACCCTCCATTCTTTTTCTTCTTCTTCTTCTTCTCCCTCCCTCTTTCTGGGTTTTGGTTTTGGGGAAAGAGAAGAAGAGAGGAACCCAAAAACCCAGAAAGAAAAACGCAAGAAAATGAATGGCTGAATCAAAATTGGACCGTGGAAGTTAGAGGAAACTATTCTTCATACAATTCAACTTTATTTATTTCTTTACATCGCTCCAAAAATAAGGAGAAAAGGTTGAAAAATTTTATTTTTATTTATTTTCTATTTGCTTTTGAATAATGAGAAACAGGGAAGATATTTGTGAGCCATGAATTTTTATATTCTTTGGACTATAGTCCACGGATTCGGTGGAATTTGGCTGGCGGAGAACAGTGAAGAAGCTTCACATTCCAACGCGTTAACGGTAGAAAAATTCTTTCTTTCTTCTTTTCCATTTCTTGGGTCATGGATCCTCTGTGAAGCAGTGAAATCGTGAGACATTAAAATTTACCGTTAGATATATATTAACAAAATAATGAACAGCTAAGATTTGTTTATTTCATGCATGTTAACATCATTTTAGTAAATTATATTTGAGTCCTAGTATGAGATTGAAATGTGGGGTGTATCTGCAAAGGAAAATGATATTTTCACACTGACACCATTTTGACACGTGTGCAGTGTTAAAATAGTGTCAAAAAATAGTGTTAAAATTTTATTTTCCATCTGAAAATTCGTTTTTCTTGATAAAACAGTTGAACATCACCGTCAAACCAAACTGGATTTTGTTTTTTCTATTCTTTCTTAGAAACAAAATAAGAAACAAAATAATCTTGATAGACACAATAATAAAACACAATCACAAATGAAAAAAATGCAATCATACCTTCTATTAGCGGTCATTATGATGGACAACCGGTGAGCCATAAATTAAGATAGTCCACCCTATAGGTGATTTTTTATTTTGAAATTTCACTCATTTGTTGAGTTTTTTTTTCTCAATTTTTTAAATTGATTATTATAATTTTATTTACATATCATCTTAAATAAATATTCACATTAATCTACGTTATTTTATTATCAGTCATAAACTAGAAAAAAATATTGCTTAATAATGTCTTAATTATAAGTTACAAACTAATTAAGTGGAACAATAACTTAATGTCTTAATTATTACTGCAGCAGATGGTAAAAATTTTTAATAAAAGAACAGTGACTTAATTATTTATTTCTTAGTATATGTGAAGAGGATAGAACTTGTACTATCTTTATGATTATGATTTATTTAATGAATGACTAATGTTGATAAGAAAAATATGTATTAATCTTTTGAAACTCAAGTTGTTTTAATATTGAGAGTGTAACATCTTATTTTAAAATCTTGTATTATTTTTGTGTGGGTCTTTTAATATTACGTATGATGTAAAGTTTCTGCACATGTCATGCAATCCTTGTTTTAGAGGAAGACTTTACTGAAAAATTTTATATCATTTTAATGGGTTTAACAATAGATCTACAATTTAATTTAATATTTAAATATTAATTAACTAATATCTAATATATATCTTTTCCTATAATTTAGTAGCTTTAATTATAAATTTGGTAAAAGTTTTTGTAATGGGAAAAAATAGAGAGAATATGAGATTGTTGATTGTGATTGATAACTAATAGAGAGGCTCCAACTAATAGTGTTAGTTGGTTAATATTGGATGACAGATAGGATGCAATAAATGCATTCAAACTTTTTTTCTTCCTTTTGTTAGGTCACTCAAAATTTAATCAAATATTGGAAATTTCCACAACAATAATATTATTATGCACACCAAGGGTGGAGTCTATTTAAATTATTACTATAATATATATATATATATATATATATATATATATATATATATATAATTTCTTGTATTTAGTTTTCATTTCTTTTATTGTTAACCACTTATATAGTTATATCATATTTATTAATTACTCAAACTTTACTTACATGAATTAATTACTGAAAATTATAAAATTTTAAGCAAAAACAACATTTAAAATATTGTTTCTATGTTATTTTTGTAACTAGGAGAAATAATTTATAACATGAGAAGTCTTAATTTAAAATCGATGTGTCATCTTTTTCTTCTAATTCATAGTGGTTTTAAAAAATTTTAAAAATACGGACTATTAATTTAATAAAAAAATTGAAGTTAATAAAACATCTGAAACACTTCATTAAACTTACTTACAATCATCATTAAATAAATAGAGTAAGAAATGTAAAACTACTATGGAGAAAGAAATAATGATGAACTTATTGTTAATTGAATTTTTATGAAAACATTTTAATATATTTTTCAGTTTCAAAACTTTGTTTTATAAATTTTGATGATATAGTGTAATTTAGAAAAGAATAAATGTAATGATCAAAAGCATCTAATATCCCTGAAATTGGTAGAGTTATGTCTGTCACAAAGTAATTGCTACAATAAATAAATACAAAATTTTAAGAAATAACACTATCAAACCTCATGAAACAAGTCTAAAAATTGTTGACTAGAAAGATCATATTTATGAAAGTAATTGATTTAACTTGAATATTTTATCTTCTCTTTCATATTTGAAAAATTGTCAACAATGTTTCATTTGGTTCATTTATCTCATCATAAATTAATACAAAAAACATGGTGACATGTCCTTAAAAAAAATGAACACGATATAAAACCTATCATCAAAAACTCTTAAACTACAATAAATAAATTATATATTTACTCTCGATCAAATAAAAGTTTTTAAAATAAACAAATAATGCACAACTAAATGAGGAAAAACTTAATAAAAATTTTATCAAAGTAAAATTAATGATTATCACACTATAAAACCAAGTTTTATTTACACTATCCTTAAAATTCTTTAGTGATATGTCTTTAATCAAAAGATTGATAATCATCAACTTCATACTAACATCTTTAATGTCTACTTAAAACGTTTTCTTATAACTAGATATTTAATATTAATATGTTTACTTTAACTTTCACTTCTATTATTTCTAGTCATAAATAATGAAATAGAGTTATAATAATATAATTTCAAATGTTTATCAATCGAATGTACACCAAAATTTTAAAAAATTTAAGAATCATATTTCAAAATTCATACCAAAAGAAGTGCAGAGTGATATGAATTCGTACTAAAGAGGTGAAGAATGATTTTAAGAAGAAAGAGAAGCAAACAATGGGGGTGTAGGAGGAAGCCCACTACCAGTATCCATGTATAGGCATTGTAGGCTTCATGGCCCGAATTTAGTTTGCATAACTTTTGAATTTAACACACCTTTTTCATTTGTGAATAATTTGTTTGTATTGTATCATTCAATTTAACATACATAATATTTGAAATAACATTTTTAGAACCTTCATCCTTCTTCCCACTTTTTCATAGGTATGAAAAAAAAAAATCCTAAATTATCCATAGTTAAGTCTACCTTTTTCTCATGTAATATGAACTTATTTGTAAGCTTCAATCGGCCTTTATAATAAGAAGTTAAAAGTATATTCATAATATATAAATATATATATATATATATATATATATATATATATATATATGTATATATAATGTAAATTTATCTTTCAATAAACTAAATTTGACCTTTGTTTATATAAATTAAACATCTTCAAAATTAATAAAGATGAACGAATATACAATTTTGATATTTTGAAAAAAAAAATGTAACAAAAGAATAATATTAATATTTATCTAAATAGATTGATCCGTTAAAATTAATTTTTAAATAATTTAAATTCAAACGTTATAGCTGAATACATTTTTATACAATTTATAAAAACATTGGTTTGACTTGATGTAAGATAGGAGCATTGATCGTAATTGTAACACAAAGATACATTTAGGATATGCTAATATGATGTTTTCGTTTTATTTTTGTCATATCAATAGTGTTGTGGTATAATCAGACAATTCATAAATAATTACGTGTTTAATTAAAAATACATTTTAACTAAAATATACGTTTCAATGAAACCAATTTTTCTCCTTCTAACATCTTGACTACATGTTTCAATAAAGCCAAATTTCAAAACTAAAATCGCTTTAAAATGCAATGAAAACATTGCTTTGCAGAATTGAATTTAATCTTTCAATTTTAAAAATATTAAAGAATTTAACCTTTTTAATTAAATTTATTTAATATTTCAAACATATTTTTTTACATAACATTAAAACAGAAATATTTTAATGTGTAAAAAGAATTTAATTAAAAAAATTAATTTACATATTTATAAAATTAAAAAAGTTTAAAAAAGAAAAACTAATATTAATTTTTATCAAAATATAAAAAGCATAGTTAACCTTATATCATATTCTGATTTCTATCCAAACAAAATTCAACCCAGACTGACATAAAAACTTTTATAATACTGACATAACACATTTGGTATGAAATTGTGAGAAAGAAAAAGGTGACGAACATATGAGACAATCAACTGGCATAAGAACGTGAGGGTCTAAAGCAGCCAAAAGGTACCCAACAAACCGGGCACAAATCCAGCCTATTTCAACACAAGGAACCGAAAAAAAAGCAACATTCTACGGACAAATAATACCCGACAGACACCAACGATGCCCCGAATCACATGGCAGAGAGACAGAATTACCAGTCCAAATCAGTTATATATGACGAAAATCAGTAATACACAATTACGAAGCAATCTAGATATATTTTATTCGTTGAGTAACAGTTAGTTAGCAATATAAGTAAGATTTGGGATGATGGATCATGTATGCAAGGGTGATCTCCAATCTAGATGTTCTTGAGGGTAGTCTTTGTTGAGTTCTTTGGGGGGTATGAAGCAGTCCATGGACAGGCCTTGGACGTTGAATGCAACATCATCAATGGTCCAGGACTCTTCCAACCGCGTGATGGCAGGGCCTGTCTTTAGATTGTCTCCAAACCTTGTGATGATCACGGTTGAATGGCCAGCATGTGCAATCATCACACCATCAACCATTCGGTAATCATCAATTTTTGTTGACATTGTGGTCTCCCAATAAGTGGGGTGCGTCCCAGGGGATTGAATCCTGGTGAGGTAAGAGTCCTCTAGGTGCACCAGTAGTCCATTTCTCTGGCTGAAGTAACCAAATGCAACGTGCTTTATCATCTCCGCAGTGTTGTCACTCCGGTCAACCAGATCCTTCTGATCTGCTGAAAGCTTTAGCACGAAACAATCCATGCCTGAGATTTCTTTTTCTCCCATGTATTGCGCCGCACAGAATACAGCAGACACTGCCAATGGGTCCAGTCCCTACAAGAGTACAAGTAAATTGTGGTTTAAGGGTGTGGCACTCACACAGCCACTCACTCACATCACTACCACTCTCTGCCAAACACCACCTTAAGATGCTCATCAAGTCAAATCAACATCTACACATCACCTAGTTCTTCATAGTAGACCCAAACCCACCTTTTCCCCTACAAAGTACATCTACACATTAACACTAAATTCCAAACTCTGGTTTACTTTACACTTTGACAGAATTGATCATCACAGAATTAATTTGGAACTTATCTTAATCACTATAATTTGAAGACTTTTCTTTTTTTTTTTATAAGAGAATCTTGAGTTAAGTCATGCCAAAACAGTCACACGTGGTCATGATCGTAGGCCCCTCCATAAATAAGAAAAGGAAACAGAAGAATGTGGTTAGATCCAACAAATGAAGGGAATTTTGTAGGAAAACAATGTGTTGTGGAAATATTATTCGAATATTAATTAAAAGGAACCAAAAACCCCAGCAATCAGCATTGATGAATTTTAAAAGGAAAATTCAAAAACGTTAATTTAATTAGGAGTGGTGCACATCAGTTATATCAGATATTTCGTTTCACTAATAACCCTACTCTCATGCCCCTCCATTGTTCATTTCTAAATTGGCTTAAACATTCATACCTCTTATTTTTCATAGCCAAGGCTCGATCAAGAGCCACCATAATTTAAAATTCTCTAACTAGATTGGGACTCGGATCCGAAAAACACGACCAACAACACTATAGGAATTAAATATCAACAAATCTTACTTACCCCGAAACAAAATACCACTGCTACCTAGCAACAACATCGTCAACATATAAATAGACAAACAAACCAAGGACACGCCACTCATTATAATTTATTAAGACAACAGATCATGGACAAACTGTTAAACAATTCAGATTACTCAAGTTTATGATCTTGCCAATTTTACATTTACTTTTTGCGTCACCCCTATTTAAATTTTGATTTAATTACAGTTTTAGACATTTAAGATTAATTTAATTTTAACTCTTTAAATATGAGTTTAATTTTTAAATATTATATATGAGGGACTACGATGATATATTAAAATTATCTTTACTCCTTTAAGTTTAGTGTTTTAACTGTTAAAATCGTTTTTTTTTCCAATTTTTAAGAGATTATCCTTTTCAGATTCATTTTGATAATACACAAAAAATAAATTGTAGAACTTGAAGACAAGTAATCTCAAAAAAATTTACGATTGAACTTGCCTGAACGGCGCGACGAAGAGGACGGACGCCGCCTTTGGCGGCGTGTGCGCCAATCCAGGGGGTGTGGCGCCAAGCGACGGTGCCATCACTACCGGCGACAACCTTCTGAGTTGCTGCGACGAGCTCAATCTGCCACTTGTCGGGGAGCATTTGCCATATGACAAAGCAGCCTCTCTCGGAGACTCCGGTGTTGCCGACGTCGTCAACGACCCACATTTCGACCTTCCCGGTGGCGAAGACATTTGTGACGGTGGTGGGGAGGTTGCGGCAGCCGGTGGCGGCGGTGAAGTGTTGGATGATATACTGAGCGGAGGAGGAGAGCTGGTTGAGGGGGGCGTGGGGTTTGGAGTGGGGAGGGACAGGAAAGAGAGGGCAAGCGAGAACGCTGAGTAAGATCTTGAGGTCAGGTTTCTTGTGGAAGAAGTGCGTCTTTATCCAATTCCAGTTCCGCCATTTCTTACACGACCTGCTTCTCTTCTCTTGTTCGTTTATGGGTTCTTCCGACAATGTCGCCAAACGACCCATCTTCTTCCTCAGATCACACACTCTCTCTCTCTCTCTTTCTCTCTCTCAGATACACACAAAAATAACAGAAGCTGTGGAATCGGACAATGTATGTATGTATGTAATGTATGCAAACACACTCCCACTCTTTCTTAAAAAGGAACAACAGCTTCACCTTCTAAACAAACGCATGACAAGTGCGTGTCTGTCACACACCATCCACCCAACCCTATCAATAAAAAATTCTAAATATAATAGCTATTATTTAAACTTCAACACAATTAGTAAATACTACTCCGTAGCAATAAGGTTGTAAGAAAAGAGACAATTTTATTATATATGATTACGTTTTTAAGAGATCGTCAATAAATTGAAAAACCCATAAATATATTTGACTGGATGAAAGAAAAAAAAGTACATACTTATACAATTTTAAATTTTGATTAAGTTTGTTTCTGAAACTTTATAAATGAATAGTTATAATTATTTTAATTTTGAATTATTTTTAATATAGATTTATATTAAAATAGGAAGGATGTGGCTGTGAAGGAATATTAAGGATATAGTTATGGCGACGCATTAGGAGGAGAAAATTAAGAAGAAAAAGTAAATAGAATAAGTGTTGGATGGTTGGTTCTTAAAAAGGGTTTTGACTGAGTGGAAGCGTCGCAAGTTAACAGCTTTATATCAGTTATTCCATGCCTTGGTTTTGTTTTGATCGGAGGAAACCCACGTTCCTCACACTCTTCTCATGATGTGCTTGTCACGTGCTGTGCAACAGTGATGCAATCTGCAAATGGAACAAAAAAAATATATATAATAGAGTAGGCGCGTGGGATATGAAGGGGAGGTGTATTTAGTAATGTTGTGGAGAAGGATGAGCTTTTAAGGGAGGCAATGGCTAAAATGCAATGCAATGTTGTTGACGTGTCCACATCTTCTACCATTTTCAATAATTCTACTTCTGGTGGTTCGGTGCCATTTTCATTTTCTTTGCTTTCTTTTGGTTCCTCGTTTTTTGGCAAAGATTTTAAGTGTCATTTATAAATGCACTTATTGCTCAGAATTTTATAAATGCAAAATGGAGAAGCTAAGGCTGAATACATAGTTTGGATTATGCAATTCGCACTAACACCAGACAAATGCGCATTCATTTCATATATTAGCTGGATATCTAATGCTATAACGACTTCAACATCTATAAGGATATCCTAAAAATTCAGATAAATTTCTATTTTTTTTCTATAGGACAATGATATTTTGACAATACTTTTTGACAACAGGACACATGTCATCATTTTATTGGTCTATTTGAATTTATATTTAAAAATATTTAAAACGAACCAATCACAAGCTGTCACGTATGCGTTGTCAAAAAGTTGTTAAAAAAGTGTAATTCCTTTTCTATATTGTACTTGTTAGTTCAAAATTTTATATGATTGTCTTGTGAGAAAATTTAATATATTAATGGTAAAAATGGAAAGAAAAAGTGACAAACCATTAACAATTGAAAGAAAAGATTGGGAGAAATTGTGAATTAAATTTTTTTATTAATAAAAATACTATAAATAGTGTCTTATATTTTTATCCAAAACTATCACATATTTGGTATTAAAATCGACTTTTCTTCTTCTGACTATAAGAATTAAATATGTTAGTACTAGAAACCAAGAGGGTAGTTTTAGTCTGTAGAATGGCTGACTTTTTATGCCATGTGGCCCACACACATTTAATTTTGTCGTGTCTTCCCACATTTTATTATTATTTTTTTTCAATGAGCTCGGATTTATTTATTCTCTTGTCAATAATGTCTTTTAAATTTAGAACTATATGATAAACTACGATATTTTTATAGTGTGCGACAGTTTTTCAAATTTTATTTTTATTAGTTTCATTTTAAATTCCTTCTTTTATATTAAATCTTTTCGATTTCCTTACTTTTTAAAACATTTACAGATAGAATATATTTGCATTAGTTCCTTTTTTAAGGTATAATTGACTTCTTGAATACTTTTTTTGTTGATAAATTTGTGTTCATTATATATTTATCTACTTATACAGTTTATTTAATCAAATCAATATTTTTTGTGCGATAAAGTTGCGAGGAGATTAATTGTATCAAGTTAAGGTTTTAAGAAAAAAAAATGACTCTATAGTAATTGTATCAAATTATGTAATGCATAAATCGTTTAGATCGAAAAATATAATGAGATGGAGGATGTGGCATAAAATGGCATACAAACAAAAATGTCATTATCTGATATGGCCAATTGGCTGCCGTTATTTCATATCTCCTTTTTTTCTTATAACATCGTGAAATTTGCAATGAAGGAATCTCAATAATTTCCCCCAACCTTTTTAGGAGACTAGATTTTTACAGTGATTTTGTTCAACGTTTGGAGCATACAGTGCAACATGTATAACTTGTACCCAAACATGTGAATTTCATAAATTATCACCATCAATCTTTGGTTCTTTCATCTTGCATTTCTAATTATTTTATCCCGTACCTCTAATTTCTGAAAATAACTTTATATTTTTATTCATTAAATTTCGAAATTTAATGAAAAAATAATAAAAATTCAAAAAGGTTCCTTACAGTGTGATACGGAATAACAGAACCAAGCAATCAAGCTAGTTACATACGAGTTAGTAAGGAGCAGAATTTAGCACCCAAAAACTTGTTCACAATCTACACCTCGCAGAGTTCATCTACACCTCAGATAATTCATCACTCGTTTCAACCTCTTCCTCCCCGGATTCCTCACTTCTTAGCTCATCATTCTCGACAATCAAATTGTTGTCGTTGTGTTTCAATCACCCATCCCATCGATAGAGAAGCCCCGACTGAAAGATACAATACAATTTGATATGAAAATATCTTACAAAATATTTCTCACTATTAGATGTTGAAATTTTGTTCTTTATTATTACACCTTTTCTTCATTATAAATAAAAATATTCTTCTTTGTTCACAACACACAAAATTCAACACGAGTTTCTCTATTCTCAACAAAGTGCAAGATAACATTTTTGATGACCTGTTTTGTAATCTTGTCAATAATCGACAACTAGAATTTGGTAACATACATGGTCAAAATCTAAACGTAATTTTAACTTATCAACACCATACACACTTACCAAGTTTTTTTTGTCTATATCTTACAATGAGTCGGCCACACGAAGATCACATCATGCCTACTCTATTAACACCATGATTGGTCTATTCTTTGAATTGCATTCAAAAGACATTAAATACCGAAAATTGAGCTTCAAAAAAGAACAAGATGCATTGGTGGATATAAGTATCTCTAAGTTCAACTCACTCCAGTAGAACAAATGGCTAGAAGTCAAACTTTTACCACTGAACTTTATTTTCAGTGGGAATAACTGATTAATATAATTCTCCCAATGGTCATACATATGGTTTCCTTGAACCATAACTCCACTAAAGTACACCAAGACAGGTAATTTTTTTCAATTGAATTTAACCGCTACTATAGCAAGTGCTAAAAAAAAGAACATGACCTAGATAAACAATTTCAAGTGCAGAAGACAGGTTAAGGAGAAAAGTCCAGAACTAAGGAAAAAACCTAAAACCAAGGGTAGGAATCCAGAACCAAAATGATAAAAACTAGAAGATCCAAAAAGGAAAGCTTTATAAAAGCTGCACAATAAATTATAAACAATTTTTAACAGATAATATATAAATATATATGCCACTAAGAATGGATAATGTTCAACAATTTACTCTTGATGATGTTCACGTAAGACTTAAACTACTTTTGAGTAACAACTGACAGCCAAACTCATTTAATAACTTTTGCTTCAACAAAAGTAATAAAAAAATTAATCTTAGGTTGTAAAATTAAATTAAATCTAGCGGTAAGGAGCACTGTCAAGTATTCTCGTGAGTCGTGACCACTTTCTTTTTTATATCAATATACCATTTTGAATTTGTCAACTTTATGATGATCATTGCATATGCAAAACAACCTAAACTGTGAATATTATCGCTACAGTAGTGAGATATTGAAGTCCAAGGCTAATCAGCCACATGATTGGAAGGGCTTGAGAATGGGGCGATTACTTAATCGATACATGTATAGAAACCCGATAGAAAAGAACGTAGAAAATTTACTTTATAAGGAAAACGATTGGGCAAGATGTGGGTGAAAATAAGGCATTATCAAAAAATTTCTATGACAAAGGTGATATGATACAAAGCAGATCATTTCAAGGCCCCCCACAAGGAGATACCTGGGAAAAAGACAAAGGTATGATCTACCACTTTTACAATAACTAATCAATCAAACGTTTCTTTCGACGCTTTTCTTAGGAGAACCTCGTCAATAAAGGACGCAGGCATATTTAGGTCTAGGCATAAAGAAAACACACCTACTTAAACTGCAGTACTGGAGCAATACGTATCAAAAGACCGAAAAAGACAAACTACCAGCACTTCTGTGAAGTGCAGTCAGCAATACAGCAAAAAAGGAAAGTAAAGCAGATGCCAAAACGTATTCTCCTTATTATGGTGAAAACATCTAAAATCATTTAATTCAACAATGCCAACATGCCTGAATGGAAGTTTTTCAATACCAGAGGACAAATTATTTTTTAGACCAGATACACTGCAGTATTATTTTATCAATGCATGCATCGCTTGAAGTTGTGAGCAATAACAAGACTCCTATATATAATTATCTTGGACTTCAGGCACTTTCATCATCTCCCTTTAATGCACCTACAACACCTGGTCCCATTTAGGAAAACAAATTCCAGAGTACGAAAGAAAAAATCATTATCAAATTCCCCGCCAATTCAGTAATTGTTGACACAGATCAGATATAAGGAATTGTTTCCGAACCAATTCAGAAAATTATAACAAGGATCATGATATTGTCCCTAAATTGTCAAAAATTGTTCTCTCCTTCACAATTCCCACTCTTTGCCATCTCTAAGCTAATGAAAATGAGCATCCCTCTAAGTAATTTGCTGCCCTAATCTCAGCCGAGGAATCATCCGTTATTTCTTTCTATACTTCAATGTGTCAAACAGCAAGGTCATGAGACCAACAATGTGTCAAACAGCAAGGCTGAGACCAACAATGTGTCAAACAGCAAGGCCACGAGACCAAAGTTACTTCAATGTTGGCGTGCTCATTCACATTCTTGACTTACTATACGTTGTTGTTAAGATCATGACACCAAAAACACTTCAAAGTGGTAAGGTAAATCTCATTCTTCACCTTGTAATCAATAGTCTTGCACATAGAGGAAGACCGCAACTATGCCTAGTACATGGATTAATTATCTTACATATTGGTGTTGCAGTTTCACCAACTTAAGCATGAAGCTAACCAGCAAATATCCCTAGTACTAATTACCTACAATCCGTAGACTATAATGGCAAAGGTTCTTACATGGACAGACAGATGTAGCAGTCTAATTGTGTTCGAGAGCGCCCTCATATTGGCAATAGGCTTTAAGGTGCTTAAAGAAGCTATGTCTACTAGAAGAGAATGGAAATTTATAGAAAGAGATAAAAAGAAAATATACAAAATTTAGACCAATTACTTCTAAATCAAATTTAATTTTGGGATAAAAGCCGACAATGCAATAAATAATGTAAAATCAGGATGCAACCAGCTTTATAACTAATTCTTTATGAATTATGTAATAAACTTCAATTCACAAGAATGAATATAGGCCTTCCAATACACATCTTGAATTTCAATGGTAACATAAAATATGAGCCTTAATCTGTTCATTAATTGACAACAGAATTACAAATGTTCCACTGTCACAGACAAGAACTATCAAACAAATGTTAGAGCTAAAAAAGGTTCCTTACAGTGTGATCCACAATAACAGAACCAAATAATCAAGCTAGTTACAAGTTAGTAAGGAGCAGAGCTACTAACCGGAGGAGGAAATAAATTATCTTTGAAGAGAATACAAGTTGCTCATACAAACAGAATTCAGCACCAAAAAACTTATTCACTCTTCACCCTCGCAGAGTTCATCACTCGATTCACCCTCAGATAATTCATCACTCGTTTCAACCTCTTCCTCCCCGGATTCCTCACTTCTTAGCTCATCATTCTCGACCAACGAATTGTTGCCGTCGTGATTCAATGACCCATCCCCGCGATAGAGAAGCCCCGTCTGCATGACACGGTAGAATTTATCTCTATGTCGGACAAGAGGGTGGGGGTCAACCAGTTTCCCACTCTGGTACCCTTCCCTGAGAGTAATAGTGGTCGTTTTACACTTCAGTGAGAGGTAAAAGATGCCGGGATACCGAGTGAAAATCCGGGTAAACTTGTGCGGAAGATTCAACTCTTCCCTCAAGCTCCTCAAGTAGTTCCTCTTTGTTTTCTTGTGCAGAGTTAAACTCAAAAGCTCGTGCAGAACCCCAACCACGCGCTTCTCCATCAAATCGCTGTTGGGATCAATCTTGGAGGAATCAACATAGGGAGAAACATAAGGCAGCTTCTGAAACTCCTCCATCCACGTCCTCACCTTCTTCTGCGCGCCGTAACCCCTGGGAAACTTCATCGGGAAAGCCAATGCCGATTGTCCCCGCTTGAATTCCCGGTAGTGGGTCCCACACTCGTTTCTCTGTTGCAGCGCGGACACAGCGAATTCCTCAGGCCATCGTGCTAGTTTGAGCGAAACGACGCCGTTGGACTTGACAAACTGGAAGTCGTTAGGGAAGTTGGGGACGAGGGTTTTCTCGAAGGAGTCGGGTAAGCCGAGGTCCCACTTGAGCGAGTGGAGGGAACAGAGGGGCAGGGCGCGTGAGCGGGTCATCATGAGGAGCTTGGAGAGGCGTTCGACTGCGTTGTTTTGGTGAGCTTGGTGGAGTGCGAGTTCCTGGGAGTGGAGAAAAAGTGCAGTGTCAGTGAGGCGGAAGCAGGGGAGGGAGGGCCAGCGCGGGTGCGGGAACTCTTGGAAGAGGGTGGGGTAGCGGCGGAGGAAGCGGAGAACGGGAACGGTGAGGCCGAGGAGCTTCTGCCAGTCTGCAACGGATTTCGCCGTGAGGAAGGCGGTGGAAGAGCGATTGATAGCGTCTTTCAGGAGACAGGCCGCTTTGAGATCGGTTTCCTTGTCGATGACGTGATCGAGGCTTCGGTTCTTCACCCATTTCAAACGCACTTTCACTATGCCCCGCCATTGCTGCCTCATCCACGGAATGACGCCATTTTTGTTCATCTTCAACGATCTTTCCCAAAACCCTCTTCGTGTTCAACCATCATCACCGTCTGCCAATGGGCCCCCACCTACTGTCCAATAAAAACATCGGCCCAAAAGCTTAGACTTACTGGCCCAACTAAAACACCAATTATCCTGAGGAGAAAAAAAAAGTGAAAAATAGAGTGAAAATTATTTTCTTTTAAATTAAAAAGCATTATTATTATAGTATTATTTTTACAATTGATTAATGAATTATATTGTAATTTTTTTTCTCATCACGTTTTACATAAAAAGTGAGATTTATAAACATTTTATCTTCGCCTACTAAACCACTTTTTTTTTACTCACGTTCTTCCTCATTTTCCTTTTCATTTATACTAAACTCACCCTTAAAATCAATTTATAAAGCATGAATTATTTTTAATTCTATATGTAGATGTTTATTTTGAAAAATACTTGTGTACTTTAATGTATCTATTTCTGGCATATCCCAACACAAACCAGCTTTACTTTATTTTTAAGAAAAGATAGTTTGATTGGATATACTCTCAAGTTGCTTCTATGGCATTGATAATCTACTTTTAATATTTTTTTGTATGAAATATTTTATTACAAAATTATATAAAGGTATAAATATTTATGAACAAAATACTGTTATTATTAACATATTTGATAGTATTTAGCTTTTTAGAGTTTGTATATGTTCTATCCAATTCCTTCGTTTTGTTAATTTGTAAGCCAAATAAACGAATCTATCGAACTGAATTATAACAAATGCTAAAACCATTGTTAAAATAACATATGTGTATAATTACACCAAATATCACACTATCACTAATTTAATAAAAAAAAAATTGTTAGATTATAATTTTATATTGTAATTGTTCACTTAAAATTAATAAAAATAATATGATGATCAAATTATTTATATTTTAGTATATTTTAGAAAATATATCATATCGATTTTGATGTACATAAAATATATGTAAAATATTTTTGGATTAATATAAAATTTTGTAAGTAGTGAATTAAAAAATGATATAATAAAAGAGATATTTGAGAATGTAACATTTACTTGAACTAAAAAGAACGTAGATTGATGTAACGTAATGTTTGTGTAAGTAAAGATCAGAACAGGGAAAATATAAGAAAAACAATTTATCTTATGACTCTTAGTCCTAAAACTAGATAGATGTATAAAAGAATGTTATTTAATATTTTTTTTAAAGCTAAAATAGATGTATCAAACTTCAAACATTTAAATTGTATTATACACTTTTTAACGACTTAGTTAGCATTTTTTGCATAGTAATCACAAAAGTTGATAAATTTAATGCTAAGTGCATTACATAACTTCTTTGCATAGAGTGTGACAATCGATCTTTGTTCGTGAAAAAACAAATTTGAGGTAATATGAAAGATTTTTTTATTAATACAATACAAATTTTTTAAGCTTAATTTCGCAAAATTTTAACTTTTAAATAGATTATTTATCTAGACAAGTTCATAAGAGATTAAGGTTGTACATTTTATATTATTCATTTCTTACACTAAAATTTTGATTCTTGCTCTTTTACAAGATAATGTTATTTTTTAATCGCATAAAGTACAAATTCACTTTTCATTAAATAAACCCAAGTTTGTTAAAATATGCATCATTTCAATGAAAATTATAAATATTTAAAACAAAAATTTGACAACTACGATTCCCAAATTCCTGAATAAATGAAATAGAAATTTGAGTTGTATATATCTTTTTTTTTTTTTTAACTTATCTATTTTCTTAATTTAATTAACACAACCCACAATCTAAAAAGTAAAGTTGCTTCAGAATTGGAATCATTATCTTTAATTTCATCAAACTTGACTTATCCAAATGGTCATAAAAAACTTTGGAACTAAAGTTCGAGAACAAGACACAAAAAACTAATTTTCAAATAATAAAGGCTTTGTGATGTCTGTTTCTGTGAATGAAAGAACCTATACTATGTTTATATATGACAAAGCAATTGACATCAAATGTTACTGAAAAATTTTATGAACGAGTCAAATGAGTAAGAGAATAATTCCACAAAGATCAAAGCAAAATTTAAATTTAGAAGACATAAAAGTTACTTGACGTATGTCTTGAGATGCAACTTTGGAATCATCAGCCAAACTAACAAGTAAAAAGAAATTATCAAAGAAATCTTAGTCGAGTTTCCAACTTCAATCGTCACATTCTCCTTGGTTGTTCCCATCACGGTCGGTCTATTCTTTGAATTGCATAAAAAAGACATTGAATACCAAAAATTGAGCTTAAAAAAAGATCAAGATGCATAGGTGGATATAAGCATCTCTAAGTTCGACTCACTGCAGTAGAACATATGGCTAGAAGTCAAACTTTTACAACTGAAATTTATTTTCAGTGGGAATAACTGATTAATATAATTCTCCCAATGGTCATACACATGGTTTCCTTGAACCATAACTACATCACGATAAGTAATTTTTTTCAATTGCATTTAACCACTATAATAGTAATTATGGTTATCAAACGAGTTTACATTCTTAAACTTGACTTTCGAATTAACTCATAAATAAACTTGTTTTTTAAATTGACTCGATGAAATCCACTATGAAATCAATATTTAATGAAAAAATTTTAATATTATGTTTCAAAATACATTAAAATTAATTATACTAATTCAAATATTTATGTTTTACAATATTTCTATGAAAAATATATCTATAAATTTTATTTATTTCAAATTTTATAATTTTATAAATTTACTTGAATTAAGATATTATTCATAAATTTTTTTTATCTGAAATAAACTCTTACTAATTTATGAATCGAGTTTACAAGTCAAGTTTACTCTACTCTTACAAATTTACATAAACTCTCGAATTTGACAATCTTGATACCAATTGCTAAAAAAAGAACGCGACCTAATAAGCAATTTCAAGTGCAAAACGTCAAGGAGAAAAGATCAGAACTAAGGAAAAAACCTAAAACCAAGGGTACAAATCAAGAACCAAATTGATAAAAACTAGAAAATCCAAAAAAGGAAAGCTTTATAAAAGCTGCACAATAAATTATAAACAATTTTTAACAGATAATATATACATATATATGCCACTAAGAATGGATAATGCTCAGCAATTCAGTCTAGATGGTGTTCACGTAAGACTTAAACTACTTTTGAGTAACAACTATGACAGACAAACTCATTTAATAACTTTTGATTGAACAAAAGTAATAAAAAATTACACTTGGGTGGTAAAAATAAATTAAATCTAGCGGTAAGGATCACTGTCAAGTATTCTCGGTAGTGGTGACCACTTTCTTTTTCATATCAATATACCATTTTGAATTTGTCAACTTTATGATGATCACTGCATATGCAAAACAACCTAAACTGTGAATATTATCGCTACAGTAGTGAGATATTGAAGTCCAAGGCCAATCAGCCACATGATTGGAAGGGCTTGAGAATGAGGCGACTAGTTAATTGATACATGTTTAGAAACCCAATAGAAACGAACGTAGAAAATTTACTTTATAAGGAAAACGATTGGGCAAGATGTGGGCGAAAATAAGGCATTATCATAATTTTTCTATGACAAAGGTTACATGATACAAAGCAGATGATCATTTCAAGGCCCCCCACAAGGAGATACCTGGGAAAAAGACAAAGGTATGATCTACCACTTTTACAATAACTTATCAATCAAACGTTTCTTTCGACGCTTCTCATTGTGCCTCTCTGGATCTGACCTACACAAAAAGGAGAATCTCGTCAATAAAGGACGAAGGCATATTTAGGTCCAGGCATAAAGAAAACACACCGACTTAAACTACGATACGTATCAAAGACCGAAAAAGACAAACTACAACCAGCACTTCTGTAAAGTGCAGTCAGTAATACAGCAGAAAGGTAAGTATAGCAGATGCAAAAACGTTTCCTCCTTATTATGGTGAAAACATCTAAAATCATTTAATTCAACAATTGCCAACATGGCTGAATGGAAATTTTTCAATACCAGAGGACAAATTATTTTTCAGTATCATATACACTGCAGTATTATTTTATCAATGCAAGCATCGCTTGAAGTTGTTGGGACCCATAACAAAAGACTCCTATAATTATTTTGGACTTCAGGCACTTTCATCATCACCCTTTAATGAACCTACAACACCTGGTCACATTTAGGAAACCCAATTCCAGAGCACGAAAGAAAAAATCATTATCAAATTCCCCGCCAATTCAGTAATTGTTGACACGGATCAGATCATAAGGAAATGTTTCCGAACCAATTCCGAAAATTATAATAAGGATCATGACATTGTCCCTAATTTGTCAAAATTGTTCTCTCCTTCACAATTCCCACTCTTTCCCATCTCTCAGCTAATGAAAATGAGCATCCCTCTAAAGTAATTTGCTGCCCTAATCTCAGCCGTGGAATCATCCATTATTTTTTTGTACTTCTATGTGTCAAACAGCAAGGTCATGAGACCAACAATGTGTCAAACACCAAGGCCACGAGACCAAAATTTCTTCAATGTTGGCGTGCTCGTTCACATTCTTGACCTACTATACTTTGTTATGATGATCATGACACCAAAAACACTTCAAAGTGGTAAGGTAAATATCATTCTTCACCTTGTAATCAATAGCCTTGCCCGTAGAGGAAGACCGCAACTATGCCTAGTATATGGATTGATAAACTTACATATTGCTGTTGCATGAAGCCAACCAGCAAATATGCCTAGTACTAATTACCTACAATAGTGGAAAAGGTTCTTACATGGACAGACAGATGTAGCAGTCAAATTTTGTTTTGGACCACCCTCATATTGAAAGACCGATATATTGGCAGTAGGCTTTAAGGTGCTTAAAGAAGCTATGTCTACTAGAAGAGAATGGAAATTAATAGAAAGAAATAAAAAGAAAACATACACAATTTAGACCAATTACTTCTAAATCAAATTTAATTTTGTGATAAAAGCCGATAAAGCAATAAATAATGTAAAATCAGGATGCAACCAGCTTCATAACTAATTCTTTATGAATCAAGTGATAACTTCAATTCACAAGAATGAATATAGGCCTTCCAATACACATCTTGAATTTCAATGGTAACAGAAAATATGTGCCTTAAACTGTTCATTAATTGACAACAGAATTACAAATGTCAAGTTATTGATTTTTCCAGAAAGATGATAACTACTAACACTAATCAAGCACAAAACAAGAATATATAAAATAATAATGATAATAATAATAATAATAATAATAAAAGATGGTAAAGGAAGAAATGATGGCACCTTAAGTCATCGCCTAGATCTATTCTTGCAGCAGCGAAACTCAGCTAACAGAGCTATATGATCAGAGGACCACTCAGGAGAAGGAAGTGCGGTGTCTTTCCTCAAACTCTCCTCATCCAATAGCTCCAACAATGACTCCACAACCAATGAATCCGCTGAAACCACAAAAAGACGTAACTTCATAAACTGTAAGCAAATGACCAGGATGTTAAGTTGATCAAATTAATAACATCATTGCAAGATATCATACCTGTGTAAAATATGTAATCTAGAGAGCCAATAAAATCTCTAGTTACATTAGTGAATAAAGGTTCATTTGTTACATTGTCTAGTCTCTGTTTATGCTGCTCAAATCCAAGACCAACTGTTCTTGCAAAGGATGAATAAGCACTGACCTAAAATTGAGATAAATCCACAACCAGAAAAAAAAAAAAAAAAAAAAAAAAAAAAAAAAAAAAAAAAAAAAAAAAAAAAAAAAAAAAAAAAACAACAACAACAACAACTAAAATCAGGAACAACCATTTTGAGGAAAATAGATAATATATAAGCAATTCTTCAATACATTACCAGTGGCAACTGATGAACCAACTTGCTGTGAGGACGTAATATATTAAGTGGGTCAACAGCTAAATCAGGATGGGATGGGTCTACCTTTCCCATTGCAAGAAGTGCATGAGGAGCACTACAGAAAAATAAGAATATAACTTTAAGAAACAAATTATTGACAATAATAAAAGACTCTTGCAGAAAAAACAAATAATATAACCAGAAAGTAAACTGACCTTCCTGGAACTGAATTAAAGTCCCCACAAACCAACATTGGAATGTCTGCACTAGCAGCAATTTTCTCCAATCCTTTCAAAAGAGTGTGCACCTAAAAAGAAGAGGAAATTCATAAGTGTCATGTTACAAATAAGCACAATATTCAATATGAAGAAGCAAAAGAAATTACTTACCTGCCAAAGTTTGACGTCCTTTAAATCATGATGAACATTTACATGTGTATTTGCCTAAAATCACAAGCAATATATGACTAAGTAATAGAGATTGTGTTACTAAAAAAGTAATTTAACCCAAACTCACAGAAAGGGACTAGTTTATTCGAAATAAAGAAATAGATCCAATGATTATTTAAAAATAAATAAATAAATAAAAGAAAAAAAAAAACTAAACCATAACAGATTACATTAAACATCTTGACTCAATTTATGTAAAAAGAAAATCAAGAGTTCTTGTATCAGAACAATCATCATCCTAAAAATAATAAACCAAAAGCTGCTTAAGACAAAAAGCCATAAACAGATATTACAAAATGAACTGTTATAACAATGCATGACTAAGAAAAGAGCACGCTGGGAAAACAAAAGGCGTACAACATAGATAGAAAGTATACATCATGGACCTTGATGGTAAGTGTATGCAAGACCATCTTGGTTGAAACAAATAAAGAAAAAGTAAGAGTTTACCACGCAAAGAAGCTGTCTTTTCCCAGGATTGTCCACAGGCTGGTTAGCTTTTGCTTCTAAAACAACTATTAATGCAACATTATCCTAAGAATGTATAGAAAACTTGGTAAGGACTACACAATAAGAGAACCATTATTTCAAAGTAACATGCAACCTTTAGTGCAATAAGCTACCTTAACCAGTCTATTCAAGGCAGTTTTCTTCTGAGTGGTTGGAATCACAGCATCTGTTAAAGACTGTGCAGCCTTATTAAATTCAACCTGTCAACAAGCAGATATCGCTTTATGTTGTGTACAAGCCAAAGAGAACTGGCATACACTGATACATACAAAAATTTCAACCTCGTATTTTTTCACATGTGAAAATCTGTCCCTTCGGAAGAATGTTGCACACCCATCAATTGTATAAATGTTGCCACTATATACCTGAAAACCGACCACAATCGTCTTAACATCAAAAAGCAATTTACAAAATGATGAATCAAACCATAATAAATCAGAATACTCTAACAACCTCATTTGTTTTCCTTTTGTAAAGACCATAATAGCCATGTTTGTCCAGTTCAGGAGAAAAAAATTCTTCATAATGATCACTTTGAACCTGGGGAAATAGAGATTGCATGTCATCCAATAGAAATTATTAGAATGTTGAATATAATGCATTCACTAGAACATCATACCACTTCCACCAATAACAACACCCCCCCCCCCAAAAAAAAAAAAAAAAAAAACAAAAAAAACCAACCCCCCCCCCCCAAAAAAAAAAAAAAAAGAAATCTACCCATGTAAAAGCACGGAAATTCAAGTCCTGATTATTTAAAATTCATTCAATATCAGTAGTAACCAATGTTCAAAATAAAATATTAGTACGGGTGGCAACCTTGTTTCATGTCCCCGAGTCCATAATAAAGCCTTATTATATATAAACCATTTGAAATTGAACATGACTATCAAAAGAAAACTTGGAAATAAATGAGTTGAAGATCAGTAGTGTTATTAGAAGTATTGTCCAATGAAATCATAGCCAAAAGAGCATTTGCATACCTCTTGAAGACAAATAATATCAGCACGGTAAACAACTATTTCTCGTAACAAATTTTGCCTGCGATATGGCCAGGAAAGAGCCCATGAAGGGCAGTAATTGTATAGATCATTTGAGGCATATGAATCAGACAATATGTTGTATGATAGAACAGTAAATGTTCCTGTTGATGTTAAGCGTGCATCAGCATCCAAATGTCCCATCCCCTCAACATGTATCATTCTGCGTGGGCTAGGCAAGGGGGCAGGAATGACACGGGATGTTAGTAGAGTGCTAGCATGCCCTACAGTAAGTTTAGTCTCTGCATCAACTACAGCACACTCAAATTTAAGGACATGACCAATGTCATCAGCTGTTGGCGTATACGTCTTAGATCGTCCAACTTCAAACCAAGTTTCACCACCACTTCGTTGTGTAATGGCTGCTGGATAAACAGGCGCAGACCCATTTGTCAAGCTAGCACTTGATGCAGAGGAAGATAAGGTGGTAGTGATTGATCCAGATCCAGAATTATTAAATCGTCCAAATAACTCTTCTTCCTCATTTCCATTTTCATTACCTGAACTTGCAGCACGATCATGTAAGACACGATGATGCTGCCAAGCATCTGAAAAACATTTTGGAGTGCAGTGGTAACTTTTGGCAACAGGTACCTTAACCTTTAGACAACCAAGGCACTGCAGTGTGGCCTGCTCAGATGGATGTATACTACAAACAGCAACCTTTTTATCACTCTGTACACGATACCTTCCATAGATTACCAAACACATGTCAAATGATAGAAGAAAAAAAGGATCAATACTTAGATCTGCAGCAGCTCAATCGAAAAATTACATAAAAGTAGGTAGTATATAGCGATCAAAGTGCTCTTTGTAATAAAAAATTATCAAACGATTATTCAAGCAAAATCCACCTAATAATATTAACAAAACACTTTCAATAGTTATCCAATTTAGGGTAATAATGGAATAACTTTGATATTCCTATAAATGTCCAAACTTCAAAAAAAAAAAAGGTGAAAAAACAGACACCAAACACATCATACCAAATTATGAATTAGAATTACATACAAAGCACGTATCAAACAAACACATGACTAACATTATAACTGGACCAGATACATTAGGCAATGTCTATTCATCAGCAAAAAACACCACCAGAGATGAGATGTCATCCCTGACAGATTGATTAAACATACATACATTGTCCTCTCTTACACACATGAAATCACAATAATCACATACGAAATGATGGAAGGGAAATTCATTATTTTGCATAGGGAGCTTCTGAATAAAACTTTACTTGGATAGTGATTTATTGAGACGGTGGAATATGTTATAGCATTCCAAGTGCAGACTTCAGGTTTGTGAATGAACACCTATGCAGACTGATACTTCTAAAGACTAGATCAAAAAAGGAACTATAAACAAGTCATACATCACAGCCTAATAGAATTCAGTACTATCCTTGAAAATTTGAATAATCAAATCAATTAACAATAATGAATAAGCAAGACAAGTTACGCGAGAATAGTAAAGGAGACAGAACCCAAGTAACCATGAGACCACCAAAGAAAAAAAAAATTCTTTCAACTATAATCCACTGTCTCGGTATTTTTTTTTCTCAGACTTCTACTTCGGTCAAAATGCAAAATGGAGAGATCAAAAGACACAAAATTAATAGAACTACCTGAACTATCCCCTTAATTTATAAACCTGCTGGAGAACCATAATGTGCTTAATTTAATCACCACAAAATATAAACTAAAAACAATTGAGTAGTCAACCCAAATAGGACCAAAATACAAGTAAACATTGAAAGAGAGCAAAAATAACCTGCTATTACACTTTCAACAACAAGTATCTAGGAGCATACACACTTCACTCTTCACTTTAGTAACATGAAATTCAAAAGCACGCACGCATTGAAACTCAGGTATCAACCAACTAAGAGTAACAAAGAAAAACCTGACAGGTAAACATCACTTAGGCAACAAATAGGAACAGACAGTGTTGTGTAAAAAACAAAACTGAAGGAATTCAGACAAGAAAGGAGAGGAATGATAGACCAGCAGAACTAACCACTTGTAGCGCAAGAAATGACCATCTAACGGGGCGGCTTCGGGGACATCGTCGGTGGTAACGGTCTTGTCAGGTCGGCGTAGGAGCACGTAAGGCGTGAGCTCACAGCCTACAATGGGAATATCAGAAGGGAGGTGCACGCGCAGCACGCTCAGCATGCTTCACTCTTGACTATTGTCACCAGACTGTAACCCTATCAACCACGCCTCCGCCGCAACACCACGCTCGCACCTCTCGCGGAGCCGGATTCCGGCCGGATCCGCCATTTACTTCACCCCAATACCCGCCAGGCTTGACGGACCCGCCCAAACCAAACCCTGTTGCGCAATCGGAACCACCCCGGATCTTGCAGGGAAAGGAAGGGATCGAGATTTGATGTTCTTGAGAGAGAGGGTTGGCTTTTAGAGAGACAAACAGAAAATTAAATAATATAGGATTGAAGATATTAGGGTTTTACAGGGAAGTGGAAGTAATCCCTTCCGCTTCTTCCTCTTTGTTTTTTTTTTTTTTTTTTTTAATTATTGAGACCTTGTCGGAGAGAGAAAGAGGATCTATAGGTTATATTATGAATAGATCATAACTTTTTTTTTTTTTTTCTCTTTTTCCTATTTTCTCTGTATATTCACATCTTATACTATTTTTATATTCACATCTCATAAATCACTGTATATTATAAAAAAAATTATTAATATTTATAATAGTTGTTTTAGAAGTATCAGGTGAGGTGAAAATAAACTGAGTCTTTGGTGAAGCAATTAGTATATTAGGTTGTGCATGTAGGAGATATAAATGTCAATGATAATGCTTACATGAATTTAATCAATGGATAAAATTTTGTAAATATAATGCTTGTTTTGTACTTAATTCTTAATAATACCTACAAAAATAACATTTTTCCTCGTAGTGTTTTTCTTTTAATTAGTGTGATTATTATTGATTTAAATGCTTAAATATGTTTTTATTTTAAAAAATTACATTTCAGATATTTTTAAAAAATTTTATATTTAGTCATTCAATATTAATTTATTAACTTCCTTTTTCTAAGAATGATACATTTAAATCAGTGATTGAAAATATGTCATATTGATACTAATAGATATTGTCATATTGATAAATCACAAACATCAACAATCAAGAAAAAACATTAAATCAATCTCACCTTCAAAATTAAATGATAGAGGAAATAAAAAGATTTTTATCATTTATTATTATTTAAAAGATTTATATTCCAAATTAACTAACACATAAAATCAAAGTGTGTCTATTTTTTAAGATTAAAGTCAACCAATAATTTTAGTAAAATGTTCAAAACAAAACTCGGTATAAAACATAAAACTTTAAAACAATCTCATTAACAAACAAAAAGAAGTAGTGTAATTATACTATAATTTTAGTATAATGTTAAGCCAACTAAAATCATTCAAGTGTGTCAATTTTATTTTGAGTAATAAAAACAAAAAAATTCAATAATTATTTTTGAACAAAGTTTTATACATAGAGGTGCTTTATATCATAAATTCACACAATTTCAAATGTATGTAAATGAAATTATATTTAATTAAAACGATTTTTTTATTGTGAAATTATATAAACATAACACGACTTACTCTAAGTTGAGTTAAAAAAAATTACCATTTTCACAAATTTAAACTCAAATTACACCATTTTTTTTAGAAAGCTTAATTTTACAATATAGAATAATATGTTTTGGTAACTGATATAAAAAAAAGGAAAAAATAGTCAACAATGACAATAAGTTAAAAGAACAAAAAAAATAGGTTAATGAAGTTGCAATATTGACGGTTCTTCTACAAAGTTGTTTGCTACGTATATTATCATATTATTTTGTATAAAAAATATTATCCTATAATAATTGTCTTCAAAATCCATTTTTTAGTTTTGCAAGTTCTAGAATGTTATTTTTTTATCCTGACAAAAAAAAAACAAAACTCAGAAGTACCATTTTTAATCTCTAAAGTGTCATCTTAAATTTCTTTTACTTTCTAATATACTGACTATAAATAAATAGTATTATGTGTAGAAACTGAAAATACACATTTTCAAATAGGAGGAATATAGAAAAATTAACTATAAATAATAAATTATATGTCTATGTTTGTTTTCTCTTCAAGAAATCATTTTGAGTCAAATATATTTGAAAAAAAAAATCAAATACATGCTCATTTTTTTTTCATGAGAAGAGAAAAAAGGAAAAGTAAATATATTTTAATCTTTCTCTAATGCTTACCCTAAACTAATTGAAATGGAATTTTAAGTTGTTAGTGAACTTAAGCTCAAATAGCCAAACACCTACTTTTGTTTTATATTTCTAACCTTTAATTTTAACACGTTATTTAAAGACTAAACATTGCTTAAGTATAATTTGACGGGAGTTTTATGTAAAGGGAATAGATTTCCAAATTCAAATTTGGTTAAAATTTAGTTAAGTTATGCTATATTAACTTTAAAACATGTTTACTTAGTTTGAGAAGTCAAAGTTTTGTAAAACTTATTTTGTTTGATATAATTTATGAGTATTAAATTGAATAAATATAGTGATTGATTTCACAGATCCACTGAATATGTTAAATTTAGTATAATTTAAAAACTAGTTAATTCTTTACCCGTTAATTTCATTTTCAACACTTAATATACTCTAAAGTCTTTATCATAAATGTTAAACTTATCCAAAGTTACAGATAATTCAAAAAAACAAGTTTGCTAAATGTTTATCCTATAACAAATTATCAAATAAAATTAGATATCCAAAGCATATAAGTAAATCTCCTTCCACCAAATTAATGACTCATCTGATATATAATTTTACAATAAATGAAGAATGACAAACTTTTAAATATATTTTAAAAAATAATTATCCATTTCACCCATACGTAAAACGAACTTGCAATCCACGTCCAAACTCTAATAACCAAGCTTGAGAGCCCTAATCAAGTTTATATCCTCTCCACTAAGGACTTCAAATGAACTTGCGATACACTTATCTCTTATCTCAGATTTATAATCTAATTCAATCCCAAATTCTTTTTGGTTTAACTTAAATTCCTTTTCACAATTCCCTAATTTTATATTATTACATTTTATATAAAATTTGTTTTTAACAAATTACGAAAATGCCACGTTGTACCTTCAAAACATTTAAATAATTTAACACATCATTTCATTACCTGTGCAGAAATTAACAGGAACTCAATTGTTTCAAATTAACACTTAGACTCAATTGGAAAACTTTGAAAGAAGCACATCAAATTGAAAAATATCTGAAATCAAAATCAAATTCCAACTTTTTCATTTTGAAGTCGCAGTATCAATTACAATTAATATGCTCTTTTAGTTGTTAGTTTTTTTAAAATATAAATGAAATAACTGATGAAATTTGGTAGAAAAAAAGAAGTAAAACCAATAATACAATGACATTTCGTTCGAATTAAAATTTGAATTGTTTCAAAGTATTTTTTATTCAATATTAACTAGAAAATGAGTCTAACATGTAAAATAAATAAACTATATCAACTAATTCTCAGAGAAAAATATATTTATGATTGTGTTGCATGTTAACGAAAATATTGTTTACCACTCCCACTCCCACATTAAAACGAAAACAATAAACACACTAAAACCAAAACAATAAATAAATAGTCACTTAATTTACAACTCGCAGTTATCTAGAACACCATGTGTTTCTCTACCTAGAGAAATAAACTAAACACGGAGGTTGAAGATCGAAAAACAGAGATGATATGAAATTGATATGGTAAGAGAAGGAAGCTAGGGAAAAATATGGTATTTCATCTCCCAACATGCCTGAAGGCGTTGCTTCAATATTTCTTACAACCAGCAACGACTACGAAGTGCGCAAGGATGATTGATATGATTAATATTTAGCAAAATTCTAAAGTACTCAATAATAATCTTTTAAGCGAAATCATAATCGAGTTATTTCAGGACAGTAGAAGTTATCAAGCATATATGTTACCAAACACTCGGAAATTAGAGTAGTTGTGCCTATCAAAATCAACAAAACTCATCTCTTAAAAGTAATATAGCATGCATTATATTAGCTCATTTAATACTTAAAATTAAATTTTCTTCGATCAAGCAACATTTCACACTTATGTGCTTAAAATAAATACACCAAAAATGAACTTATACAAACTGAATTTAAGACATAAACTGCACAATACCGCATATTGAACAGAAGAAGGGCCATAGGGTTTAGTCTTCAAAGGAGTTTGAAAGAGATCACACAATGCCATCTAGTAGTGATCAAACACAACTAGAATATTTGACACAATTTCTACCCAAAATACATGTACAAAAAAAAATTGAAGCATGAGAACAGCCATTTGATTAAGGGTCAACCAGTCTATACTCTAAATCAAACTACCATAATGGCAATCGAAAAACCAATCTCGAGGTTTCTTAGATAAAGATTCGTTTTGGGATAACTAAATATACCATATTATAAAACAAATCATACAATCAAGAGCTGTCTAAATGATTTCTCTGGCATCAAACTCTATTAACACTGTGCCAGAAGCTTGGTCAAAATCACAGTTCAGAGCACAGATATTTACCAAAAAAATGTTTCTTGTATTCAATCACTTTCGACCATTTATCCGGGCTCCTGAACAATAATATAATGGAAATGACATTTTAAAAAAAAAAACTCAAACCGCTTATAAATCATCCATAGCAAATCAAATATAGCCATTGCTAATCATGATGAACATTATACGCAAATCATAGGATGTAAAGCTCATTAAATACCGAATAAAATAGAACACATAATTGTATTTGGAGAATCAAACCATCAAAATTGTTTACAACTGGCCTTAGAACGAGTAATCCAAAACTAAAAACCAACTGGCAAACCAACAAACAGTAAAAATTACTAATATCCTCCTTTAAGATCATTAACCACGTCATAAGGAATGGGAGTGACAGTTTCTAGTGTAGCTCCTTCCACCATGAAACCTGGTTTGGGGCCCTCGGGTTGTCTCTTCGTGCTAATTTTCTCCCCCTTTGCCTTAGCATCCGCCTTTAGTTGATCATTCTTGATCTTCCTCAAACGGAACTCCTCAGTGCACCTTGAAGGCATCACATGCTCAACACGCACATGAATCCTCTTTCTAATAATTCTGTTCCCCACCTGAACAAAACAAACTCCTTATATAACAAGAAATCCCCTATTCCCCTATTTCAAAAGGCATACCCACGAGTTCAGAACAAAAACCTTACAAACTAAAATTAATTTCCTAGGAAGAAATCAAACAAATAAAACAACATCAGAACACACCAATAGACCAAAAGTAACGCGTTGAAGGCACAAAATACGAATTAGAGAACACAGATGTAAACCTTGAAACTAAAATCAACAACGCATGGAAAACAAAGAATTGACACTCCATGCATTAATACGACGAATAATATTAAATAGACAACATGACAAATCCAGAAGAAAAGCAATAACGGCGTTATGGTTTCCGGGAAAGTGAATACCTGTTTGTTAACCTCGACACCAATGGCGCGTTTGGTGACGTTCCAAACACGACCGGTGCGGCCATGGTAGAACTTGTGAGGCATACCCTTGTGGACGGCGCCGTTAACCTTGATGTCAACGTAATCGCCGATGTGGTAAGTTCGAAGATAAGTTGTGAGGGCGATGGTTCCCTTCTTCCTGAAGGGACGAGAGAACGAATCTCTCGTGCGAGATCTCAAACCGTGACCAGCCGGCATTGCTCCTCACCTAGGGTTTCTCTCTCACTCTCTGCGCTGAGCTTTGGGATAGAAGGAGCTATCAGTCTTAATAAACCATCTTTACATTTTGTTATATACTGGAGCAGATCACTAGGGTTTTGGATATGTCCAACGGGCTTTTATTTGGGCTTTTATCAATGGGCTAACTGGTATATCTCAGACCCAAAAGACCTACAATTCTTTAATTATACTCCCATTTTTTTAAAAAAATTATAAAGGAGTGCCTTAACTATAAGTATGTTTATTTTTCAAATAGTGGAGTATTCTAATAAGATTTTTTGCTCCTTTTTAGTTTTTTTTTTTTTCCATGTTAGCTCTTAAGATTAAATAAAATACACGATTTAGGTAGTGAAATATTTTTTACTTCAAAGATATTAGATTTGGTTTTAGAAAAATAATTTTAATTGTGGTTAGCTAAGAAATATGTTACTTATATTATTTTTGTTTCAATTTTTTTCAAAGTGATTTTTTTAATGTTCGAAGTTTATCTTTAATTTAAATAAAGATAATACTGAATAGGACCAAAAACTATGAAATTGAGTTTGGTAGAAGCCCATCAAAATTTCGATAATTGTGAATTTAAGCTTAGTAATGATTTTATCATGGCGTTCCTATGTATCAAATCCGACAGTCTAAATTCGTACTTTAAGAAACACACCCAAATGACAACAATAATATTATGAATATTTTCTCCACCACAAGGCACCATTAACTCTTACAATAATATAACATTCATAGTCTTAGTTATTAAATGATTAGAAATGTCTTCTTTAATCAAAATAATCTTCTTGTTACAACTGAATATATATCTAAAATTAATAAACACACTAAAATATATGAATATAATTATAACTGAGAGATTAATGTGAGAAATACATGATCAATACTATCTTCTTTTTCTCTCTGATTTAACCACTTTTACAATGGACGAAGTCATAAAAAAAAAGAGAGAGAATAAGAATGAATAGTTCAATGTTAAAACATGTTATTTTTGTTCTATAATACTGGACAAAAGTATATAAAAAATGTATATATACGAATTAATCGTTCAATGTTGAAAAAAAATACAGTTTTTGTTTTTTAAATTATTGAGCACACAGCCAATAACTAGGTACTTATTGGTTTTGAAGATGCTTGATTGAAGCTCAAATCAATTTAGTTAGTAAAATTAATAGTGGACTTTAAGCATAACTCAATCCCACAAAATAGTTTATAGGATGAGGTTTGCATCTTACACTGAATTGGTCTTATCCTTAGTTAATGTAAAAATTTTAACAATTACCTATTGAAAAAAAAAAATTATTGATTTGATCTAGCTATTTTTATTTTAAATTATAGTCTTTTGTACGATAGAAGTATAAGTTTTTAATCCATACACATATACATCTAGTATTCGATCCTAAGATAACACACCATATAAGATTTTTTTAATGTAAAAAGAGGTAGTATATCCTTATTTGATTATTTTGAATTGATAAAAAAATATTTCACATATAAAAAATAAAACTTCACATATATATAATACCTATTTCAAGCTTATAATTTCTATAATATTAAAATTGTAAATATGAATTGGTATTTGTAATTTTTAAATTAGTTGAAAGAGTTTAAAAAAAAAGTATCCTCATTTTTTAGCTTATTTTTTTTTAAAAAAAATTATAAACGAGCTAACAAATGAAAATACATCATTTTAAATCATTTCAAATATTAAATTTTTAAAATTATAAATGTAATTTTATATTTTACATTTTTAATAATTTTAAAAAAATATAAGTTTAAAGTAGGTATTTTTTAAAATTTAAAGTAAATAATAAAATTAATTTGAATATATAAATTCTAAAAATATATTTTAACATGTATATATAAGCTTTAATTAAACTTAATTACATTTTTGATGTTAAAGAGATAATATTACGTTGTGAGGTAACATTGATATGATATTAAAAATGTAACATGACATAAACCTAACACTCGAGAAAACACTTAAAAAATATCAAAACAATAAATTAAGAAAATTCAAAATATTATGAACGTGATATATACAAATACGACTTAAATTGATTTAAAGAAAGAAGAGACTTAATTGAAAAAAGAAAATAAAGAGACCAAATTGTATACTACGAACAAACAAAAAAATATTTTAGTCTAAAATTAAATTAATTCTTCTTAATTATAAATATACCACTCTACTTTTTTCTGTTTTTTTTTCAAAAAAATTTATTATTTTTATTTCAAAGTCTAACACTGTATTTTATATACTTAATTTAGAATTCAACAATAAATTTTTGAGAAATCTATAACAAAATGTAACATCACAGATAAATAAAAAAAAAATCCACGTTCTTTCTATCAGGCCAACTGTCTAGTTTTTCATTTAAAAAAAAATACTATTATTTCAGTTTTAAGAATTATAAAAAATGTATTTAAGAAAGGTAATTTGCCAGGCTATTACGGCCAGGTCTATTCATAATCTCAAACATTTGAATGTTTTCGTTGTATGAATTAAGAATATAAAAAGGTTGAACCTAACCAGTCTGAAATCTGAGTTTGAAATGTAAAAAGAATAAAAAGAACCTCAAGTTGCCTTGTGTATTTAAACGTATAAACTTGATTTAAACAAAAATTACCATACTTAAATGATTGCTTACTTTCCTCCTTCTTTTCATGAGTTAAATCTGGTTCATTATTTTAATATTTAATGAAAATTTTCCAATTATAAAGTAAAATAATAAAAAATAACTTTTTTAAGTACAAACCAAGTAATTTTAAAATTCAAACTATTTCAATTCACAATAAAACAACCAACTAATTTTAGTATTCACAATAAAATTCATTTCATTCTATGATCTATTTTTGAAGTCATAATTTCAAGTATATGATAATCGGCACTGAATCAAACAACATGTTGACCAGCCAACTCTTCCAGTTCAAATTGGCCAGGGAACTATACTGAATTTATTTTCAGCAGTAAGGCCGACAACCTTGATTAGAACAAGAAACATCTATATATACATTCAGCAAGTTGAATTACAAACAGCTACTCCTAATCTTACAAGTGTAATAGTTAGTGTCAAAAGCAATTGCCAACATACAATTTAAAACTACAACTGTGGAAGACTAGCTTGATGCCCCTGCACAATGAAAGACAAAGGGACTCGAGTTAAACCAAGCGTTCACCATATATATATATATATATATATATATATATATATATATATATATATATATATATATATATATATATATATATATATATATATTTATTAACAGGAGGCAACAATAACCAGAAAAAATATAAATATCAAAGCAGTTCAACATAACAGCTACAACCAATTATCTTTTGTTTCCGAAAAGAAATTCAAAGCCTGTAAAATTTCCATAGAAATTGCAGCCTCGATCAGAAAAGCTCAAGACAAGATTGAATTACAAATGGAGCAGCAACGCACGAGATAAGCATATGCCTCCGCGCAATGACTTTATAAATTTAAATAGGAGAAAATATCAATTATCAAACAAGCACTTCATTATCTAGGCTGGAAAAGCAAAATTCAATTCCGAAGTCAGACGTGCAAATTTGTTTTAAAATGCTGTATTTTTATCTTTTATTCATCGCTAGCAGCACGACAACCTTGATTTGCTAATGCACGATACCTGATGTTCTCGAAGCAGATAAATTATCTGTAGGTCTACTAGAATTCCCTGTCTGAGCTTTGCTTTCCTCCCTTGAAACTCCAAGTGACCTAAGCTTGGATGATGATCTGATTGAATTTATCAGGGGAGCATCTTCATCCTCCTCCTCCTGTCTTCTCCCTTCGTCTTGTGCATCTTGTTCATATGCACTGATGGAATCCTCATCTTCGCTTGAACTTTGGTCATCAAAAAGCTTCTTTCCTGGTATGTTTTGCCTCTTTCGTGGCCGGCCCCTACGCCTAACAGAAACCCCTTCTTTTTCATCTGAAAAATTAACCAATTTGTGCCCAAAAGAGTTAATTAAAAGCATTCCAAGGACTGGTAAAAGATGATTATTTCACAAAAAATAGCCTTTACGAACCAAACATACTGTATATAGCCATCATTGTAATCTTAAGTACATCATGTAGCACACAGAAAAAAGGGAGAAGATATTTGATGTCATAAAAATATTACCAAAATTGTGAAAAATATAAAATCGTAGCAAGGTGGGATGCTAAAGGAAAATTTTTCATTTCATATGTTGTGCTCGTGCAGGCGGGCAACTCAAAAGTATTACGACTACCACTGAATGAAGCACATTTTAGACACAAGCAATTGTCTAGTCATGGAAACTGAAACACAAGTACAAAACCCGAGAACTAGAGCCGAAAAGAAATGAATATGTAAAAGAACTACGAATTTACAATTGCAACTGCAGTGTTTTGAAATTAGCGGCATATTTACCAAATGCATACAATCATATCTGAGCACATTAATAAGGTCATACCCACTACCTGCACATGATCAATTTCACTGCCACTATGCTACAACAGTGGCAAAGTTATCACTAAACATCTAACCGTAACTGAACACATTAATGAGGTCATACCCACCACCTGCACCGCCCACGATCAATTTCACTGCCAGTATGCTACAACAGTGGCAAAGTCATCATTAAACATCTAATAGCAACTTAACTTTGATTTATTCTCACGCTATAGCCCCAACCTAATTTGATTATATAGAATCCCAAGTACCTAAGTTAGCAGCTATTTTATTTGCTTCAGAAATAAAATTATACCTAACGAATATATCTGAGTTTCTTGGTCGTATCACTTTTCAGTAAAGAATATCTTTTATACAGGGTCCTTCCTAACCAGCGCGTGTTATCAATCATGCCATTAAGTTGTTACGAACAGTAGAAAGGAAAGAAAGAGTTTTTTTTTTTTTTTTTTTTTTTTTTTTTTTGAAAATTGAGCAATTTGATTGAGTTGATAAGAGATCAATTATTTGTATAGTTAATACTCATTATACCCTGTCACCTTATGCAATACAAACCAAACAGGGAAAAATAGTAATTTATTTTTAAAGTGTTTTTGCCTATCGTCTTCAATTATTTTTCATCCTCTTCACCAAACTACCAAATCCACTTACCCTTCTCTCCATCTTCATCCATCCCCCCACCAAAAAGGGCCTCAAAGTAAAATTAAAAATACCATTCTCATCACAAGTCTATTTTTACTAATATGCATCTACAATGCATTGAAACCTACAACCTAACTCATGGGTCAAGCCATTCACCAATTTTGGACTTTACCACCATATCTTATATAATACACTCATTCTATATTGGAACAAAAAATCCATCTGAGGGGATATATTTCACATGAACAAAATATACGCTAATGAAAAGCTAACAAAAAATTGCATTGCACCACATAAAATGAGACCACAAGTGTTTATAGAGAGAAATGTAAAAAAGACAAGAATAACAACCAAAAGAAGAATCAATAAAAGGTAAATGACAAAGTCAGGAAAGCCCAGCCAAGCATATTGTATCCAGAATGAACTTACAAACAACAATTAGTTAATCAAGTCGAAACTGGAAAAAAGAATTTGGCAAATGTTATTCACTAGTTACATATTGGCTTGAATTTTCCAAAATTTGCAAAATAAATAATCACTATTTCATATAATATGTTTCAGTCAGATAAAAGCCACAATTGCTTAAAGACGGAAAGTATTTGGCTGTGGTACATACCTAAGAATGAAAAAAAAAATGTATAAATTACCTTGAAATCCCTCATTCTTTGCACATTTTTCTCGTAAGTAGGCAATAAATGTGTGGAAGGGACGCCATCCACTGGGATTTTCCTCTGTATTGACATTTTGTGCTCTTTGTTGAACATCATTCAATCTATTTCATAAAGAATACGAATCAAAATGTATATTACTACAAATAGTTATAAATAACACCAAGCACATGAGAAACAGACTCTTACATTTCATTTAAATCTGGTGCAGGGAGTTTTGGCAAAAAATGAAGCACTCCCTCTTCAAGAAATGACAATTGTTTTGGGGCATTAATAAAAGCATATTCAATGCCATCCCTAACGACTTTTAAAATTTCAGGCCTGTATTTCATCCGGGCAGCACCAATAAATGTTCCAGAAAGCCTAGCAGCCAGATCTTTACATCCTAAAGAATTGTTTTCGGAAGAACCATTTTCACTACCAGAGATATTGACCAGAAGGCGATGGTATGCCTGCCAAATAAATTGATGACTTACAAAAGAACCATAAAAGATGGGGCGGGAGGGTGAAATATAAATATGGTGTTCTTCCTGAGGAAAAGGATGGTGGAAACTAGACCCTCATTTCCAACCAGTGCAAACTATAATTCCAGAAAGAATGGCAAAGACAAGCTCAGTTGAACCACTTCTTCCAGGAAAGAAGTGAGTCCTATGTTCAGCTATGCAAAACATTGGGCCCAAGCTTAAATTGAAAAATTAGAGAGTTTGAAATGGGAAGCACTCCGAAACATAATATTCATTTTGTTTCTTAGGTATAGTACCGTTCCTTTCTATTAAGATAACGAATCTTCTTAGCAATTAGAGGCAAATATTTACTTATATATCTTACTTTAAATATAAAATATTGCAAGTAACTTTTGTATTCAGATTTCAAGTAAATAGGAGTGTCATCACAAGAATAATATGAGTTCATGTCAATTTGTGTTGACCAAGAATACACACTCATGAAATACTTTTACATTTAGATTTAAAGTAAACAGGACACATGGCAAAAATTGGACTGTTTATCACTGCTAAAATAGAACTTGTAAAGACAAAAGAAAATCCAAATATATCTACCATTTAGGAAATGCTCCAAAAGACTAACCTTTTTAAGCGCTTCCAGAAAAATGAAAGCCAAATCAACATCCTTTTTCTTCAAAACTGTGATCAGATGCTTTACAATTTCAGTCACACTAGTCCCATGCATCACAAAATGAGAAATAATCTCAGAAGCAAGATCCTCCTACATCAGGAATAGTCAAATTTTGACATCAAGACATTTCACAAGCAACATAAACATTTTTCCCAATAAAAAGAAGAAATAGTCATAACTTTACATAAACAAAATAACAATCCACCTTTGGAACAACATCATTTGCAATCAGCTTTGCAGCAGCAATCATCACAGCATCTCTATTTGTCTCCACAGCATACTCTTTATTAACATCTTCATCTTCTGCCTCATCTAAAAATTGATTGGCAAGTGAAAGAGACATCTATCACTAAATCAATAAAACCAATTATATAAGCAATGCATTCTTCAAGTGCCAAGTTCAAACTACAGACAGTACACAAAAAAAAATTGTGTAGTTTCAGTTTAATTACAAAATAGAATGAATCTCAGTACTAGTCCATCACATCAGTCCATGTTCACCTGAAATATTAAGCTGTTGTTGACAAAGTTCCCAAAACTTCCGAAGCATAATTGCATCTGGCTGATATCCGAGTGCTTCGAGTTGTGTCTTTCTGAAATTTGATGTTCTAAATAAGAACCATGTTTCTGCAAGTATGGTGCATACCTTTGGGAATAAAATATTCATCAGATCAAATCAAGAGAATGGAGACATGATGTATTTATATTCAACAAAGAAAAAAGCAGACAAATGGGAGCCTTCTTACTCTGCAAGCAAGTTCACTTCCAGGTTTACCCCCTTCCTTGTTGTCAGCAGCCAAGTTAAGAAAGTACTCAAGTTCTTGTAACAAGGTATCACGCTTAGACAAAAGAGAAGTTAAGGATGCGCCAGAAACAGCTTCTTCATTTGCTATAGACTGTAGACTCCAAGCCAGATGCAAATACATGTTCAGAAGCAGGAAACCAACAACCTGAATGTGAATAAGCAGAAAATTAATAATTGAACACAAGTAATTATGTTACAAAATAATAACCCGTTGTGAGAAACCACTTACCTCATCCTCCATATTATTCCTAGAACCACGTAGCACACTGACAATGTCTTCATACAGGCTATCAATAGGCACGTATCTTTTCAGTTGCAGTTCATACAACCTCTTCAAGTTTACAAGAAGAGAATATTCATCACCACCATCCTGCAGTGTCATCTCACTATATGTTAAGTTTCTCCGACAAGAAGCTAAAGTAACAAAAGTTATGAAATTTGAATTGCATAGAACATACCACTACTTCCTTAATAGCAGATTTCAGCTTAGCAACAATTTCATCTTCAAGTTCCTTTAATTTAATACGAGCAAAATCTTGCAATTCACCTTGACTTTCCATGCAACAAAAATCAATTGCCTTCACACAAGCCCTAAGAGGATCCTTGTCACCATGCTTAAAAAATGTGTCTTTCACGAGCTGCAGTAAGTTTTTGAAATTCTGAAAAGCAAGCACTAATCAGGTTTTTCAGAAACAACATAGAAAATCTGAAATGACACAGAAAAATTCACCTACCAGTTCCTGCCTCTTCAAGGAATAATATTCAAGGTTCATATGCAAAACAATCTCAACCAGTGATGACACTTTTGCTTTATCTGAAATGTACTTTCTCAAGAGTAATGGGTATGTCTTCATCATAGCAACAGTTATTTCTTGTTTGTTATTTTCAAACACATCCTGTCATTAATTGGAGGAAAGAAATTAGGGGCTGTCACAATGAATAATAAAACAAACCTTCCATCACAATGAATGTTTTCAAATAGTACTCGGTTGTTACTGATTGGGTATCGAACAAATGCATTCTTAGGCAACGAAAATAATTTAATGCAATGAATTCCTGAAGCAATCAAATATTTACACTTCAAAAACAGAATAAAAAATCCAAAATAAATTAGAAATGACAATAAGAATAAATTATATATACTGTACATGAAAGCATGGATTGCTAAATTATGTCAAAATAAACATTAACCATCATGTGCAACATACACATCAAAGATCAGTATAAAAAAATCATTGGGTGTAGGAGTTAATAAAAACAAATACGTCATATTTGGATTTAAAAAGTTTAAAAGGCCAAGATGACACAAACCTTTTGGGCTTTGCTGTAGTATGGTTTTCTGTTATCCGTAACAGGGACAATCCTCTCTCCAACAGCTTTCTTCACAGACGCACACAGGAGCCGCACCAAGTTTGTTGCATCACTGTCAGATAGCTCTACTGATGGATTTTCATCAAGCAGCATTGTTATGATGCACTTCCAATCCTGCAAACAAAATATCAAGTACCATCAAGAAACCACTAAACAGTACAACACTAACTATGACCCGAACAATTTTAGGTGCACCATTGACATAATATCCAGAGGTCAGCAACTCCTGAACATACAGAGGATGTGCAAAAAGTATACATCGTACAAAAACTCAGAAGAGTGAGATCATACCCAGGAATTCAGATTTGTACTCAATCTACATTTGTGGAATCTTTAAAACGTAGCAAGAATTCATTAGGAAGATATATGTAACAAATTCATTACGAATGTTGCAGCACTGCTTAATTAACAAAAGTTCCAGGTAAGGCATGTCCTAGTAAGGATTGGAATATTCTAGAATTTTTTACCAAAGAGCAACATGCCTAAGCAAGGCGGGAACTCTAGAATTTGTTACCTATTATAAGAATGCAATACTCTAAAATATTTTTATCCTTCTACCCCATCCCTTGCATTTACCTACAACAAAGCGCATCCTAGCCAGGATTGGAATATTATGCGTGAGTAAGGAGTTAAACACGTGATGGTCAAAAGGAGGGGGCATCACTTTATTCAATATTTTTCCTAGTATTAACAGGGCTTACATACCTTTATAGCAGCCATGTATTCCCACACATCATCAATTACGTAAATACTCAAAATTGGATCTTGAGGGAACTCCTCCAAAATTCGCAACATTCTCTTTATATGGACCTCAGAGTTATTGAAAGTTTCATCTGTAAAAAAAAAAAATTGTCTCATCACAATTTGTAAAAATAATGAAATTCAATACAAAAGTAAAAATATATGGATTGACATAAGACCTTTTGATCCTGATTGGAAGGTGTTAAATTTTTGAGCAATTAAGTGATCATACACTAATGCTCCTATTGCATGCCTGATTTCTGGGGGATCATCAATCAACAAATCATACAAAGGACCCAAGTCATCTTCAGGAATAAGTTGATGTCTGCAGTAAACCAAAGATACAATTGATTCAATTAACAATTTACAATCTATTGCATCAAAACTCATAAGTAAACAGTTAATATATATCAATTGAAAAAGGTTTGAAATTCAGACCTTAGTAGTTGCTTAACAAGACCTATGGCATGAACAGCCACAGAAACATCAATGTCATCAGCCAGCTCAATCATCCTGCCCGAAAATCTTTCAGTAAATAAGCTAAGGGTTGGTACATTATCATCCACCTCATAGAGATTTTGCAGAGCGTTTATAGAAGACTTTCTTACACCAGCATTCTACAAATTCGAGGGTGGGAGAAAAAGTTACAGCAAGACAGTAAGTTGTGCAGTACATGAACAATTAAATGCTGCATGATAAGAACATAAAAATATGTTCAATACTTTGTCATTCAGAGTCCATCCAAGATATTTCAAGTACAAATCCTGCAGAAAAAGTGATGGATATGAAAGGATCCATGCACCCAATGATTCAATGCATGCCATTCTAATACTCGGGTCAATGTCTCTGTAGCGGTGCACAAATAACCTTCAAAAAAACATTAAATGGGCAGGTTAGATCTACAGCCAAAACAAATTCAATACTGGTGGTAAAATGTTGCTTTCTTTCCTTTAAATAATAACAATCTTAGTTTAGTAAACTCGTACCCAGTAAAAATCTTGCGCATCATCTCCTCCAACAAAGTTATTCTCTCGTGAGTATCAGAAAACCTTTTATTTAGTGACTCCACTCGAGGCCCCTCAGTTCTTTTCTTTTTCTCAGCATCCAACTGTCTACGAGTAGTCTCTCTTTGAGCACCAAGCATATTAGCTATGGTAATGTATGATGAGACCAGCCTAAGACCCATCAATGATGCAACTTGACGGTAAACTCTTGGAGGGGTGCTACATTGGTACAGCAACAGATGAGTCATGGTATATATATATATTTTCATAGAGTCAGAAGTTTGAAGTAAGCTCACTAACCATGACAGTGCAATGATATAGTCCATGCACTTGTCAAATAAAACTTGATCAAACAATGGCCCATGCTGACATTCCCGAACCAAATTATCCCAGAATGACTCTAGATTCTCTTTGAAGTTTTTAATTTCTTTCTTTTTGGAATTCTGATAATCTTCAACTGCACCCTAAAATGTCAAAAGGGGTAACAAAAGAGATGACAAAGGTCCACATCTAACCCATGATTTGAGTATTATGTCACAATAGAGGATGTCACAGACTTGGCAATTGTATACTGTTGGCCTTAACACTGCTTAAAAGTATGTAAATTATAAAAAATAAAATAAGAACAATAAACAAGAAACAAAAATAAAAGGGAACATGTCGTATACCCGTTTAGCACAATTGACCAGAGCAATTACAACTTCATCAACATCAGTCTCATCCACAAGATCACTTTTATCGTAGTACTTGGCTCCGCATGCCTACACTTAAAGATTCACCTTGTTACTGTCCGTAAGCGTTCATAAATCAATAAGGTTATTTACGAACAATGACGATAATAAAGTTTCCAACATATTTTCCAAGTCTACCTTTCACCTTTTATTTATATGAATGAAACTACAGTGTCTAATGCCAGTAGTCCTACATTCTTTGAAACTGCTTGAGAATTTCCTATTACCTCAAACAGCATTGTCAGGAGATCAACCATTGCAGGTTTCGGATCCTTTTCATAGCGCTCAACCCAAAATTTGACCGCATGAGGAATAAATTTGCCATTTCCTTTTATCACCTCTTCAGAAAATCAAACAAAAAAAAATTAGCCCCGGTCCAGTTACTGCACAACAAAATCTACCATGCCAAGTAAAACGACTTACCTAATTACATACACACGGCATTTAAAATCTATTCATAACAAAAAAACTAAGCATAGTTTCTCTAATCACAGTATCAACAAAACGGTGCAGATATCAACTGTGTAAGTTAAAAATTTGAACCCTAGATTTTTTTAGCAGTAAGAAAAGTAGCAGAGAGTGTTCAGTTTACCGATTAGGGTTTGGTCAGAGGGTTTGTGCGCGACACTTGAGGTTCCTTCCGAAGCGCGACCTCGTTTGAATTTGTTGCGCGCTTCGTCGAAATCGTCGGGCGAACTCTCTCGGTACGCGTGTTCGGTGGTCCTGTCGCGGTTCATGGCGTCGCCGTCGTGCTCCTTGGGGAGGTGTTTGGGAGGCCTGCCCCTCTTCTGCTTAATTTGAAACAAGCGAAACAAAATTAGGTCAAATCACAGCACGACTGAGAAGAAAAGAGAAGGAACAGGTAAGTGTGTTAAGTGTGAGATCGGAAACTGACACGAGGGGGTCGATTTGATGCTTCAGAAGGAGGAGCTGGATCTTCCATCTGTTAACGATGCTTCTTCAACAGAGCGAATCAACGATTTCACACTGAGTCCCGGTAGAAGAAGTAGCAGCAACTGGGATGAAGAGTTTTGGCACTGCAAATAATAGTTAAGAAATCTCCCGCCAATTCACAACTATCTACCATCCAAATCCACACCCACCCAAAACCACATGGTGCGTAAAATCCAACCCAACCGAACAATCCGTAGACACGGGTTCGATTAATAATTGAGATTTTTCTGGTGCATGGAAAGAAAAATTGAGTTATTTCAAATTAGTTTCAATTTTACAATTCTAAACTGAATAATATTTTGAATATGTAGAACTTTAATCCATTTCCCTCTAAGAATAATAGTTATTACATGGCATGTTTTTATAATTCTATCCGTTTCATCTTTTTATTTGTTTTTATTTTATTTTATTAGGTTATCCAATTTAAAATAGAACAAATTGATTTTTGCTATACGTAATTCAAATTGAGTCAAATAAATTTTAGAAACAAAATATAAATATGTGATAAATCGATTTGGGATATTACTAATTCTAAATTTATTTTCATCAAAATGTATACGAATATTTTGTTCTCAATTTCATTCGACCTTCAATTGAGAAGTGCAAAGAATGTTTTTAAGTGGTGTTATCTTTATAGTCTTTTTTATGTAAATATAATTTTCAAGCGAGTTGCTTATTTTATACTTTTTGTTTTTTTTAGTTCAAATTATGTTTACGTTTTATTAATTTTTTTATATAGTCCTAACTAATTTTTTTCTTTTCCACATTAGTTAAATTAAGAATATAATTAAAAAGTATGTATCATCTTAAAATCTAAAATATTAAATTGTAAATATGTTAAAAGATCCAAACTTCAAAATGAATAGAGGGAATTAGTGTCATCATTTATGCTTTAAGATTTTGGTGCCTATATTCAATTAGTTTATATTAATTTAAAAAGTCATTAAGATTTCTTTTTGATAAATCAGTCAATGCATAATGTATTTATGTTTTAAAAAAATATATATTTATTGCCTTTTCTTTTTAAAAGTCCTTACAAAAAAAAAACTCTATTATATTTCATTGGATGCAGAAGATACACAGGCATCACATTCCAGTACTTTTTTTGCCTTTAGAAATAGGAAGGTAACGTAGGACAAGACCTTCATGCGTGCCTAGAAACCTTCACGGAGCACAATATTAACGAAATTGCTCATAGATAAGATCGATACCTACTGAACACGCAGTGTATGTGAATAGACATTGTGCAGAAGCCGCGAACACAGTTAAAAACATCGTCTTCATACTATATAATTTGAAACATTATCACCCTTAAAATAGTGATTAATGGTGGTAAGAGTTATATCTAATTAATTTAAACAATATAACAAGTGAACCATATCAGCTCATTTTCAGTAAATCGAGAGATCCGAGATTTTCAGTGGCAATACTACGAAGAAGCAATGTACAAATCTCAAACATAAACATTGTGCGAGTGCTATGGAGCAATATGCACCGTGTTGCTGCAAAGGGCCTGAATGCAGAGTGCATAATTCTCTTGACACCATTTTGCCACAGTTCCTGCATAAAGCATCAAGCGGTACTTGCCATAGACTCAATAAGGATCTGGTAACCTTCTGGAATAGAAGTCTGTGTGTGCACACATGCCGTCAATGCAGGGACATCAGCATTCAAGTCTAAAACCCTTGCCAATACAAGAAGAAGGTGAAAATCAGAAATTCGCTTCACAAATGGAAGACTTTTTGTCCTGTCCAAATGATTCTTCAAAGCCTTCATAGTCATCTGAGTGTTCCGGTTCTCAATGGGAAACGATGAAGAAAGAGGACCCTGCATTTTGGTGACAATACACTGGTAAGTTACTGACGGTTATAATTTACAAATCAAACTATATGATTTTTATGCTTTGAAGAAAAGAATCATTTTTTTATGAAGGCTGAAATTATAGTAACATATACTGAGTTCAAGTCACAGGTATACAAAAAAAAGATTAAAAAACTTGTGTTGACATCTGTATAACATTTTACAGTTTATTACTTCAAATAAAGAGAGAAAAGAAAATATAGTCAATCATTTAGCAATCTGCAGCACATAAATTTGGCTAACCCTGGCTAAAGAGACCATATTTTAGAGCTTAGATTTTTTACCTAAATAGTATTGCTATTATTCTTTTAGCTTAACAGATATTTATTGAGTTAAATTTTTTTGGGTAAGGAATTACTGGATCCTGAAGTTCAAAACAAAAAGGAAAATATGGGCTAGAAGTCAAAAACTACTAAAACTAACTCCTTTAAAAACTCGGGACCAACTGTACTAGAAGCTGCTTATTTTTTTAAGTTCTTTTTGTTAAAAACGTTGATTACAGAAACTCCTTTTCTTAAAATTATAGTTGGTCCATCTTCTCTCCTATAAAGGAAAAAAAAAAGGACCAAAAATAAGCTAGGTCATCAATCATTACCTATCCAATACCTAACAAGTACAGAACGACTATTTAACAAAGAAAGCCTCTGTAGTAGCAATTGATAACTAAGAAATATCATATGATCCTTCCACACTCTTTTCACATTTTAAGTTATTAGAAGACTCCTTAAACCAAAATATATACCTTCCAGATAAATCACGTTCAGGGAATTAACTAGTTTGCAGGAAGAATAATACAGGTGAAATATTTCTTGATTCCCCAAAGAGCTTAAAGACTAGAACAACTAAGTGACATGATTAAAAAAGAACACTGTTTTACATTAAACTAGCGCTTGTTGATCAAATTTTCAGTCATAAAATACAGGGATTATCCGTTTATTACTTCAATACGCTGAAATCTGTTCTCTAAATCTGTGGAAACTTCCAGATCATGTCACACTATCCATCCCCATGGAATCCATGGTACTTTAACTAACTAAACTTGATGTATAGAAGAAGAGAAATTCACTCTGAATCGGGCTTTCTTGATTTTACTACAGTACACTGAATCTAATTAGGCAGATCGTCAAAAGGGTGGAATTAACTTAGGCTGCTGAAACAGCTATTCTCTTCCTTTACTACCATGAATTCATACCCTATACAGTCCAACTGATCCATCCATAAAAATAACCATACCCAACAATAGCGCTGATTAAGCCACTATTTGGTACCAAAATTAAATATCAACGTGAATTGCCTAAAATCAGTATTAAATTGTCAAACGTACTGGATTTGATGGTTACCCCAAATGCTCCAAAAGAAAATAGAAGAATCTGAAATTATTTCCTTTCCATCGATTCCCTCTCCACATCCACCCAAAAAATTTCGATTTTAAAAAATAGGGGTTCATGCAACCCCAATTGTGGCAGAATCAACAGCAATTCTACAGTTTAAAGATTAAAACTGCAAGCACCTCGTGAAAACAAAAAATTTCGATGTTTATCCTAATGGTTATGAGAAAAATAATTAATCTTTAACAAACAGTTGTAAAAGAAAACCAATGGTATCATAGACGACGAAAAACTCTTAGCGGCTGAGCTAAAGTGCAGCCTTAAGGGCAGAACAGAAGACGAGTACAACAGACGTCCACCATAGTTCAGCAAACATGGTAACTCATAATAGAAAATCACAATCACATTGACATGGAACAATCATAAAGAGAATACAAACAAGGAACCATACCTGATGATCTGAGATTTTGACGACAACCAAGAAGAAATCATTGTCAACTTCTTTGGTATCCTTAACCCCAACAACCACATCCTTCTTCATCTTAGACAACTTGGGATCATCGTCCTCCTTTATCTCAGTCTCAAACCACCCTTCCTTGAACAATCTCACGCACACATCACTAATCTGAAACGCTTCAAAATGCACATCCGCACTCATATCATCATTCACCTCAAGCTTAACAACCGCAGTAACCCACTCTTTCAATCCACTCTCAGCATGGTACTCCGCAGCCTGAAGCACCTCCCTATTCGACAAAGTATAGTCCTTCTTGTCCTGGCTTATCGTCTGCGTGAAAATGAACCCTACCCTTCTCATCCCCAATCCCGCCGCAATAGCCTCCACGAGTTTCTCCTCTTCGGGGTCTCTGAAAAACAAGAGATTCTCTTCCGAACCCTGCTGCGGCGGCTCGTAGATGAAGTCCACCTCGACCTTCCCCTCCTCGGAAACAGTGCCGTACATGAAGCCGCCGCGCTTGACCGCGAACGCCAGCGTGTCGTTCACGTAATGCTGGAAGGCGTTGGCGCAGTCGCGGTCGAAGGAGACGAGCTCGCAGTGCGGATTCTCCTGGCGCGTGACGCGCATCTGCTTGGCGATGAGGTCGTCCATGGTCATCTTGCGGCCGAAGGACCCCGCAGGGTTGAAGGCGGGGCCCGCCACGTGGCGCTCGCCTTCGTATGTCAAAAAGACGATTGAGCCGTGGGCGAGGTTGAGAGACGAGAGAGTGAGGTCGGGGTTGGCCATATCGGTGAATCGATGGAGATCTTCACGCGATTTCGCCAATAGAAGGTTCTGGTTGGTGGAGAGGGTTTGGTTGTGAACCGGAATTCTCAATTGGGCTTCGATAATCCGCTTCAGCTCCGACACTGTGGTGGTGTGCGGGTTTTCTACGATTACTCGCTCCAGGCCGTCGCGGCTTCGAAGTCTGAGCATCATGGTGATGAATTGAGGGTTGCTTATGTTTTGGATTTGCGTTTGAATGTGAAATTAGGGTTATATAGAAAATATTTAGGAGTGAAATTGGGGAATAGAATGTGGAATGACTGATGGCTTGTGGAAGTAGAAAAGGTGCAGAGAAGCAAAAGAGGTTTGAGGTGAAGAAGAAGGAGGGTGGTGTGATGATGAGAGTGACAGATAGTAAAACACACATACAGATACATATATATATATATATATAGCCCCACTTCACTCCTATTGGGCCTTCTCTTAGATCCCCAAACTCATATTATTTCATTGATTTTACTGTTTTATTCCGTTACACAAGATTGAAGATTATTTTTTTCCGTATTCTTATTTTTTTAATATTATTCAAATTGATTTTACTGTCCTCATATTTTTTTAATATATATTTTTTGAAGGTGATTTAAAATTTTTATTTATAGTCACTATCTTCAATTAGAAATTTATTTGATTATTTTTTATCTATTAAAAGATTAAACTGTTTAATTAAAAAGATGAAAAAAATTACAATGAAATGTATCTTTTGTCTAGATTAATGATAATTTTGAAAGAAATATACATATTTTAAAAGCAGAAACCTTATTTCAGTCTTTCTGTTTAGTTATTATCCTTTTTATTTAACAGAAACAGTGAAGAGTAAATCCTAATTTTGATGCTCTTCATGTTTTGAAATAAGATTTCAAATTTTTAGTTTCTTTTACGAATTTGATCATCATATTTGTACAAAAGTTTGTAACTTGATTTTTTTTTCTCATTTTTTGTCATGTGCTTTATTTATTTTATTTTCATATAACTTGTTTGTTTATGATATTATTAAAAGAAATAGTTAGCTCAAATATAATTATAAATATATAAGTATAAAACAAATTCAAAATTTAACCAAAATTATATTTTAAAAATATGAGAATAAAAACTGTATAAAATCACATGAAAATTAAATAAATATCAAATTGTAATGGATGGTAAGATAAAATAACTATCTAATCACAACAACAAAAATATACAAGAGGGATCTTCTAAAGATTTATTCTCGTCTTATTTTGTCGATATAGTATGTTTTTGCATTATGAAAATAAACTAAATTAAAAACCAACTACTCTACATGTTAAATACGTATATATATATATATATATATATATATATATATATATATATATATATATATATATAACACTCATCTATCTTAACATATATAGACAAATAAATAAAATATAAAATAAAATAGTAATCACACATAATCTGTTAATTGAAAAATATTAACACAATTGGATATAAATTTAATTAAAAATATTAACATTTATCATAAACGTATAACTTAGTTAAACATTTTTTATTATAATAACTTTATTATGCATAACTAAACTATTTAATTAATTAATTTATCAAAATAACAATGTCAGTCGCCTTTAAATAAACCTGTTTATTTTTACTATTTGAAGGAAATTACAATTTTAACGTGTCAGAATTATAACAGACTTATAAAAAAAAGGGTTATTTTGTCATATTTTTGTATTGCATTATGTCATTAGTTTGTTCTTGTGAAATAAATATGCAATTATTGTATGGTATAAATTAAAAGTAATCTTAAATCTTATCACATTTTTTTTATTTTTCCTATCTTATATTATATTTGACTGCACAATGAATATTGCATAACAAGAGTGGAAAAAATAAATATGAAACTGAAAATAGCTAAAAGAATTTTAAATGATGGTATAAAATAATACTAAATATGAAGTATATCTTAACTGTTTTAGATCCTGCACATTTATCTTTTAAATAACTTTTAAAGCCACATACTTTATTCTTCTTTGTCAATTATTAATATCTTTAAACCAGCTTGGAGAAAACTAAATATATAGTAATATATAATTATTCATTTGAAAAAAAAATGTTAAACTCTTTTTTTTTTTATCAAACTTCCTATTTTTTTTGTTGTTTTATTCGAGAGGATGAAACTAAAAAAAATTGTAATGTTGGATTAAAATTGTAATTTATAACAATACGAGGAAAATTAAATGTTGGTTTAAAGTTGTAATTACTCTTTTTTTTTTCAATCTTGTAAGTAGAAAAGCTTTTTTGAATTCTATTAAATATAATGTTCGATTTTTATAGACGAAATAAATTAATAAAAATTCTTTTCAATCTTAACTTATAATAGTAGACAATATTAAAAGAAAATAGTATCTTTAACAACTCTTGTTTGATAACATATATGTAGCAGTTTATGATTGGTTCGTTTCAAATATTTTTTTAAATTTAAACAGATCAGTAAAATAATGACATGTGTGCTGTTATCAAAAAGTTGTTAAAAAAGAGTTGTCAAAATATCATTGTCCATGTTAAAAATCTCCCCAAGTAATACAATATAAATTAAACACAACCTTTATTCATGAAATCAATTTGAAGGTGTACAAAGCAAATTTAAGTGAATGGGTTCTCAAAGAAAAAATGTAGGAAAAGAAACAGAAGAAATGAAAAGGAAAGAGTTGATTAAGAGTTGACAACAGAGCACTTTGTTCTAATTTCACCATCCAAGCCAGTGAGAACCTCAATGGCGCCCATTCTCTTCATTGACTGCCGAAACTCTGTGAAGAACTTGTCTTGTTTGGTCAATTCATTCACAATGTTTTTTGAGACCTTGGCTGTTAAAAGGGCAGCATCTGATTGGAATAGACCCTTGTTTTGAAGAAGGATAGAATAATAATCATTGTCAAAGGTGCTTGAACTGTCAGGATCCATCTCTACTGTAGTGGTGGTGTCACTCAGACTTTGACATTTTGTCTTCAAAAGAGTGGCGTACGTAGGATTCAGAGAAGGATCTTGATCACCCTTTCCGGTGAAGTTGAAAAGCCTGTTGCTGAATAAGTTGCAATGACCTACCCCAATTGTGTGTGCTCCTATACATATAGCCAACAGGTTTATTTCTCATTCATATTATGTACATTTAACACAACTTTGCACAGAAAATGTACCTGATAACACAACCAGATCATGCACTGTAAGCTTTTTACTCTCAAAGCTTTGTCTGAGCTGGGTGATGTTGAAAAAAGGTGCTGGCAGATTGGCTAAGGCTTCACCACTTATGGATACTCTACCATCCCTTCTACCGGTAAGCACTTCCCACATAGGCTTATTGAACTGCAAATATTACCAGTCAGCTACATGCATAACACAAGATTGCATATGAAAGTTTTGTAGTATGTATAATGTTTAGGTTTTGCATATACCTGGACAGAAACAGCATCCCTTGCAGCCAATGCAAGTATGTCAGCACATGATACAGTTCCAGGACATTTTTCCTCCAATGCTGCTTTTATGTCATCAATGACATCGAAGCCTGACAGAGATAAGTTCGGAATCGAATCCTTTTCTGCTGTGTTGCTGGCAGTGGAGTCCAGCAAAACCGAACCATCACAACCCTGAAAATGTTGATTACAATTACAACCATGTCGTGTGAATCGGTGTGTAACTCTAAATTAGCTCTGTTGTATTTAAATTTGAAATGACGCACATAAGGTGTAACAAAAGTTATTAAAGAGCATGAACTATGAATGTTTACCCTGACAAAACAGTCATGAAAGTGCAGTCTGATCAACTTGGCAGGCAATTCAGGCCTTGCAGAGACATGTTCCTGGATTTTGGTCCTAACAATGTCTTCGGCTTGAGAACATGTTAGCTTGTAGAATTTTTTTCTAAGGTTGCCACCTTGACAAACCCCTATGATACAAAACAGTGCCAAACAAGCTACAAGAAAAGCTCTCATCTTCATCCTGTTTTTAATCCCTTCGTGTGACTTATATGCTATGCACTTGTCTTAACTCTTAATCAGTGAATGCAGTGGTTGATTACAAGAGCATTTGCTCCCTTTTATAGGCCATCCAAGTCATTTAAGTCTAGCAAATCCAGTTAAGCATTACATACAACATAATATTAAATTGTGTGAGAAGATTAATCTGAGAAGGAAACTTGTGCCCTCAAACCAGCTTCAACCATATATAAAAAATGACAACTTCAATCATCGCATGCATGTATGTATCCGGTAGCATTAAGATAATGTCACCTACCATTGGTTTCAGATGATATTGTTACTTTTTCTATCTCTGAATTGGTTTGTCATTCTATAATAAAGTCAGTTTGTGTTGAAAGAGTTCTTTTTCTTTTTGGTTGTGTTAAGAGAGTTGAATAGGTTACTAAATTGTACAGTGGTTAATATGCCAGCACTCTGCACATATATTCCTCGCTGTCATAGCTTCTGGGTCAACCATTTTTGGACATTCTCTTAGGCTTGACCAAACCCTCTCTAGTTTTCTGGTAGTGAGTGTAGTTTTACAAGTTAAATGTACATGATTGTGTCCCTTAAGTTTGGAAGACGAATTAGACAAAAGTATAGTTTAAGCTTTTCAAGGAAAAACAATGATTTGATCGAGCCACACGTTTTCGCCCATTCATCAAGACAACAAATTCCATGTTTGAATATTAAGTGATTTGCATTAGTTAGGTAGTTGAACAATTATCGTGATCGAATGTCAACTACACTTAAAGTATTTTGAAGCATGTGCAGAGGATTTAGAAAAATTCAGCGACCAAGTTAATGTTATGTATATGTCACAGGCATCTCAAACATCCAAGTTTTTTCTCTCAACTTTGTCGTGTGTGTATGCTAGTCCCGCGTTTCATGATTGCTTAAGACTTCAATTAGGAACCTTTTCTAGTTTAATTATCAAATGTACAGAATAGATATAAATATTTTCTTTTCTATGTAAATAGCTAAATTATTTAAAATTAGTTTGGTATATTTTAATGGATTTAATTAATGTATAATTACATTTAACTTAAATGTAAAGACAGCTCTACAATTATACTTATAATATTTTAAAATAACGTATTATTCTATGAAATATAATATTTTAACTTATCATGATATTGCTTCATCGTATATTTTCTAATGGATAACATTGGTCTATACAAATGATGATAACTTTTGTATTTTAAATAATTCATGTAAAAATTTAGAAAATATATTTTTAGTATTAAAATGTTTTGGTATAAATAAAAATTTTATAAACTAAGTTATATTATTCTAAAACATTATCTTTAAAAATTATTTTTCTAAAACTCTCATACCTCTCTTTAAATTTTTCTAAATCTTCTAATTCGGTGGTCATCTTTTCAAAGATCGAAGACAACTAATTAACGTAATAAACTATTTCTTTGGATAATTTTTTCATTTATATTAGTTGAATTTCTCCCTTCACTCTTTTAGTTGAAATTTTTGTCTTTCATTTATGTAAGATCATTATTAGTCCACATGAATGACAATGACCTAAACAATAATAGAATAATAATGATATTTTTTGTGTACATCTTTATTATTTTTCCTTTCACTAATTTCCACCAACTGGTCATTTAATCTAATCTATTCATTAAGAAAATAAGATAACATAAAGGATTCAATTTTCTTATTAAGAAAGTAGAATCCTTCTCCTTAATTAGGTATGTTTAACACCATTTAATTTTAAGAATTAATATGATGATATTTTTTAGAAGAAAAACAAAAACAAATATAAAGTAATGAATAAAGGAAAAAAATAACAAATATATTATTAGCGCAATATTAGTTTTTTACGACATACATTTTATATTAGAAGAATTAATTTTTCTTGTCACACATTTTGTGTTAGACCAAAAGAAAATCAACTCAAAATGTGCAATGATAGTTTTTATCTATAAATAATTAGAACTTGCTTATCTTGTCTTTTTAGGACTTCAACGTAAAACTTAACATTTATGTTGAATTGTATGTAAATCTGAGGTAAATGTCAAGTTTTATGTCAAACCCTTAAAAGTCTAATGTAGACTTATTTAAATCAGGATTCTGAACTTGTTCTTTCTCATGATATTGATGTGATTTATCTCCAATTGCAATGAAGTTTTTGTATCTAAGTGCGTTGTTAAGATATGAATTCTATATTTCTATGATTGTTTTTTAAATATCAACCACGACAATACATAAATGTGTGTTGATTTTGTACTTGTAATTTGCTCTTTTCTCTTTATTTTATTATTTACCATATCGTTTTCAATATCCTAAATTTGTTGTATCAATTTTGGTGTGTTTTTGTAATTTTATATTCATTTAATTTTGTACGAATTATTAAAAATAAATAAAAATTTATTTTTGGCCTAATTTTTTTAGGTTTAATCATTTAGATTGTCCCTATTTATGTTGAGTTTTCTCAATTAGGTCCCAGTATTTTAAAACGTCTCAATTAAGTCCTTATTTTTGTAAAATTGAATCAATTAAGGGTTTGCCGTTAACTTAGGTAAACGGTGTTAAAATTGAGTGTGGTGGCATCCAAGCTTGGTTGAGATGTCAGTTATTATACTGTTTTCTCACAATTTTTTAATTAAATTTAATTGGAAATAATTGATGGAACAGATTACATTTCAACTAAGCCCCATGTTCCGAAATCAGGGGTTCTACCCCTTCAATTCATTTCTAACTCTCTTAGCCCTGAGAAAACACAGAGGCTCGAGATTTCTCTCCCTCTCGAAGGGTTAGCCCCTCTTGAACCCACGCACACCACCGCCTCAGTCAACCGGAATCGCCACTGCAACAACCCTCCCGGTCCGTCCAAAGAGTCACCGGCAACCTTCGCCGGCAGCCACGAGCCACTCTCGCCTCCATCCAACTGATCCAGCCACCATGATGGATCCCCATTCCGTCCAAGGCGTCGCCGGCGAACACTGCCGGCCACGACATTTAACCATTCCCGGCTCTTCTCTGCGCGCAAGGAGGAGGCGCCTTCGCCGTTCGTGATGTGCCCAGTCGTTGCCGACATGAGCCACCACCACTGAATCGCCCTCAAGCCCTAGAATCCCGTCGCCTAACGTCATCGCAAACACCACCCAGACCGCCACTCTCAAATCGTGTCACCTCCACTAGTCAGGGCCGTCGTTTGCCTTCTCATGGCCTTGGACGATTTACAGGTTGGATGATGGTATAATGCGAGAGTTGGTTCAGTGCAGGTAGGATACAAGCTTGTGCGTGGGGCTGGAAATTGATTTTGCTTCTTGGTGATTGGTTTTATTTTTGTAGATTTGTGTAGTGCAGGTCGAGGTCGAGCAAGATGGTGTGATGCGTGAGTTAGGATGGAGGTTCTAACAGAGTGATTTTGGTGAAGATGGACATACTGGTTCTGGTTCTAATGTTTTTTATTTTCTCTGGTGAGGATATAGCTTAAAAACAAAGGGGAGGTTTTTGAAGTGGATTAAAAGCAGAAGGAATTTTCATGGCTTCATTGTGCTCAGGGGAATAGGATGAAGGAGTGTAATGAGAATACAGAACAGAAAATGGAAGACTCTGAGAAAATGGAACAATGAAATTTAATTAAAAAAATGTGAGAAAACCAACTCAGCTCACCATAAACTGACACCTCAACAAAGTCCGAATGCCACACACTCAATTTTAACATCGTTTACCTAAGTTAACGGCAAATTCTTAATTGATTCAATTTTACAAAAATAGGGACTTAATTGAAACGTTTTAAAATACTGGGACCTAATTGAGAAAACTCAACACAAATAGGGACATTCTAAATGATTCAACCAACTTTTTTATGATAAATTGTATTAATGTATATTTCAAATAAGAGAGTGTTTACATCTCATAGAATAGTCATACATTTTGAATACAAAAATTTTGGTAGAAAAAATTCAATCACTCGTAACTTTTGATAGGACACATAATTAAAATATAATATAAATGAAAGTTGCTCAAATTGAGGAGAGGAATTTACTACCACAATCTCGATTTATCAAACATTTTACATTATAGATGTAGTGTATATGGTCAAGTATCCTTAAACCTTATCAACATTGATCTCTTCCTAGGATAACTTAGTACAAAGTACACCCTGGGTGTCGAGATCATAATGCTACCTGTTGAGGGCCATGTTGCATATTGAGGGCCGAGTGCTACCTATTAAAGGTTAAGTGCTACATGCTAAGGCTATGTACCATATGCCGAGGGTTTAAGTTACCGATTGAAGGTTAAGTGCTTCTTGTTGAGTGTCATGTGTCACTTGCTAATGGTTATGTACTACCAACCAAAATTAGGTTTGTCGAGGACTGCATGTCTCCTACTAGTGTACCATGTGTTGCTTGTCAAAGTTAGTGGTAAATGACATATTAAGCGGTTTAACCAAGTAAGTATCAGCCTACCAAATCTAATGTGTATAACTCATTATGAAATTTAGCAAAATTTGATTAAACATTACTTCAGTCAAGGTGAACGAGTCATTGAATCATTAGCTCAAATTTAGACTCATCCAAGTAAGGGTTCATAAACATTAAATTATGTTATAAATATAACAGTAATCGATTTTTTTTTTTTTACTTTTAAACATTAATTTTCATTTTAACTTTTCACTACCACTTAAAACTTACTTGATCATTAAATAATCTTCTTCGAACGCAACCTCATTCATCTTCTACAAAATTAGTACCTGAAGGAAGAGAAATAAATAGATGACTAAATGAAGATTAAAAAAGTTTATAAAATTGAAGTTTCTTTGCATAATACTTCTGCAATGTAAAAACATTATATATTTCATACTTCCATATTTAAAAGTTATTTAGTTCATTATTATGTCATTTTTCATACTCTTATTATTGTATTTAAAATGTATGCATAATAAGATATATTTCCATATTTCAAATTTTAGTTTTAAGTAGAGTTGTCAAAACGGGTAACCCGGCTCGACCCAGCCCGGTCCACCACGGGTTAGTCACTTAGTGAGCCAATTCAACCTGGCTCATTTATTAGCGAGCCAAAAAAACTTGAACCCGGCCCGACCCACCATGGGTTGGTGGGTAAACGGGTTGGCTCACTAGACCATTTAATTACATTTTTTTAAAATAAAAAAAATACAAACTTTCTATAATTTAAATTTAAACAATTTTCACTCTCAAAACATCATGTTAAAGACAATTCAAAATAATAATAAAAAGTACAATATAATCCAAATGTCATCCAAAAACAAACACAAAAAACATACAAATAAGTTTCTTATATTCATCATTTTTTGTTNTTGCTGTAACCCTTGACCCTTGTTCTTGTTATCTCCAAATTCACTAATAAAGATTTTCCTAATATCAGAACAATTCCGACAATCAATAAAAAAATATTAGTAAAAAAAAAAGAGAACCAGTACTCAACAACATCAAACAAAAATTAATAGTTTAATCTATAACATAATTTCTCAAATTCAAATATATAAAAAAGAGCTTATTCAAATAATGTATACTCAAATTGTTTAAATAAAATGAACAAAATCTGATACAAGCATGTCATAACATTAAAAAATCATTCCATGTCTTCAAATCCCCCAAAACAAAAAACAAATTTGCAAACCCTTATTTTTGTCATTATAGGGTTTTTGAAAAAAAAAGAAAGAGAAGTGAGAAAACAAAAATGTGGAGAAAAGAGAAGAAAAAAAAGGAAGGGTGTTTTACATGATCCTTGAAGAATTTCACTGAAGTGAGGGTGAGAGCACCGTCAAATGAGAGTAAGTACCATGTGAGTGATTTGTGAGAACAGATGTTACTTTTTTTGGTATACACAATGAGAGTGAAGAAAATATTTTATTTTTTAGGGTTTCACAAATAAAATAATAAATTAAAAAAATAAAATTAGGTAGGTGGGTTGGTGGGTCAACCCGGCTCACCACGGATTCAACCCGCATGAGCCAGGTCTAAATGAGCCGGACTGAAATCTGACCCGCATATAAGTGGATTGTATTTTTCAAATCCAACCCAGCCCGAACCCATGACGGGCCGGATTGGCTCGCGGATTATGACCCATTTTGACGGTTCTAGTTTTAAGCCAAAACTATTTTTTTTTTAAATGTAAAAAATTTACTTCCAACCATACTCAAATCCGATATAAACTTTTGTGCCAGTACATGATTCACCTAAATTTATGTTATTTATTTTATCTTACATAAACCATTTTTATGTGGAACTCTTAATAAATATAAATAATTCTAAATATCTAACATACTATACTTCGTATTACTGAAATATATTTTACTTTTTTTATTATTTTATATCATGTAATAACCATCTATAAAGTATTTTTGAATCTTTTTTAGAAGAGACACAGATTATATTAAACACTCTTGTTGCTCCATGTTGTTCTGTCCAACAAGCAACATAGAGAAACAATTTTGAAATTTGAAGATATTTATAAAAGTTTCTAATAAATTGTTGTGGTTATCGTGATCGAATGTCAACTCCTAAGTATTAGAAATTAATAGAAAAAATCAGCAAACAAGCGAAGTCAATGTTATGTATGTCAAACATTCAGTTTGTCGTCTATAGAATGACGAATCCCAATCCACACACTTGCTTGATACTTAATCCAAAAATTGGAATAATATAAAGGATTCATGCTTAGTTATTTTCTACATTTTAGTTTCGTTCTTTTTATCAACTGTGGAAATTCTTTACTATAGCAGTCGTGCCCTTTATTTTATCAATTTTAATAATTTTGTTTTTGTCACCAAAATTACAAATTTGATGAATAAAACTAAAGCACTAACAGATAAATGATTCAAAAAAGACAAAAAAAAAGTTATGTTATCAAATTTTTTAAAAAAATAACATGGAATATTTCATAAGTATACCATTTCCTACACTATACATGCTTTTATGATTTTATTTTATTTTTACGATAACGATAACGATACCATTACAATTCACAGACACTCAACATATACTTTGCTTTTCTCAATAAAGTTTCATTTTGTTTTATTTTATTGTAAATGAAGAAAAAGAAATAGATAAAGAGAAAGCTTATCCTCATCATAAATTGAGCACGAGATTATTATTAGCGATTACATCTTATCTCATATCTATTATCATTATCATTATACGTACGTGTACGTAGCCACCTAGAAATAATTTAAGTATTTTAATTAATTAAAGTCCAAGTTTCGTTTTGCTGAATAATTAGAATCCAAGTTAGAGAGCAAGGCAGGAGTTATTTTATAATTTTGTTATAGATGTTTATAAGTGAAAGAAAAGAGAAATTAAATTGAGATTTAATCTACAAATTAATATGATTTATGATTTTTTTTTTGAGTAATTAGATAAAATAACGTTTATAAAAGTTAAATGCATAAGTTTATTTTATTTTAGAAAGAACTTTAATTTTATACAAGTAAAAAAATATTAACAAATATTAAAATGTCCAAAAAAACATTTTATATAAGTAAAAAATAATTTTTAAGATATTTTTATTTTATAAGTGTTGAAAGTCTCATCTAGTAGAAAAAAAATTCATTTACAATATATAAGTGGGTTGATAAATCTAATTATCAAAAATTTTAATTAGATTAATCTTTTAACCAAAAAAATCAGTTTAAAAAATAAATAATTAAATATACACTAATCAATATACAAAAGCACTTCTTACAAATCGTAAAATTGAGAGAAGTTTAAAATCTACTTCGTGAAACATATACCCATTTTCAAGCTTTGCCTCCTGGAAAAGTTGTAAGGAATATTTCCTCCACAAACTATCAATTAGTAACAACAATATTACATTACGTGTCTTTTTCTTTAGTGAGAAAGATAAACATCTTCACTTGATAAAGATCAAAGCATTCTTATTAATAAATTTCTTAATGTTAAACTACATGACAGAATTTTAAAACCAATTTAATGTAACAAATATAGTTGACTTTAAACAAAAATATATTTTATTACAAAAAGAACAAAATCAATCTATTAATTTGAGAAATGATTTATAAATATTATTTATATGTAAAATAAGTTTAAACCATACACTACATTTTGTAAAAGAAAAACAAGTGGTTATCATAATATGCTTTTTATTAATTAAATTCTCATCGACCCTCTAAAAATATGTCATTAATTTTTTTAAAAGAATAATATGCCATAACATAATTTTTCTACCAAATAGTTTAACTTAACAAAATAAATTAAAATTATTTAAATATTTCTAGAAAGTTCGCTCTTATTTTGTTAATTGTATCTCTTTCGTGGAAAACCGCGTGATGAAATTCAAATAAATAAATAAATAAAATGAATGGAAGGACATACAGCTAAGCTACATAAAATAAATTATTGCATATATGCCCAATAAGTGATTCTTAGGGCCAAGTAGGTCCATTTATTCGAAAAATAATTGTACCAGTGCAATTATATATCTTTGTTAAATATCAACTTTCTCCGGGCCTCTCTGCAAACAACAAATCGGTGTCAAAGATAAAAAAAGTTTGAAGACTTCAATATTTTTTAATATACATATATTCAATCAGAAATTTTAGTTCCTGAGATTAATACTTTTTTGTGAAGTGGAAGGTCATCGAATATTCGAGTAAATTTAATCCAGGAATCTAAATAAGATATTACTTTTACTTACACGGGACACATTGTTTTATATTTCACTTTAAAAATAAAAATAGAGCTATGTGAAAATAAACATTAAAAATTAGTAATTTTGAAATTTTTTAAGAAATGAGATATAATTATTTTGAAATGCATGAACAAAATTTGACGAATAAAAAATATAATTTAAAATAAAAAAATAATCTGAATTTTAAAGAAAGTTGGGACCCCTCAAGTGCCGCTCCCTCGGCCCTACACTTTTGTAATTACCAAAACACAGTCTTCTCAGTATACGAGAAGAGAACTTTGACCAAATAATCAAACACAACTAGAATTCGAGTTAAATAAATTAAGCTCAACCAAATTCTACACATTGAATATTGATTAGTAATGTGTTTGACTTAACTACGATGACAAAAAAAAAATCTGCACGAATAGTGACATTGATTTGATTTGATACATTAAATCTAACCAGCTAAAGTATGTATTATATATTTTATAAATCAATTTAATTATTTTCTCTAATTCTAAAATTATTTTATAAATTAAAATTCAATATTTTTAGTTACTAAGTTTTCTTAGCCTTAATGATTACACATAGTTTTCTTAGATAACGTAAATTACTTGATTTGATATATTTGCCAGTTTTACAAAGTAATAGTCAATATCAAGATACATGAAGGTGTTAGAAAGCATACATCACTTATTCTGTTTTAGGTATTCATTCTCCAATACGATAGATGAGTTGAATTCCTAAAAATGCTCATATTGAATTATATTCAAGTCTTGTGTCCTATCAGTGACCCTTTCCATGTCAGTCTTTAAGAGTCTCATCCCAATCCCATGTTAATCGATATGGGTCCACAGTTATCCAACATTGAGGTATTTCTGTTTTTTTTTTTTTTTTTTTTTTTTAGGATTAATTATTTTTTTAGGGTATTCATGATAATGATACTTAGATAATATTTTTTTACATGTAATTGTTCTATAGTAGTGTTTATGATTATTATTATTAATTATAAAATAATTTTGAACTAATCAAAGAATGATACATAAATATGTTCAAATATTATAAAAAAATATTGTCTAAGTATCATTATACATCCCACAAAATAACAAAATAAAGAGGCATATTTATAATTCTGAAATAAGCAAAATTACTTTTTCTTATTTGCATGGACGATGCAAAGGTTGTAACGTATACATTTTACCTGTGCATCCCGTTTCTCATAAAGCATTTAGAATCAGGCAAAAAGGATACTAGTTGGAGATGCAAAGGTTGTTGTCTCCGATGATACGGTGAAACAACACTTCCTGCATAACAAGGAAAGTGTCCATAAAAGAACGATCATATTCTTTTGCAACGGTCTTCAATAAAATTCGAATTTTATCACGAAGGACGGTATGTCTTTCTATGGGTCATTGGAATTTGATAATTCGTCCTTGTGTGAAAGTACACCACGTTAATGATGTTCATAAATTCTAATTTTTCACCGTTTTCATCAACAAATCAAATCACTGTAAGCCATTTGCGCATTAAATGAAACCGAGTTTATAGATTTGATTTGATGTTCAAACTATAGAACCACATGCCTTAATTTCACAAATGATTGTGTTGTTTCACTAAACGCAAGGAGCAAATGAGATCACTTTTTCACTATAAAAACTTTATTGCCAACTAATTATTGTCCTTTATGCAGGGCACTTTCGTTGGCTATATATGAATTGTTTATACGAGAATATACTATTCCAAGCCGTTTTAGGATTTAACAATTTAACAAATGATTACCTTAGATGATTTAATTAACACAGGGGAGCGGTAACAAAACAAAACAAAAAACACCCTCAAAATTTTAAAATATTTCAGGAAATTTATTTCTTATAAAGTGTTCCAGTACAAAATGAAAATAGCCCATTATTAAAAATTGTTCCCTTTTTGCAGTTTGATAATGGAAATAAATAGGCGTACTTGAATGAAAGTTTTTGAAGAGCATTTAAAAGTTAAACCGAGATAAATTACAGAATTAATAATGATATTTGGAAGTAATAAAGCGATGTGAGAATTGATTAAAGAGATAATGTGTGGTGGCATGTGGTGTTAATAGTGTAAGGACAGTGAGGTCAAAAAGGAGAGAGAAGAGGGTAGATAAAGTCTGGAACAAAATTTGAAACGAGTGGCCGTTGAGGTTCAAAGTTTACAGATACATACATAACATACATAACTAGCAAACAACTTCAATGCAACCCAACAAAACTCGCATTGCCAAACTCATCCTCAAATTTCAAATCTGTCTTCATTCCCACCTCCCAATAAACACCAGAAAAATCTCTCTCCACTCCTGCATCCAGAGAGAGACATAGATAGAGCGTGTGTGTCTCGTTTCTCTGACGAACAAGATAAGGATGACGGGGCAAGTCGTGGTCACCAGCGTTGGCGGATGCGGTGGTGGGAAGGGGCGGAGAGCCGCGGAGGACGACCAAAACCCGGCGTCGCCGGTGGCGGTTCTGTTGGCGGCACTGAGGAAATCGATGGTGGCGTGCAGTGTGGACAGTCCCGACGATGTAATCTCTGCCGTCCATCACCCCATGGAGATTGGATGGCCCACAAACGTGAAGCATGTTAGTCATGTCACTTTCGATCGCTTCAATGGGTTTCTGGGTCTTCCCCTTGAGCTCGAGGTTCATGTCCCCGCTCCTGTTCCCAGTGCTAGGTACTCCTTTCTTCACCTTTTTCAAATGGGGTTTACTAAAAATGCTCCAAGTTTATTTCTTTTCTTTCATTTTTGGTGCTTAGAGATTTTGTTGTTGGTGGGTCTGTCTCTGTGAGTAAGTAGTTTTTCTTTTTCAAAAGTTGCTCGTGTTTTTTTTATTTTCTTCTAAAAATAATCCTGTTCGAATCCTCTGGAGTATTGAGCCAGCAAAATTGACAGATTAAGCTGGAAATTTATCCACTGTGTTGTGATTTTATGAATTGGAGAGTTTTATGGCCATAAACCCGTTTACATTTCTACTGAGTGTGTTGGCGGAGGAGCGTACGTTAATATCCTTCAATAAGGATTTTCGTCCGTTGCGTGGAAGAAAAGCGAAAGGAGGATGTAAAACTAAAAGTTAGATAGTTGCATTCAAAAGGAGATTGAACTTTACCTTTATTATAGTTGCATTTAAAGCGAATTAAGGTTTGCCTTTATTTGCTGAAAAAATACCTAACGGTAATGTAGGATTTAAAAGCTCTCCTATTTTTTCTCAAGCTTTTGGATATACAGTAACACTTTTGAAAAATGCAAGCAAGCCATTTGTACGGCCTGGTGTGAAGCAAGTTTCTTTGATTTGTGTAATTGCAAAGTGGGGTGTTTTGTTTTTTGATCTGGGATTCATGTCGATTACGTTAAATTTTTAAAGAAGTTATTGAATATGTCTGTGTTCTTCCCCTTATATATATTTTTTTCTTTCATAAACCTCAACTAGCCAGATTATATATCTTTATCCGTAAGCTGATGTGATTTGCCATCGTCAACACTTGCAGTGTTAGTGTGTTTGGCGTCTCAGCAGAATCAATGCAGTGTTCCTATGATTCAAAAGGAAACAGTGTCCCCACCATTCTACTGCTAATGCAAGAACGATTATACTCACAGGGTGGCCTAAAGGTAGGTACCAAATTTATGATATGCTTTGCCATTTGGACCATTGACAGAGAAAGATCTTTCGAGATTGGGTCATTGACTATCTTTTGTGTCGTCTTTTCTTGATGAATTTTCAGGCTGAAGGTATATTTCGCATAAATCCAGAGAACAGTGAAGAGGAGCATTTAAGGGAGCAGTTGAATAAGGGTATTGTGCCTGATGACATTGATGTCCACTGCTTGGCAGGCCTAATCAAAGCATGGTTCAGAGAGCTTCCTTCAGGAGTCCTCGATGGACTTTCCCCTGAGCAAGTTATTGAGTGCAACACAGAAGAAGAGTCCGTTCAGCTTGTGAAGCAGCTAAAGCCAACTGAGTCAGCCTTGCTCAACTGGGCCATTGATCTCATGGCTGATGTTGTAGCTGAAGAGGATTACAACAAAATGGATGCAAGAAACATTGCAATGGTTTTTGCTCCAAATATGACTCAGGTATGTTTCCATACACCTTTTCATCTTGAAATGTAAACCATTAATTCTTATAATTAACTAGTCATTCATGCATATGTTTCCTGAAACAGATGTCTGATCCATTAACTGCTCTGATGCATGCGGTGCAAGTGATGAATTTACTGAAGACACTAATACTGAACACACTGAGAAAACGTGAAGAAACAGCCGAAGGAGGATATTCGCCCATGTCATTTCGTTCATCTGATCGCCAATCTGAGGGTGACTATGATAGTCAACAAGAAATGGATACTAGTGGTGAATTGAGGGAGACCAAGTCAGAAGATGATGATGATGATGACCATCATAATCATCATGTTAACTACAGTCCTACCAGTGAAGAGGACGAGGAGGCTGATGCATCATCAGTAAGTGAGATAGTGGAGTGCTTCTTGAAACGTTTGGATGAGAAAACAAAAAGATTCTCGGAAAAACCTGATGGGTATTTAAAAGAGAAATTAGAGAGCCCCAAGAGTTTCTCTTTAGATAATATCTTGGAATCCACTTTATCTTTTACTGACATAAAAACTGAGAATTCCTGCTCAAGTTCCTCTTCCGAAGATGACTCAAGAACAACTCTTACTGCCGAGGAATCAAACGCTGACACAAGTAGTTCATCAATAGGAAGCACAAGCACCAATGATGTGGAGATGATCGATAAATTTCCAGATCCTCTTTCTCTAGTTCCACTGTTTGCATCTAGTTAAGAACTGAATGTATTTTAACTTTGAATCGGTGTTTAAGTACCTTGTCTTATATTTTGTCCCTACAAGCAGGGTTGCTTGTGTAAATCAATTGGTACACGGGTGTAGGAAATGTTTGCTTTGTTGTAGAGTGTGTGTGCAGTGGTTATGTTCAGTTTAGGGCTGAATTTGACCTGATTCTGATTGTCAATGTCCCAGTACCGGATTGGAAGGGGGAGTCTAAGGAGTAGTAGCTAAGCGTATTTTCAAATTTCGAACAGGTAGTGTTGAATGCATTCACGAATTGTTAGGGAATAGGGAGATTGGTTCAGCAAGAAATGGTGCTTGCTTGCTTTGTTTGTATCTGTGCATGATCAAAATTTGGAGGTAATGTAACATTACTGGTAGTTAAATATTAAATTCCTTTCACAATGGTATCGCGATTAGAGTCCTACACTATTCATCACCCTCTATTCTTGAGGCAAAGACAGCATTCAATAGGATAATTTAGTTATGCCTTGGCAACCATTTCAGATCATACTCCTATTGTTTTATCTTATGATGATCGTGACTATGGTAGAAGGAGGAGTTTATATAAAGAGAATGCATTGGTTCAGGAGGGAGAGTTATACGACGTTGCGAAGAGTGGCTGGAAAATGGCCTCAAATTTGCATTTGGTTGGCAAAATAATGAAATATGTGTTTGACTTGAATGCTTGGGATAAAAATTTCAAATCACATTGTCACAAAAGAAGTAAACTGTAGGGAGGGGTTCAACACTCACACATAAGTTTCTACATTGATGAAATATTGTCCGTTTTGGACTAAGCCTTCACGAATTTGTTTTTGGAATTAATTCAAAAGATCTCTTATCAATGGAGATATCTTATGTATATATAAACTCATGTTTATTCCTCATTTTTTTTTTATATAAGACTTTGTTTGTATCCAACATAAACAGAGATTTAATGTTAAAAACATACCTTCAACTTTTTATTGAGGTTTAGATTAACACTTGTAATTTTAAAAAATATTTAAAAATCTCCCTCAAGTTAATTATCAAATACTCCTTACTTGTATTGTTCTTCGTCACGAAGGGATATTTGTAATGCATGAAGACAATGTGGTTAGATTTGGGTGAATTTTTTAGTTCTATAAATGATACTAATATTGTTTTGGTGCTCAAATGTGATACCCCATCTTCCATCACGAGTGACTTGAGACATATTCCTTACGTAATGTAGTATGCAAGATCTAACAAAGATCATCATTTTATCTTCATCAACAATTCTGGTATGCTCTAACACATGGTATACTTAAATGCAATTTTGATGCTTTTGTCGGACAAACTAAAAATAGAACTTCTTGGAGTATGTGTTTGCATGATAGCATTATTTGTGCGAAAACAGAGATAGTAAATGAATGTTATGCTATCACATGTGCAGAATATTTGGTAATCATCATCTTATTTAAATTAATTTTTAGTAAAATTTTCTGTTTTTAGAAATACTTTTCACATAAAGATAAAAAAAACATATTTATTTGTTATTGAAGTTTAAAAAAATTAAGATTAGATATTATAAATATTTTATATTTTGCTTTGGATATACCTATATATGATAATTCTTCTATATAATATATTTTATATCTCTTATGTTTAGAAAATCCATAATTTCATTAATAGAGTCAAAAGTCATCACTTTTACTAAATATTATATAGCATGAAACGTAGTCATTCTAACAAAATATATAGAATGAAAAGAGAGAAAAAATTTCAGAAATTTATATTTCAATCATTTGATAATGAAAGTTATGATTTATAATTTTATAAATTTATAAATTTATCTAGATGGATTCGATTTGTGAAAAATTATCAAACAGAAAAGATTGTGTTATTGAAGGTATTTTACTTTATATATTTGAAGACGCTTTCAAAGTCAAAATCTATTAAAAAAGAGCAAATATAACCAAAATAATAATATAAATGTTTTTCATCTTGTTTCTATTACGAGAAAAATTATCACTATGGTGAAGATCAAATGTAAAATTTATAAATATAATAATTTACTACATATAGAAAATATATACAAACCTTAACATTCTTAAGATGAAAAAATTGTGAAAATAGAATTATAATATGAATTACTTATTATATCTTATGTGTTACATATAAGGTTGACCTAGTGGTAAAAGTTAAAAAAAAAGAATAAGAAATTATAGATTCAAACAAATAAATAAGTATCATAGAGGAAGATGAATTCTGAAAGTACTCTTTTTTTTAAACTATTTTTTTGAAAATCTTTCTATTTTTAAAATATTTTCTTTATAAAATAAAAAATATATTTATTTATTATTTAGATTTAGAAAATTAAGATTTTATAAATATTTTATCACTTTTTTTACTTTCTATATATATATATATATATATATATATATATATATATATATATATATATATATATATATATATATATATANTATATATATATATATATATATATATATATATATATATATATATATATATATATATATATATATATATATATATATATATATATATATATAAAGTACACAAGATGATAAGCTCCTATGTATAACATACATTTTATATTTCAGAAATATATTTCCAAAATTCAAAATCTCATCACATGTACTTAAGCCACGAGTTTACTAACTATTTTACATTGAGTAATATTTCTTGGTTATCAATAAGTCATCTTTTAGCTTAATTGCAAACTTGCGGTTAACGATATTGACATCATAGTGAGGATATTTGTGAGTGTGGTTTGATCTTCGGTGAATGTTTTTTTCTTTTCCAATTTCCAAACTTTGATGTTAAGTTTGTTAGAAGGCAAACTAATATGGTAGAACACGTGTTAATAGGACTGCCATTGATTATGTTAGCTTCATATTTAATTGATTCATGATGAAATCACACGGTTGTCTTCTCCTAAAAAAAACTTCAACATTAATATAATGTGTGGTGCATGATCCAATGTCTCTTACCTGTAAACCTATCGATGAATACAAAGAAAAGATATTATTATCTCATCATAGCTAATAAATAACAGGCGGCAGTGGACCATCTCCCAGTTTATGGTCCAAAGTAATTTGTACCAATACTATAATAAAAAGCAAGTAATTTATTACAAGTTTTGTTTGCTTAACAATAGATCTATAGATCTACACTGTTAATGTTTAGATAATGATACTTATATAATATATTTTTAATAATATTTGAATATCATTTACGTTTTATTATGTAATTGATTTAAAATTATTTCATAATCAATAATAATAATCATAAATATCATCGTAGACAAATAATAGAATGACTCGTAAATGATGATCAAATGTTGTCAAAAAATATTGTCTAAATATCATTATCCTAATGCTTAATAATCAAACTCATATATAAATATATCATATATCTTAATCAAAATTTATACAAATGATTGATGATCAATTGAAGCTAGAGATAATCTTATCAACTCTAGTATCACATAATAGAATAGTAAATGGCAATTACTTGTCACTTATGTTATTATCCCCAACTCATGAAAGTCCATCAACTTGACCCAAAAAAAGGGTGAAATTTGACCAAAAACTATTTGAAAATGTTTGAAATTTGAATGCTACATGATACCTGGTACTACTGTAATAAAATACTCAACTCAGTTGGACCGTAATTGGTGTTCAATTATTCAAAACATCACATGTTCATTGCATTTATTATTCATCAAAACTTCAGAAATTTATCAAGATGTGAGAATTCTCAATCAGTGGCATAAACAAAACCAAAATACAAATAAAATCATCATACTAGATTTTAGTATTTAAAAAAAATAAAATAAAGAAATAGTATTAAATGGAAGTAAAACATTTTTTTTTTCAAAATACTATTTTCCAATTAAAGTATACTTTTCTGACCATTAAAACTGCTGAACTACTGTGAAAGAATATTTCGCAGAACCGAATTTCCCTGAATCTCCTTATAATATGTTATCATCCAGATTTCAAAGATAACTAAACTGAATCAATGAATTCTGTAACAAGAGTATGCCACACGATTAAGCTGTTATAAGAAATGGTAATACTTGAATAGTGTGATCATGGTTTATACAAGTGAATGTGGTTTGAAACTCTGAACAAATCAGTTTAGCCATAGATACATACAATTGAAAGCTTTTATCTTTCTGATAAGTTTAGCTAAAAAAAAAAAAAAGAATAAATTGTATGAATGTTGTTGAAGGCAGAGCAGTGTGATTCAGAAAAAGGGAATTACTTCAAACCTAATCACGATGCCAAGCAAGCTTCCCAGAACCTCCTGTTCTTTTCCATCTCATCCAACACTTCATGGCCTGACTCATCAGACACACAGAACTTCTGTTGTTCTTGCATCTGATCATCATCATCACCATCATCATCACAATATGATGTTCCATGAACCTCACGTTTCTTCTCATCATCATCAACATCATCTGCATCATGATCATTATTCCAAAACTCGTATCCTTTGAGCTCAGCAGCATTAGATGTCTCAGAAGTATCGTGGATGCAAGATTGAGCATCGTCATCTTCTCTGCCAAGTTCTTCCATAGTGGGGTTGCAGTCAGTTTCAGAGTCACCAGTGGCTTCAAGAAGCATGTAATTAGAAGGGTTCTCCATGTATATCATCAACACAGAGTGCTGCAGAAGGGAAACTCCTAGACACTGAAATAAGAGTGAGATCGAAAGAAAGAAGTTGTTTGATAGTTTTTGTGACACTGACAGGGCAATCTTTCTAAGACTTAGCCTCTATAACGTATGGAATGAGTCAATTGTCATTAATAAAAGGAGAAGGATTTGCCTCAGATTTGTCATGGTCTTCTAGAGGGACAGCAACTATTTATTTAATCCAAGAACAATAAGGACATCTTTCAACATTATTCTAGAATAGATTTAAGACAATCAAACATAAATCGGAACTATCTTAATACCCTTTTCTATTTTAGTACAAAAACCCTCTAAAAGATAGCCTTTGACTCTATTAGCCTCTAGGTGTCAAAATTCATGGCTCTGGTCAAGTCTCATCCCTGCATGACTTTTATTATAAATTTGTTTTTTTATTTTTTATTTTTAGGTTTTGGAATTTTTGATAAAAAGGACTGTATAATGTGTATTTTTCATATAAACTTACTTATACACCATTTCTTTATTAAAAAAAATCATAGGTATAAATTTTACTTTTCATTTTTACAAGATTAAATTAAGTTTAAAATTTAATTTTTAAAATGATATTAGATTCTATCATAACTTGTTATTATGTTTATTATTACTATTATTATTTATTTTCATAATTAATATTATAAATTTTTAACATGAATATTTTAATGTTATATATAGAGCAAATAATAGTGTTAAATTAAGCTTAAATTTTAGCTATGAAAAGATTGATTTGATTAAAATTGAAGGTATGATTAAGGGAAGAATGAAGCATTAAGTTATTTGTGAGATTCTCCAACCTTAGGTTGGTGTGATGGCAAATGTTGTTGTTCCGTGTTTGATAATGCAAATGCATAGAATGCATGAAAATTGAGGCAGCCACTTTAGAAAAATAGAAAAATAAAATAAAGGTAAAAGAAAGACAGCATGAGCATGTGTAAACAGTTGAACTTGACCTTGGAACTGTTAAATAAAGTACTAACATTCAAAATAAATCACAACCGTTGAGTTTTTCTAACTCTCTGAATTAAGTTTTGCTGTTCCAGTTGTCATGCTTGCATCACATCTGTTACTTTCAGTTTCCTACGGCTACATATAAAACTGATATTCAACTATTTTTGTCAAACTCAAAATAAATAATATATAAATAAGATATTCAACCATTTTGTCAAACTCAAAATAAATAAATAAATTATGTAAGAAAAAGAAAGGATTTAGTTTTTTTTTTAAATAAAGAAAATAAATGGATTTGAAAAATATACAAAAAAAGGTAAAAAAATTGTATACTTTAATTTAATCATATCTTTAATAAATAATAATATATTGAATCCAAAAAAGCTAGTCATCTATATATTAAAATTACATTAAAAATGAGCTAAATTTTAATTTTAATGGTGCTTACTTTTATAATTGTAAAAAGTTTTATTGAGATTAATTCCGTTTTTGCTTACCATTGAACTAAAAAAGAATAAAGTATTAACCAAACGGACAATAAAAGCAGCTCTAGATGTTATTTAACTTTTTTTTGAAAAAAAAAATCTTAAGTGATGAGTCGTATTAATTAATCTATATTGATAAAGTGCAACTTGTGTGCATTTATTGTGTATTATTAGTTTACTATTGAAAAAGAAAAGAAAAGAAAACAGCAGTTGTCATTGAAACGTGAAGCACGAGCAAAATTTGTTTTCAACGAATTAAGTAAAAAAAAGAAATTTTTATTTTTATTTTAATAATTACAAAATTAAGTATAAATATATTTTATATTTTTTTAAAGATCTAAAAAATAGTATTTTAGAAGTGATAGTAGTTTAAAAATAGTGAGACTCCGTTATTTTAATATTAAATGATTTTTTAATATAAATAATTTTGTTAACCGATACCGTATGGTTGATCTTTGTGACGAATTCTTCAAGATAGACCAATCAGTTCCTCAGTTTGAGTAGATTGAGTTTTCAACCATTTTTTTTTTGTCTTTTCTTGTACCTGTTGCATGTAGATTTCGCTTAGTTTACATGCGTCCTTTGAGTTTTCAGTTTAAGTCTTTGTTGATCAGTGGTATCCTGATCGTGTTTCTATTATTAGTAGGAACGAATAGAGTTTCCTTGGCTTTTGGAGTTGTTTTGAGGATCCCTAGAATTGTTTGGTGATCTATCATGTAAGGGAAGTTAGTTTCTTTAATTTGAATTTATAAGAGAAGTTTTATTCGATCTTTGTATGATGTTGAGTGGTTGAATGATCAAGTGGATTTTGGTTTGTTGTACTCTAACATGATTGCATGAATTTGGTTGGAATATGCTTTGTCTGATATTTAAAGAACCTTGTTGAGATTGCTCATTGAATGTATATGTTTTGATTGATTGAAATGGTGGAGTTGGTGTCATAATTGGTGGGAAAAATGTTGTTAAATCTTGATATAGTGAAAAATTAAAGTCTTGGCTACTTTTTAGGTCTTATTTGGAGGTTTTAATAGGTGAATTTCTAGAATAGTGATTTTGGAGAAAAACTTGATATGGGTTGGAATGAGCAGTAAATTTATTACTCCAATATTTATCAATTTCATATAATTAACTCATCATTAACATAATAACTAACCATATTGATGAATATCTATGCTTTGAAGAAGTTTCTTGAGACATTCTTGAAAAATAATCCAGCCACAAAAGTAGGGTAAAAAGGGTGAAAAGTTCAAAGTAAGCAAAAACTATGACAATAATGAGAGTTAAATTCATATTGAAGTTGAGATCTAAAAGGTGATGAGAAAGACTTTGCTAGTGATGAAAACAAAAAAAAAAACTATATATATATATATATATATATATATATATATATATATATATATATATATATATATGTGTGTGTGTGTGTGTGTGTGTGTGTGTGTAAAGAAGTAGATACAATAGTTACATCAACAAGTCAATGAGAAGTGGTGGTGATATGACATTGTGTGATCAAAAGCAATCAACATGGATTGAAGATTGATAAAGTGACTATTAGAAATAAAAAATATTATATTAACATTTTTTTTATGTGCGGGAATTATCTGTATTGTCCCCCACAAGTAAAATGATCAAAATTGATTAAAAGTTATAAACCAACCTAACCCTCCACACGTTTGAATCGAGTTAGGTTTAAAAAAATTTACAAATTTTAGTACGGGCTAAAAATGAACTTAGCCCACTAAGAATATCCAAAACACAAGCAAACTTTTTTTTTTCTGAAATTTTGGAAGAGAAAGACTCACACCTATGACCTCTCTATCTTTGTCTCTTATTAGTAATTTTCTTTTCCTAAGATAGCAAGGTATAATCTAGGAATTCTAAGTTTCTCTTTCAACTTTTATTCAAAATTGTGATTTAGTTTTTGGGATGATTAATTTATTAATTGTCTAAAATGAGAAAAAATATTTTTTAAAAAAATATGTTTGGACTTTTTAAATTTTGGTTACATATTAAAAAAATATTAGATTGAATAATAAAATTGCATTTTTGTAATTAAGTTAGTTAATCCTTTTAACCTATTAACTCGTTATGAATCAACGAAATTCAAATTTTTTAAATTCACTAATAGTGAACTAAGTTGGATTAATTCATTAAATGACCAATTCATAATAGACCATATTAAACATAATCGAGTGAATTCACTAATAGTGAACTAAGTTGGATTAATTCATTAAATGACCAATCCATAATAGACCATATTGAACATAATCGAGTGATCTGTTTTAACAATTCTATCACAAAAGGTAAAATAATTTACACCATTCATTAATTATTTATTCCAAAATATTTTAGGTTTATCCTATCAAAAGGCATAAGAGTAGTATTGTAAGACAATTTGTTGCTTCAGACACCTTAACAAATTGGGGTGATAAAGTGGATGAACTTAACTCTCTTGGATATAATTTATTCTTTAAAAAAGATTACAATATTGTTTAATAATTTTTTTATCGTAGTTGTTAGTTGCAATTTTATTAGTGTGTTACGTAACATATCTTAATTGTTTGGTAAAATATTTAAAAAGATGAGATGGAAAGGTGGAGTGGTGGGTGGCGACTGATGTATTAAAAGAAAGAGATAATGAGAAAGCTTGACTTTTGTAATGAACTAGGCAGCCAACATACATCTATCAGCATAAAAAGATGAGATGGAAAGGTGGATTTCTTTATCGTGGTCTTTTGTATAATATCATGAATTCTAGTTTCTTTGATGATCATGTTATATTTGTCTTATAATCGAGTTTGTTGAGTAGGTAAAATTACTTCATTTTATCTTTGATACATAGTGAAAAATAAACTTATTTAACTTCATTCACCTTTTGCCAATCTAATAAAAATGGAAATTCAGGTTGAATGGTTTATTCCAAAGTTTCTCGATGAAATTAAATGTTAAAAAATTCTCAATCATAGAATTAAATTGAAAATTAATATACCTATATGCTTTTAAGAAACATTAATCAAACAAATAATGTTTGTAATAGTACATACAAAATTATGCTTTTAAGAAACATTGATCTTGTAATAGTACATTCAAGGTTACAGGTTTGAAATTGTTGAATTCAACTTAACATTGTTAAGTGAATGTCTCTTATTTTAAATTAGATTTATTATTATTATTATGATTTAAAGTGTAATATCTATTAATACTAGTACATTCTGTTGTTTATTAATTTTCTGTGCATATGATGTCCGTTCCAGAAAGTTTAATCCAACTTATTTTTACCGTTAAAACATAGTCCATATTATTTTAATTTAATTTTACAAAATAACTATTTCATTTTTTTCCAAAAAATAATAAAAAAGTAGTTTTGAAATAAACAAAGCAAACAATGCCACTTAGATATTTATTTGTGTGATGTGTAAGCTATCAAACCTGAGGCTGTGTCACGGATATTAAGCTGTGAAATAAAATAGAAATAATTTAAAGTGTTTGCTGCTAAATTCAACAAATTAAACACACAGTGATTTATAGTTAGATATCAGTATTTAATCTTTTTTTTTGTTTAATAAGGTAAATTTTATATGTATTTCACTAATAATAGTGCATAACATTAAGTTCGTCTATTTTTGTTTTTTAAGATTCACATGAAGTTTGTCTAATAATAAATGCTTCTACAACTCATCACACACTTTATTGGGCCGCATTGAAACCTATATTCATTTCCATCTTTAGACCCTAAAAGATGCTTCCACTTTCAAAGATTTAGGGTGTCTTTTTCAATTTTACTTTGATTCTAAACATAATTGTCAGCAACTTTCATTAAAAAAATTGAACACAAGAGAAATAAATACAAAGAAAGTTTCAATGAAGAGATAAGGTTAGGTCTGGCAGAAATACTACACATAAATTAACTATAGTCATAAACTGTAAATAGCATATGCACAAATCAAAGATTAAAATCAGATCCATCATGAGTTCAATTCTGCATCCATTAGCCACTATTAATCCAATAATAACTAAAGACTACCAGGAAGTAATTGTTGTGCCATATATTGTATGCTCCTTGAAAAGCAACTAGATTATCAAATTGTGTTACAACTTATTTTACCTTTAATGTTGCTCAGTGACTAGGGTAAACAAAATTTCCTTACTACGTGTACAATTGTGCTCAGAAAATATAAGTTAAATCCAAAAATCATGGTTACGGAGAAGGATAATACAATGAAGGGGCGTTGAGGGAAAAATCAATAAATTAATAATCAATGTGCAATTGAACTTTGATGTTACAGAAAATTACAAATTGTATTAACATCAGATGGGTCATGAATTACAATGTGAATTGTACAAAATTCCATCGTTGAGCTTCATCAGTAAGGTTTACCCTGTTTGTTATCCCTCTTAAGCTGGACCTTTAACTTCTTACCTCCTAATTGGAATCCATTCATCATACTGATGGCAGATTGAGCATCCTCTGGAGAATCATAACTTACAAACCCTGCAAATTCCAGTTCATCAAACACAAGCTCCACACAAAACCCATCAAATTTATTCAATAAATGGAGCATACGCTTACCAAAACATTTGCTAACACCAGTTGCTTTATCAACAAAAACTTTAGCACTCAAGACCATACCGAATGGCTGAAAAGCATTGGCAAGTTCTTCATCTCCAAATTCTTGAGGTATGTGATAAATAAATAGGTTGGCACCAGGTGGTCCTAAGTCAGAAATAGAATAATAAGTAGAAAAGAAAGAGTGAGACGAACAACGATTTTATACACAACACATAAAGATAAGATAACAACCTTCAACCTGCCCCCCAGAATTTTTGCTGCCACCAGAAGATGCAGCAGTGTTGTTGTTTCCACTAGCAGGTGAAACGGAGCCTGGAGAAGCATTCATGGGCCTTGGACTAATCATTCCTGTAGGATATGCCATGGGATGTTGTAGACCTGTTACAGCAGGATAAGAACCAACATAACTTGCAGGAGCCACATGATAATTTCTAGGGTTCATATTAGGGCCAAGATCAGGCCTTAATGCATTTCCTTGATGATTCATATGGGGCATCATATTATGGAAACCGTGTTGACTCTGCATTGGTGGCATGCGGTAGGGCATGAGCCCATAACCTCCAGGAGCCTATCAAGACAAAACAGCTATCATCACGCATATCTCACCAACAAGTTCATGGTTTCTGATTGGAAGACATAATAAATTACAAGGATTAAAGAAAGAAATATGCTAGAAAATAGTCTCCTTAGAACTAACCTGATAACCATATCCATTATATGGAGGAACATAACCCATAGGCAAGGCTCCAAACAATGACGGGTGCTGAGAATCACTGTGTGGTACATTAGAAGCTTGGGACTGTGCTTTCTGAGCTCTTCGAGCTTGCCTTTCCTTTTCAGTATCAGCCCATTTAACAACTAAGGGAACACTTGAACCCTATGGAAGACAAAAACCAACGTCAAACATTCAAATTCCAATTATCTGATTTCATACACTTGTCTACTTAGCAATATCAATAATGTTTGACACGTATGAGTACTGTGCATATCAAGCAAACAGAAGCATATGACTTTGGCACTATGCAAACAAAATCAAAAATAAAAATAGTATCTAGATGAAACTAAGTATTTGATGGGTAATCTCACTTAAAGAATGTGATTTTTGAGTAAATCATAATCCAATTGGTTGTAAACAAATGAGATGCCAGTTTAACTCCAGCATGCAATATATATGTTATGTATATATATTATTGCACTATATAAGTTGACTGAAATCATGAATAAGGATTGTGCATGTTGAACAATCCCCTATCTTGAGATTTATTCAGCTTGGGCACATATTATTGCAATCACATTATGAGCTGAACAAACCATAGCTGGAGTTCCCCTTTCTAAGCTTGGATCCAGTTTGAGCCTGCCGTATAAATAATGAGTCAAGCTTTAGCCTGAAACATTATCTTATGCAAACCAATGTAGGGAACAAAGGCAGTCTTAGATTTCCAAATCGAGACAACAATAAAACAAATTTAAATAAGTACTTGTGCATCTATAATGAAATATGAGACACATGATCCCTCACCAACAGAATTTTGTGGCTGAATGCCGCTTGAAGGTCCAAAATACTGCAAACACCATTTACAACTAAATTGTAATTGAGTTTAAAGGCATGCGCTTTTCCATTCTACCACAAACAATGAACCAAAAACAAGTAATTGAATCTAAAATACTCTATGTTTATATGTTCTATCATGCCCTCTAGTTGGTATTTCTGCTTTAAAGCCATATCTACTCATACATTCCAACAGCAAAATTAACGTAGTACCAATAAATAGCTAAACAATATCAGCAGACAACAATATAGTTCCATCCTTACATCAAATTTAATATTATTCTTCCCTCAATACAGTATGTCATGGATGAGATTTTCAAACACATTCATTATATTGCTCAAACAACTGCACTATTACCACAAAAAAGGTGTTGAAAATTCTGATGATGGTTTAATAAACACCAACCTCCATTTTATGCTTTCCATTGATTGCCTCCAAAGCAGCAAGCGCCTGGTCTTTGGTTTCATACTTCAAAAATGCACAACCTATCACAAAATACAACTATAAATAACACTTTGCAGTAGAAACATCAAATTCCTAAATAAAAGGATTAATTAAGGTATGAAATCAGTACCTTTACTTGTTTGCTGAGAACCTCTTAAAACCTGTAAATCCTTTATGGTTCCATACTGGGAGAAAAGTGCAGATATTTCGACTTCGGATACATTCTTCGGAAGCATGCCAATGAAGAGTTTGTGTTCTAGATCCAATGACAACAGAAAATTACACATTAAGGGTTGACCTCAATATAACAAACAAATCATGGCATATATATGATTCTAAGAAATTGATCAGCTGAACAAATTTTTTAATTAATAAAAGAAGTATTTTATACCTAATCTTTCCAACTCGCCATCTGCATACTTCACTTGTAATGGACTGGATGCCTGAATTGGACACACAAAAACAGGATGTTCCAAATCATAATGGGAACAATATGGTTACTAAAGCACTAACTTTCCATGACAATATTGCTATGGCTTTGGAGTCAGGATAATCAAATTTCAGCTGTACTTAATCTTTTTCATAATGTATATTTAGATCACAGCCAACAGAGACAATTTATCAAGCAAACAGAAGCCTTGATTTTAAAATTAAAAGCACATCTGCCAGTAAATAAATCACTAGGTCAGAGAATCCCCAAAATAACAGAATCATCACGGAAAGAAAAAGGATACGATCAAAATAATTTTTTATTGGACTGACTATAAAAATCTAAATTCATATCTAATGGTCTTGTTCACCAAACCACAGTTCTGTCAAAAACCTTAGTACAGTATTTCCGCTTTAATTACAGAATTTGTTTATTTCTTCAATTATTATATATTTGCTTTCTACTTGCATAATCTTCTACAATCTACTTTTTTTCTGGGCAGGTTTCTAACTTCTATGTTACGATTTAAATGGTTTTCTCCATTCAATGTCAATAGGACTCATTACACTGGGTACTCCTCGGGAGATTATGACCCTCTGAACCGATGTTCCAACCATTCAATGGCCAAGTCCTCAGCCTAGCAATGTCCCGACATTTAGAAGCATGGCATATTAAGGAAAAGAAACTGATGAAGTGTTTAAAAGGGTAGGTTTAGCAAACATGTTTATAAAGGAAAAATGTTTTTTCAAACCACGAGTATCCTCAATTCTCAACCTTAAAGGATGAAAAGAATTACAATAATCTGACTTGTTGGAAAATTAATGAAAAATTATAGGAAGCATCCACTCACATTACATGAAAAGCGTCTGTTCATTAATTAATTGATTAAAATAAAATGCAACCAGTCAAATGTACACTAGAAAGAATAACATATGGATACTTCATGACAGTGAAAAATACTTCATAAAAGTTGACTAAGATATTAACAAAAAGCCAGAGACCACAATGATATTAATGCTGAAAGAAACATTAAGAATACAACAGAAAGAAACAAAAAAAAAAAGTTAAACAGTATATTGTATGTGCCCAGGACAACTTATCTCAAGCTTATGATGCCTAATACAAGTGACCACTTTATAAACTAAAAAATGTCGGAACCAAAAAATAAATAAATTGTGGCAACAAAAATTAATTTCCGTGAAAATCGAAAAATAAAAGTAGAATAGAACAGGAGCAAAACAGCAGAATGCAAATCACTTATAAGCTACGAAAGGTAAGTTGATTAGGTTACCCAAATATAGTATGTACCTCCGCGAAAATAAAGCTAAAATTAAATACATGTTTTTGCCCAATTAAGACACACTCATTCCTAACAAACACTCGTCAGCTTCAATAACTACTATAGGAGCAGCACCAATTCACATCACAAAACCGAATGCATCCATCACATTCAACACCACCATATGCAAGAACAGATTAAGTTTATCAATTAGAAAAAATATATAAAAAAAAAAAAGAGAAAAGCAGTTAGCAGCAAGTACCAACCCCGGGTAGCGTCTTCTTGTTGTGACACGCATTGACGGCCTTATCAGCCTCCTCCCTGGAAGGACATATGACGAAACAACAACCTGCGAGGGAAACGCAAAATTAGGGTTGGAAGGAGGCGAGACAAGTGGCGCGGGAGAGAGAAAGAGAAGGAAGAATAATGTCGGAGAATACAAGGTTGGAAAGGTACCTCGGGAAACACGAGTTGCTTTGTCCTTGATTATGTTGACCTCGTCGACGAGAGCGAACTCCTGGAACATTGCAAGGAGTTCGGGTTCTGTCATGTGCTTCGGCACTTGCCCTACGAACAGCTTCACGCTCTCTTCGCTAGATTTACTCTCTTCCTTCCCTTCCGCCATTACCAATCAATCAATGTCTTTCTCTCTCTTTCTCTCAGATTTGGATTCAACCAACTAATTTTAGGTTCTTCACACCCCAATACGGGACTCAGATGCCAAACTTCCACTTCGATCTTCAATTTCTCACATAAAATAAACTCTAAACTACGATGATAATAATAATACTAATAATAATAAAATACAATTTTAATTATTATAACCTTCCACTAACGACATGCTTCTCTATTTTTTTACACTTTTGCCACTACGTACAGCTGGTACTCCTACTACTAGTGGAGTCCTGTCTCCCTGCCTTTCTGTCTTCCATGCACTTTTTTTTTATGCCATAAATAAATAAATCCTTTAAATTATGATAAAAAATTATATTTTTCTTGCCGTTTGATTTAGAAACAAAAATAAAAGGTTATTATATAAATTGAGAGAATTACATACTTTAGAAAAAATCAAATATATAATTTTGTATTCTGGTGGAATTATTGAAATTAAATGAATTTGATTTGAATATAATAGTAATAGAAAGAAAAATAGCGTACTGGTAGTGATTGATTAGAATAAGCACATGCAACTTGAATGTTTTTTGTTGACTTGTCGTTTGTGTGTGTGAATGTAGTTTGACTTATAATGTTTGTGACCGTGTGATAAGGTCTGATATCTATCCGAATTTCGTGTCATCCGTGTTTATTGCCTAAATTTATATACCATGACAGAAAGTTGGTAATTACGAATATTGACCATTAAGAACATGTTTAATTTTTTTTAAAATATTATTTGAGACTTTTAAATTTTTTATATTTATTTTTTATTTTTTGAAGAAAAAATATAAAAATTTATATTTTTATGATTATTTTACTTTTATATTTATGTTAAATGAATGTTAAATTGTGTTCATTATTTTTTTTTAAGTTGGAAAAAGAATAACAAATATATTCAAATGTAGAAGGAGGGAGCGCATGATGTGCTTTGACTCATTCATCATTCCCTTTGTTCACCCTTCTTTTGTCTTTCTTTTCCCTTTCAGTGTAACCATGTTAATTTATTGCTGTTTATTGGTTACTGAATGGTTCTTTCAGAAAGGTAATTTTGCTTTGAAGCAAATTATTCTTTTGAAAGGATAAAATAAATATTATGAATTATTGGTAATTAAACTAATAACTGCGTATTTACTTACTTATCAGGTTTCTATTTTCCAACATAAAATCATATAAAGTTATCGAATTTCCAGTTTCAATATCATAGATTAAAAGCACATGAAGCTAAATCCAAATAAAGCCATGAGAATGATGGAGGAAACAGTTCACACATTTGTAGCTATATATATATATAGGTGGTCATTATCTTCAAAGCTACTAACCCTTTGAGCATACACGAAAAGCCGCTGATATCAAAGAGAATTTGAACTCGGATTCGATGAATAATGATGTCAAACTCCAATCAATTGCTATGGTGAATTTGCTTACTTCATCATTCAGGTGATGAGGAAGTTGACGCCAAGCATATAATCAAGTGTTTAAATTACTTTACTTTTATGAATAGTCCACTTATAAACATGTTATAAGTAGTTTTCTCACATATATTATGTAAGAAAATAATACATGGAATGGGATAAAGCTGGATTAAATTTGCATAATGTAAGTCAAAATATTTGTAACGAGTTTTTTTTTTTTTTTTTTACATTAGAATATAGTTTTATGTTATAGAAATTATTATTGTTGTGGTTTTAACTCGTTATTGGTTTAACTAATGATTTATTTAGTGGTTTTAATATATATTTTTTATCTAATTGGTTCTACTTTTATAAAAAAACATTTTGTGGGTCTATTCTTCTTTGTTGAGCTTCCATTTCAATCATTTATTTTTTTATCCAACCATATGTATGTAGAAATAAAATCCTTTTTGTTGTCTATGACTTTTTTAGCATTGTTCTTAACTTTTTGTTTGGGAATTCATTTCATGTGCCTTTATGATTTGTTTGTTGTGACTTTCTCAATTTAGGTTAATGGATTAAGGTTTTAGAATTCTTAAGATGAAGTACAATGAAGTATAATGTATTGATTCACTTTAATGTATTTATTAACATAAAAGCGTAAGAAAAAAAATCATTTTTTTATGAACTAAAACTACTTTATATTAAACTGGACAATCTAAATCTAGTAATTAACCGATTTTATTTAAAATGGTGTTTATTAAATGAAGGTGCGACCTTGAGTAATTAATTAGTACAGGATGATGTGAAAGGAGGGGATGAATATGAGAGTTGAGGTTGAAGGATAGAAAGGTAAAAAAGAAGAAAGGGTAGTATGGTAATAAAGGAGAAAAAGGAGGTAGAAAGACAAAGAAGCCAGACTGTCCCGCCAAGACAGCGCAAATGTTTGATGAATGAATGGATATTTCCAACCTTTCTCGTTGCAATTTGCATCTTCCAATGTCACTGCCCAAAACCACAACAAATAGTAAAATAACTTTTTCTTTTTATATAATGATAAGTAGATAATATTTTTTTACAACATTTGAACATCATCTATATATCATTCTATGATTGGTCCATGATGGTGTTTATGATTATTATTATTATTAATTATGAAATAATTTTAAACCAATCACAGAATGACATGTAAATGATTTATAAAAGAAATATTATCTAAATATCATTAATTTTTTTTTTCACTTACTAATGTATGTTGCGAAAGAGAATGATAGTTGTGATAATTTGCAAAAAAAGGTGTGTGAAAGGGAACATTCCTGAGTTGGGCCACTTTCTAAAGAAGAAGAAACAGTGTTCGAAGTATATTCAGTGTCAGATTGTCCCTTTTGGGCTCATCGGTTTCAAACACTTCACTCGTAGACCCTCTAATTTATAATGTATTCTCATCAAAACTATCTTCATTTTCTATTTAGCTTTTATATTTCCAATATTTGGAGTTAAGTGCTGAGAAGAATTTTACAGACACTGTTATGTTTCTCTTGATCCTAAATAATATATTGTCTATTGTATTATTTCTAATGATTTTTATCATGTTTTTTATCTAAATTTTGTAGTGTGATATAACTTAATCTTCTTACAATGTTAATAAATCCTTTATTTACCAAATTGGTGGTCATTTAAACATTTTTTATAGGCAATTTTAATAATTAACAGTTGCGCTACCAAAATGTTAAATGTGTAATTAATCTTGAGATGGATGAAAACATTACCGGTTTTAAAATATTTGATTTAAAATATGTTATTATGGGACATGAATATATTTCAGTGTCGGAGTTGTCGTGTGTTTAGACTTTTCAAGAGATATACTGTGATCTAACTGACGTTACTTTTTAAATGTTATTTTCTAAGTATCTTTTTAACATCAATAATTACAAAATCTCAATGTAATTTGTTTTTTAAATTGATTATACAAAAGTAACTCAGGAGCAAATATATTTAATATATTTAATATATTATTGAACACAAGTTATCACACGCGGTACATAACTTCAATGTAGTTATTAAGACATAATTTCTAGTGTGCCTGTGATATAATTGAAATTTGCCATATGTTTTTAAAAAATTTAATAAAAGGATTTTTAAAATATTTTTCTGTACATTTATTTATTTTTAAATAATCAAATATTAAAAGATAAATTTAAAATAGTTTGGGATAAATATATTTTTGTCCTTAATTTTTAGTTAAATTTAGAATTGGTTTTTAAACTTTGAACTAATTAGTCTCTCATATCTACAACTATTGAATTTAGTCTTTTTTTTAATTAAATTTTATTAAATTTATTTGAGATTTTAAATGTGTTTTTTAAATACTATCATAAAATACGTTTGAAACGTCAAATAAATTTAATAAAATTTTATTAAAGTGACTAAATCCAAACATTTTTAAGATTGAAGGGTTAAATTTAACTAAAATTTCAAAAAATGACTAATTTCAATTTTCACTGAAAATTAAGAAATAAAAAACATATTTAACCCAAATAATTTGTATTAATTAAGTATTAATAAATTAATCTGTTACATTTTAAAAAAAAAACAGATTAATGATAATTTATAAAATTAAATTCATGGATGAATTGAATTTACTTTTTTTAACAGATAGATGGAATGTAATTATTTTCATTAACAGGCTAATAGATAAATTGATATATAGATTTGACATCCTAATTAAAAAAGTTGAAGTGGTCAAGTGTGTTTGGTTAAAAATATAATTATCAAGTTGTGATTATCATCTTTATGCAATATTTAATAAGTAAAATAAGTATTTCTTACGATTGTATTTTTGTTTCTCTTTTAAAAGATTATTATTCCTCGATAGCTAAATTATATTATTAAAAAAATAACTAAAATTAAGCTACTCTATCACATTGTTTAGTTGAGTAGAAAATGATTGAAAAGACTATGGAGTTTTGTTGTATAGAGTGGTGGCGAAGTTTATGTCAAAACCTACTGAATTAAAACTTTCATTTGTCTATTGTTTAAATTGACTAAAAAATATATGAAAAATTAGAAAAAAGTAAACATACAATTTATTAAAAAATATACTTTCATTTTTAACAAAATCCATAATATTAATGTATTTTTATTTTATTTTACTATACTTTTCTTTAATCAAACACTTTCTTAACACTTTTTTTTCTTTCATTCTCAATCTCTTTTCTCAGCAACTGAGTTAAGATAAGATAATATGGAATAGAATAAAGGAGAGTTTCTAATAAAGCAAACATTGCATCCTCTGCTAGCTTTTCCTCTAAAAAATTCTTTGATACAAGAAATTTCTTCATTACATTAAAACGAGTTCCCTGCACTCTAAAAAAAAATAATTCCATGCTCTGTACCTAAACTTTGATGCCATTTGATTCTTCTTAATTAGAATGTTAACTTGCACAAGGAGCGCTCTTAAATCAGCCTCTGACGCCTTCTGTAAACCTTCCCAAACCGATTAGACGTACTTGGGCAATTGGTACTCCTTGTAACCTGATTCGTCAAGAGTTGATGTCTGCCAAAGTTCATAATAATGTTAAATTTTGATAAAATTGTTGAGATGATACGATACCAATGACTTCATTGGGAAGACAATGTTTTTACTTGTTCCTCAGGGATGAAAAATAGGCTCGTTACATGCAAATATGTCAAAAGATTACTCCTAAGTTGCCTGAAACATAATCATTTACAAGGCATAGAGCAAGTTGTGCTTGAGCCAATGGACAAGGCTCTTCCAAGTGAACTAACTCGAAATTGGACAAATCAGGGTACAATAATTAATTGTGATCTAAAGTCCGAAACTACTAAAAGTCAGTAGAAGTTACATCCTTTCTTGTTCACCATTAATATAGTCTCACTTTATAAGAGCTTCCTGGGATCAAAGGTGGCATTTATATAGCTAGGCTAATATGTCAAACAAGGTTAAAAATGCAAAAAAAAAAAATGCAGAGAAAAATTCCTTCTGTGTTTGCAGAGTTGCGGACAAATAACATAAATACGAAGGAAAAATGACTTCAAATGTGTCATCATACCTCTCAAGTTCCAATTTTTGGATTATAATTCCATTCAGAACTAGCTCTGAACTGTAAACTGCAGTTCCTGTAATTTGTGTAGTCCACAAGAATTATGTTATGATACACTAATACACAATGAAACTTCTGAACAATTATCAAAAAGGTGATACTAAAGTTCAAAACCTCTCTTAAATAAACGGTGGCACATTGCATGGTCGTCTTCACAAGAAAGAATCAACAGATCATCAAAGATATTATCCTTCATGTCACCACACACCTGACTTTGATCTACTACCTGAAGTTGCAAGACCATTTTAACATGAACTAAATTTTGAAAATGGGGAAAAGGTGGGAATCACAAAATATTAATAGCCCAAACATGCCGAATATTGTAGTCACATATAAGGTGCAGTTGTTGAGTGGCACGCATTGGTGAGTATGCATACCTGGCCATGAACAGCTGTGACCAAACTTGCAATCAGTTCCTTATCAGGTTTAACATGTGGCGTGATGTAAACTCTTTTACCCTGTAAAGGCAAGAAAACAGGTTGAGCAAATATCATAAATGCGTAAAATTTGGGCGTAATAGAAGTTCATATGAATACCTTTAGGAGTGGCTTTTCTCTTGCGAGAGCAAGAGAAACCGGCATGTTGAAGCCTATTTCCTTTTCCTTTTTCATATCCCTCAGAATGTAATGTTTCTCGTCAATAAAACAGTTGGCTTGTCCGCAGCTCTCAAGCCATAAGTGATTCACAATTAATTTCCCAAGAGCAATTGCTTCCAACATATTCTTTGTGCGTGTAAATTTGTCAGCTACGAAATGTGTGGCGTCCATTGAACTTGATGCAACAGATATATTGAGACGTTTCAATATCTGCAAGGAGGGAAAATAGCAATTCACTAGCCAGTCATGATAATATTTAGCATCTTCTATCACAAACTTAAAATCCATGGCTAACCTTTTTTTGTCGCTTAATGATACTGTCATCCAAATGCTGACTAAACAGAACTCGAACGTCTGTCATATCTCTATGATGTCTCAGATCTTTCCACAAAACATCTGACATGGACTCAGGAACTCCTAATCTTGTAAGCTCTTTCAAAAGTGAAGACCTAGGCTGGGTTTTTACACAGAGTTTTTTGTGACGCTCAGTGTATGAATGATTTACATTTGAAACTTTTACACCTTCACTTGGTACAACTGCAGCACGAATTCCCGATCTTGATTGCGCAACACCTTTGTTTGATGATCTTTCAACATGTGGCAACAATAAAGGGTGCATATCAGGAAAGTTATGTACCTTCATTGCATCACCAGATGAACCTGGTGGCACAAAGCCCCCCTGTAATAAGCATCTGCCATCATCTACACATGAAGCATTGGCCAGGTCCTCTAGACTTCTAGTGGAGAAGACATTGTTTTCTTTTCCATCAACACACAAAACAGATGATGCATTGAGATTGGTTCCCATATTAGCCCCCTTTCTTATCCCTCTTGGTCTTTTTGGATAAGCCCAAGAATCAGTCCATGAAAAACTCCGGGTTTCAGATAACTGTGGGCTAACTTCAGTCAGATGATTCAACTTGACTTTCTTAGCAAGCATACATGAATTGCCAAGGAATTTAATACGCTTAGCCCTTGCACCCAACTTCACTGGATCAGCCACTAAACCAGTTCCCTTTCTCTTGTGTTTAATACCCTTCTCCTTGAAATTACTGTTCTCCTCTGTACGATGGCTTGGTTGATCTTTGATTCTTGGATGTCCACTATCATTGTTCCTATGTTCGGATTCCTCTTCGGAAGTAGGTTGGAAACTTGTATATTCTCCCAGTGGGCAAACCTCTTCCAGCAATACATGTTTACTGTATTTTGGGAAACTAATATTATTTTCAAACCGCCCCTCAGCAGTTGACTTGCTCTTCATAATTTTTTTCATTTTTCCCGAGACAACATTTGACTCCTGTTTGTAAGTGTGCTTGCAAGATGAGCTAGAAGTAATTTTACTAAATCTAGAGGAGGATGCATTTTTCTTATTTGATTTTATTTTCATAGAATGTAAACTAGGATTCGGAATATTTGAAGAATTTTTCAGATGAGTTTCATTCTGCGGCAAATCAGTCAAAGAGCCGTCTAATGCATTGTCTGGTTGATGGGTATCATTGAACTGGCAGCCATAAGGGGGCATTAAAGCTAAGGCATTCATTGCTTCAGCAGCTATTTGAGTGCCTAAACCAATATCAGACATGTCCTCTGCATGTGTTACACTGGAATAAACATTAGCATTCTCTCTTATAGAACTTGGTTGAACATTCAATTCCTTGAGAGAGTTATTATTTCCAATTGCGATTCTCGGTCCTCGACCTAACTTCTCATCAAACGTATCACTTTTACTGCAGTTTCCTTGGCTGTGAAGATGGCTACCTTTTTTCCTTTTTCTCGTATATATCTGTTTGTATCTTCCAAAACTTGATGATGCTTCAATCTTTTGACCAAACATAGGACCTCTGTTGTCATGTTGGCAACTGTCAACCCATTTGAAAGGTTCTTTCTCTTCATTTTTAGTTCGGGCTTTAATCTTAGCAAGATTTAGTGGTCCTCTTGCATTCAGGACATTGGGTGATTTCTCCCTAGCGGTCTTTCCACAATGAATTCCTTGAAGCAAGTCCAAATCATTTGAAGACAAGTACTTATCCACAAAGCCAAGTGCAGCTTGGGTTGAATTCCCAGGCTCTGGTGACTGAATGTGATTTAGGGTTGCAGGTGGATATAAACGGTCGTTGTAATCAAAGCTGTCCGAATCAACTACAGCTCTTTTGTCGTCTTCAAGCATATTATGTTCTTGAAAAGTTAATCATTCACAAATCATGAAGTGCTCCGTAATTTATAAAGTAAAATTTATTACAAAGGCAGAAACAAAGTAGACAATGTTAAAATCTAGATAACAAACACATACCAGCAGTAGAGTTCCCAGAAGTGGTGGCGTTTGCTTCTACTTGCTCACGAGGTGGCTTGGGCAGTCTTTTCTGGAAGAGTGTCGAAGGAATTTTCACTGTTGGACTAGTTTCATCCTCAAGAAATTTTTTGCCAACATGTCTGTCATTCATTTCTTCATCCTCGCTATCAAGAACATATTGTTCATACTCGCACCTTTTGCCTGTTGCCATGTCTTCTGCAGGCTCAGGATCCTCTACAATCTCAGTGTCCAGATTGAGATTTTCAAACTCCGTTTCAGTGAAAGGGCTATTGAGCGCCAAGGTGTCCTGAAAGAGATCAGATTGCCTAAATGGATCATCGTCACTTGCAAATTGAACTTTATATCCTATATGTAGCGAAACAACATTCTTATCAATATAAGCAAGTTCTGTGACTCAATGCATAATCTTTCACATGCGAAATGATAAGCACAACTTTTACAGTTACTCGTCAATTCCTTGCATGCCTATCCTATCCCAGTAAAAACATTTCAACTCAACCTGTAGCGCAGTTACAAATTACAATCACCCACATTATAAATGATCATGGAATATAATCTATTACCAGATGAAGCGCCCTACACATTAAATTCAATACGATCAAAGAACAAACCACTCGCTGTCTTCGACATTTTAATGATCAAAATAATCGAAGTAACAGGTAAAAAAGTTTACAAGAAAAAAAAAAAACAAATAATGTAGATGATGATTGCAGTACCGTGAATAACGAATCAAAGAAGAATGGAAGATTACCGGTAGGGGTTGATGAAGTTTGAGAGTGAGGCGAAGAAACCCCGACCATTGGAAAGGTAACTCTGTTTATCTTTACTTAATAAAATTTGAATATTCTTGAAAAACACGGCATAGATGAACGATGAATTGGGTGGCAATGGAGTTGAAATAAAACCCTAAAGCTGCGATCAGAACGCTAAATAACGAAGAATGCTAACTTGTCAAATTGAAATGCCCTTCATTTGGGATGAAATCCAAATCAAATGCAAATATAATAAGGGTAAACTTTCGTTTTGGAGGGAAACCATTTTCTGTTCTAATTATATTATAAAATAAATTAAATGCACTTTTCCTTCCTTAAATTTTATATTTTTTTATTAATTGATATAGGTATTTTTGAAGGGAAAAACTTAAATGCAATGGCATTTGGTTCACCAGTCTGATAGAATTCTTTTCAAATTTATAAAAAATATATTAATTTAAAAAAGTTACAATTTACAAAAATTAATAAATTTGAAGCTTGACACTTATCATTTTATGTTTAGGGAGAATCAACTGCTTATAATATATTACTTTTTTGAAACATGTTAAATATGACTTTAAAATTCTTTTTATTTTTAATATTTAAGTTAAAACGGTGTATTTATTTATGCATTATTTTTTTATGCCCCAATTTTTGTTCTTACATCAACAAGATATTGTTTGTTCTGTGTCTATTTCTGTACATAAGTGTTTGATTTACGGGATTTATTTAATATCTAAGCCAATCAATTTTCTTTTATCATTTTCAATTTGTAAAATAATTAGAAATGTGGTAAATGTGTCACAGAGATGATAAAAGAGTTTGAGGGGCAGAAAAAAAAAATTGTAATCCAGAATTAGGAGATATGATAAAAAAGTATCTAGAATGTTCGCTTAGTTTTCGCAAAAAAAAATAAAAATAAATAAATAAATAAATAAATAAATATATATATATATATATATATATAATCATTAACTCCGAAATACTTTATCTCGTAATTATGGTATTTTAATCGTTCTTATAATTTTTATCTATATTGAGTTTTTTTAAATAGTTTTTTTTCTTGGATCTTTAAAATGAAAAGTTAATACAATCGGATTCTTGTTATTAAATTGGTAAATTAAAAAATTAAATAAATAGGTTTCTGAAAATTGAATTTATGAATCTCGAAATTAGATTCTTCAAAACCAAAAATTTATATAATTCAAAAAATGTTATAAGTGAAACTTATGTTTCTTTTTCCACAACTTCGAGTTTCCCAAACACAAAAATGAAGAAAAAACAAAGCCAATTATAGCTTTTGGAATTGGACTCGAAAACCCAACACGAACCAAACACTACAAAAATAGATTTGGTGAAGATGAAGGTCACCATTACTCTGGCGGTGGATTTTGGTATCTCGTCAGCCATCAAAACTTTCCTATAACTTCACCACTGGTCTGTGACTAAAAAGGAGCAACACTGGATTGGCTCCACCATGGCACCAAAACGAAAAGCAGATCATTGTTTCTTTGGAATAAAAATGTCTAAGAAACAAGAAATACATCGTTGAGATAGGCTTTAACCATGACTTTGATACCATGTTAGAAGTGGACTTTAAGCCTAACTCAACTCCATAAAACCGGCTTGGAAGATGAGGTTTGCACCTCACTTATATGTTATAAATTGGCCTTATCTCTGATTGATGTGGGACTTCCAACACACTTCCTTCATGCCAAGGTATAAACATCTCGTGCGTGATAGTAGAAATTGGGTGATCCCGATAACGGGTGAAAACAAAAATGTCCACTAAAAACTCGCTGCTTTAATCATGGCTCTGATATCATGTTAAAAAATGGGTTTTTAAGCTTAACTTAACCTTACAAAACAGGAAGAACCCGTGGTTGGATCACTGGGTTGGACATTCAAGATGAAGGAGCACCCGTGGTTCCACCACTGCAAAGCAAAGACAGAAGGTTGTGCCACCGTGATAGAGAATGAAAAATACAAGAAATAGTGCTGACAAAAACTAGGTTATGAAACCGCAAGGAAGAAGAACCGGATAGGATTTTTTCAAATTTTAGGGTTTCTAATTGGGATTTCCTTGATATGTGGTTTTTATTATTTTAATCAAAACCACTCAGAATTAAATTCTAATTAGTCAAATTTAAAGATGACAACAAATCGGGTACGGATAATGTCTACCCACAACTCGACTCGCTAGATAATATTGTGCTCGCTACCTACACAAGTACCCGTTTAAAAAATACCTGCGGGTATTTTAAAACCTGCAGATACCCAAAAAAATAAAATGAAAAACATTTTATACATTTTTAAAATAAAATTACAATATATATATATATATATGAGATAAATTAAATTAAAAATAAATCAAAATTTATTTTTAATTGAATCTAATTAAAGATATATAAATTGTTATTTTTTATTATTTTTTTGCAGATAACAAATATCCACGGATCGGATAATATATTATCTGTATCCAACTCGTTTAGAAGTAGATATTAAAATACTCGGTATCCAATAAGTTCTTTCTATATATAGTAAATAATAAAAGATATATTTATATAACTTTTTACTTAATAGTTTTACACGTGTAACAACGTTTTAAAAAAAAAATACGAATGAAAGTAGAATATTTATTAAATATTAATAAAATAATAATATCTTATATTTTCAATTAAAGTAAATAAAAAATTAAACATAATCCTATTCTAATTTTGATGCTATAAAAATATAGTAAAAAATTTTATATTTTGATTAAAACTACATTTTTAAATAAATATTTAAAAATAGTTATATTATTTGGAATATATGTAGAATATAAATTAAAATTAAGAATTTAAAATTAATAGTATAAATATGTTTTATTATTTATTGTATAACTATCTATAAAATTTAATTAATATTTAAAATAATTTTTTTTATTAAAAAGTTAATTTTTAAATTATTATAAAATTAAATAAATTTTATAAAAATTAATAATTTCAATAAACTTGTATCATTGTATTAATTTTTACATTTATATACGTAACCAACATCTATTATAATGTTAATTTTATAAATACATGCTTCCAAGAGCATTTAATTAGTATTATTATTATAACATTATTTTCATTAAATTCTAAAATCAGTATTATGTAAGTACAAAATATATATATATATATATATATATATATATATATATATATATATTATAATTTTAAAGTAGGGAAAGTTCTTCTGAAGATTATATTTATACCCGATAAATATTCTTTAATATTAAAATGAGAGTTAAATACGTTTTTAATTTTTAGATAAATTTTAAAGATGAAGTTTTATTTTTAAATTAAATTATGTATTATTTTATTTATGTATTTTATAAATTTATGTGAAATATTTTTAATAAATAATATATAATGTTTTATATTATTTTAAATTGAAATAAAAATTTACATTTAATTTTTAAAATAATTATTAAATATATATCAGTGGAGATAGAGAAGAAAAAAAAGGAAAGCAAAAAATATTAAACCAATAAATTTTAATAAAAGGGTTAAATATGTTTTTAGTCCTTATATTTTGGGACGATTTTGGTTTTAGTCCCTCTTTCAAATTAAGGTACAATTTAGTCCTTCAACTTTAGAAAACTCTGGTTTTAGTTATTTTTACCAAATATTTTTAACTTTATTGACTATTTTAAACGTGTTTCGTAGTTAATATTGAAGCAAAAATGTGTCAAATAGTGTAAACAATCTAAATGCTATAATGAAACGTGTTTGAAACAGCAAATAAAATTAAAAAAATTTGGTGAAAAGGACTAAAACCAGAGTTTTCTAAAATTGAGGGACTAAATCGCACTTTAGTTTGAAAAGGAGACTAAAACCAAAATCGCCCCAAAATATAGGGACTAAAAACATATTTAACCCTTAATAAAATAAAAGGTAAAACGAAGAGTAAGTCATTTATAGTAAATATTTATAAGTGTGTTTCCGAACAGGATATTCTTTTAATAATTATATTACATATATATTTTTAGCCATATTGACCAAATTGCCCTTCATCATTTTATAAGATAGCATTGACTAACTCTTGTCTAGTAGACAGGGATCCAAAGCTATTGTTCAGAGCTTCTGGTGTATGCCTCTGCATTTGAGCTATTTTTCTCCAGAAATCATGATAGGAATGGCTTTGAGGTTGGTTTCACACTCTATGTCTTTCACCTGTTTCTCTGTTTGAATTATTCCCTTTCACCATCTTTTAAGTTTGATGTTAAAAAGAAATAAGTATTTTTTAAGTATTAGATATTCTGTTCGCACTTCCCACTCAGTCCACTGTTGAATCCTTTTAGGCTGATGAAATGAATTACTTTTTATTTGTTATACTAACCTCTGATCCTGCATGAGGATTTTTCTTTTGGTTCTTTGTTTTTCTGTTTTTTTATATTATGAATACTGCTACAACTTAGTTTTTGTTTCTGGTAATTGCTAGAAACAGTGCCCACATTTCCTATTCAAGGGCTTTGTTTGCTGAGAGCTTCCACAGGCTGTTGTCTACTCAGACTGGAGGGTATGGAAATTTAACCATCAGTTTCTCTTGTCTTTGATTTACATTTCCTTTTTCAACTTGCCTTATGATGGCAAACTATCAGTTATTCTGATCCGAGTAATTGAAACCATGAAGGTTGATTATGGGAATTTTTTGTGAAAACAAGCAAAGGGGCGAATGACTGAACGTGTTCCTTAGGTGCATTGTAATTTATATTTCTGTCATGCTGTGTGTGTTTTTGGAGAGGACTATAAAGATGAACAATGAATATAGACACCAGATTTTTATTTTAATGTTACCAGAGCAGGGATTTGGGGCTTCTATTTGGCACCTAATAAGTCACCCTAGTATTGGATTGACCATTTTAGCATAAAGTGATACTTCCAATTGCCAACCTAGATCCAAACCAAAGATTGAACCCTTGATTTTGGTTTAGGGACTCAATTGTTGAAACACCTATACATCTTTTGGCGACAGACTAATCTTTGATGTGCTCCACAACCTTTTAGTCCTGAATTTCTGCTTCCACCAATTACTAGATACGTATCATATGATGCTCAGCATGCTACAAATGTTATCAAACGGATCTCTGTACTTGTGGCTTTAATTCACATTTGATGTTGAAATAATTCAAAATCCTTCTACAAAGTCTTCCAACTAATCCTCTTACGAGATAAAAGCATTGGATATTTTTTAAGTTTCCTAGATATTGATGAATGTATTTGCTTTTTCTCTTAATACGTTTTTTCATAAAGTATTAGAAAGATTTGTGGGATGATATAGCATTGCTCCCTGATGTGGTGGTTCAGGAAGCTGCAAGACAAGGTTGCACTGATCACTGGGGCAGCTAGTGGAATAGGAAAGGCCACAGCCACCAAATTTATCAACAATGGAGCTAAGGTTATTATTGCTGATATTAATCAACAGCTTGGTGAGGAGACGGCAAAAGAACTAGGATCTAATGCCACTTTCATAACATGTGATGTTACTCAAGAGTCAGACGTATCCAATGCTGTTGAGTTTGCCATTTCTAAACACAAACAACTTGATATCATGTACAACAATGCAGGGGTAGCCTGCAAAAGTCCTCTAAGCATTGTTGACCTGGACATGGCCTTGTTTGACAAAATCATGGACATAAATGTTCGAGGTGCAGTGGCAGGTATCAAGCATGCAGCACGTGTGATGATCCCACGTGGAAGTGGGTCTATTCTCTGCACAGCAAGTGTCACAGGTGTTATGGGAGGTTTGGCTCAGCACACTTACTCAATATCTAAGTCTGCAGTCATCGGCATTGTTAAATCGCTGGCTTCTGAGCTATGCAGGCATGGAATCCGAGTCAATTGCATATCACCTTTTGCCATTCCAACACCTTTTGCTCTGGAAGAAATGAGTCAGATATATCCTCATGTTGATAGTCAGAGACATGTGGATATTATTCACAATGCCAGTGTTCTAAAGGGTGTCTATTGTGAACCCGATGATGTTGCTAATGCTGCACTTTTTCTTGCGTCCAATGATGCCAAGTATGTTAGTGGACACAACTTGGTTGTGGATGGAGGTTTCACATCTTTTAAGAATTTGGAATTTCCTGCACCAGATCAAGTGCAGTAGAACTTTGTTCAAATTATATTTAGATAAAGGTAACAATGATGGAAAACCATCTTGGAATTTCAAATTTTTAATAAATAATTCAGTGAGAGTGAGTCAATTTCATTTATTTCAGTACTCTTCTAAATACAACCATGTTTAGCGTTTGAGTGGCGACCCCAATCATATCAGTTTCACACCCAAAAAGGTTGGGAAGCTCATGCAAGCATCAAGAGCAAGTTCAAATGCTTTAAGGCACCCTAAATAAGCATGCGATCATAAATGATACTTTTTTGTAGTTCATTAATTTTATTCAAAAGGAATTAGAGATAGAAAAGCTTTGTAGGGGGAGTTTCTGTTGAACCGGTCCTGTATGGCTGAACCAGTCATTCCAGGTCCTTCATTACTTTGTGATACAAGAATAAAACATTCCATTTTTACCTTTAGTTTTTAGCATTATAAAAGATGCTATAGCCATAGTCAACTTTGAAAAGATGGTAAAGCTTTTTATTCTCAGAGCACTTTTTGTTGCGCCCTCTGTTAACTTGATTGAATCTTGTAATATAACCAATCAAGCTTCCCTCAATAGCCTTCTTTATAATAAACTTTACAGCACCAATGGACTACTTGACAAAGGGAATCACACTTTATACGATTCTAAAACTAACATAGGTTAAATCAGCTTGGAATCTGTAAGATGATTGAAACATAGGAACAACCATTTTGCAAATATCATCATTTCCACTTACACCTTAAATAAATACAGTCCAGTATGCATAAAATAAAACCTACGCAAAATCAATTTTTAAGCATATAGTTTATTAAACAGATCTAGATAGAACTCTTTTCATACTCATCCCGGAGTGTTAGCAATGTCTGCAAATAAATCCATCGCCACCACATTCTCCCGGACTAACCTACCTCAGTAGAATATGCGGATAGATTTCATAGCGTAATTAAATGTCTCATACAATTGCTGCTCATAAACTTATTGTTGCCGATTTGTTTTGCAGACTTCATTCATTCATAAGAAAGTACCACTCAAGGCATGAATTTCTTCCCTTTTCTCCTTCAAAATTGAGAAAATTTTTGGTTCATACGATGAAGACCGGCTCTTGATAAGATTCGAGAGTTTAAAGGTTAATCATTAGTGACATACTGAAGTGCTAATGAATTTCCCAATCTCACTGAAAAGGAACCCTATGATATTCATTTCTTTTTCAGCCATAGTACGATCACAAACTTCCATGAAAAAATGGCCTATACTACAACATTTTCCAGGGATTAAAGTTATAATTCCAATAAAGATACAAGATTGTACTACAAGCAAATCAAACCAAAACGAGACAATTAGAGGCAATCAAATTCAAATCGATTGACTGAACTGTTCTATCCGTTGAGCAATGAGGTCAATAGCAGCATTTGCTGATGAGAATGCCCCATGGAAACTTTCTTTGTAGTTAATAGACTCCAGTTCACGGGCCATCTTCAACAGAATCTCACCCAGGTCTGTTTGCTTCTGCAGCAAAGAATTGTAGTATGAGTTGGCCGCCACTCGGCTTATTTCCACATTGGTTTCTTCTGGACAGTACTCATCATCCAACCATTTATGTAAAGCAACCCTAAGCCATTCTGATTCCTGACAAGTGAAAAAAAAAAAACACGATACAATTTATCCGCAATTACTTATTCCCTAAACGTGTCGATAATTGAAAACCAATATCAGTTTGGATCTGAAAGCAATAAAAAGGAGTACCTGCAAGGAAATGGTTGGTTCTAACCAACGGTCAGGGACTCTGAGGTCTTCAACTTGGTCATCGGATTCTGTGAATGGGTGAGAATGGGATCTGACCCGGGTGGGAAAATGAGGAGTATAGCACAGAGTTAGTGAAGAAGAAGCATGTTGGTTAGTCAGAGTTACTGCAATGGAAGATGGTGTGAATGCGATTGTGCGAGGGATGACAGGCGACACGATCATGTGCTGACCCAGATTAAGTTTCGAGGTTGTCATCATGGACACTGTTGTCTCCCCTCACTTTCTCTACATAAAAAACACAACTACTAATACGGACCATTCATTCCTAAACACTTAACTTTTTTGGATGAGGTAATGCCCCACCACTCGCAGGAATTGTGCAATTATTCAGATTTCTAAAAGAATGTTCTTTTAACCTTCTAGGATTTTATTTTTTTTATATATTAGTCGCTAGTTTATCGGTGCCAGAAAACTTATTCGTAAAGCATTTGTGGAGCACCATGAGAAATTACGAAAAATTAAAAACGAGTATAGGGTACTATGGCATTAAAATCATTTTATCAAACTAAATTTGCTTAAATTTTCAAGCGCCAAGGTGTAATTCTAAAAATTATGGCTGACGATCGAAGCAATCAAACTTGAGAGCCACAAGCACACTCGTTTCGACGAAATGGCCATGTATTATTGTCAAGTATTATATCAGAATCATGGATAGTTTGCACAAGTATCAAAAAGACAGGTTCTCAAAACAACAAAACCAGATTTCGATTTTTGACCCTGTAAATTTTCACTGTGATTGCTATATTCCTATGCTAATAATAAAAGCCAGCATGCACATAAGCTTATAACATTGCGGATCTCCGAAATTGGCAGGAAAAGGAAGAAATGTATTGGAACTAAAAACGACTCAGAATGGTATTGGTTGCATAGAGAGAACAGATTTAGATAGATGGACTAGTCCCGCAAGCTGTGGAGAAAGAGACGCAAGGCGGATCACTAAAGGCTTGGAGGATCTGTTGAAGAGCTTGGATTGAGATTGTTGATACCATCCTTCTGACATATGATCATCTTTTGCACCATACACTGGAAATCCCTGCATTGTTTGATGGTACAAATACAAAAGTTAGCTACAAATATCATAAAGAATTAATAATACATATTAGTACGCAGAGTTGAGGTAAATCTCTAAAAAGATCACATGACTTTTTTAAGTAATCAGGCGACGAAAACATTGATCTTGGTCATGCAGTTATCACTAAAAAAAGAAAAAACCAAATTTGCTTCTCTTCATTCCCTTAAAAAATGTTGATGGTATGGTATTATTTCAAAAACTAAAAAGAAAAAAGAAAACAGCAGACTTTTCTGGTTTCTATTTGTGTGCATACAGGATAAAAGAATTAAGAAGCAATTGCAGAGTAAAAAAATATCATGACTGTTATTTAGAAGAAGTAGAAACACAAGCAGAAAAGTAATAACAAAGTTAACTCCATATAATCTTGTTTTCATATGATGTTGTTAGTTTCGGTACTCAACTGCCATGGGTAATCTCGCAAGAACATCATGTCTCCATCATCATCTATGCAGGTCACATGCCATCCACTGCTTCCATTGACTAAGCTGCCTCCAAAATCAAACATCGAGTCGAGCTCAGCAATGAGTTCATCATATCCACGAAAACGGGTAAGATCAACTGCTCTTCCAAGAGCAGTTCCCAACTTAAGCACCTGAAATAGTTAGTTGCCTTTGTTCAGATGTCTCAGAATGGGAAGAGCTAAGAATGTTTCAGCTACTTGCTATAGTATTTGAGTAATGTTGTCCTTTTACAAACATTCCTAGTACTTAACAAAGAAAGTATTAAATGAATAAGTAAATGCATTGTATGTTTTGGAAATATAGATCATTTAATAAAGTATAACATAGTAGAATATAGAATTATTCACATTATCTTATTATTTATTTATATCAGAATGTATCTCGAGGGTTCAAATCATAATCTATTACCAAAATGCTTGGACAGTCAAGCAAGAAGGGTCTAGCATGCCAACAAATTAGTACCCTTTATCCAACTGGACATTTCTCTGGGATTTAGATTTTCCACAAATGGCTATCTAGTTAAAACTGTAAGGGTTATCCAAATCCTTTTCCTGACACTGATGGAAAGGTTTTAATCAGCAATTTTATTCCCTAATCAGGCTGTTACCTACTATTGTCCCCCTAGCTACCCCACCTACCTATATTTTACTTAGTAGCACTGAAACAATAGTACACAGCAAAGAGAAACTTCCTACTAAACTCAAGAGCATCAAACCGATGTGAAGGTTAAATCTGAAATGCCAAGTACCTTTGTGCAGCTACGATTATTGACAGAGCGACACTTCTTACATGTTTTCCCGGAGGTAACACACATTGGAGGACTAGAAAGCAGACTTGAAGTCTTGCTGAAACCAGCAAATTGTGGTGAAGGGAGCTCCGGTTGCCGGTCAATTAAGTTAACTCCAAAAAGCTTGTATTTGCTACAACTGCCAAGATGGCCAAGTGGAGCATCATTTTCATTTCTAGATTCAGAAGGCGGCCATCCCAAGGATTCAGAACAAATGGAGCTTAAATTTGAACTTGAAATTGACAAGTCTTCATGTGGCAATGACCTTGATCTTCCAAGAGATTTATGAAGAATGTCTTGCATCAGAAAGGGAAGCTGGTTCAGATTCTCCTTCCCGAATTGTGAGCCACCGATTGAGAACTTCGATGGGTGGATTACATCAGTCGATGGTGGTCTTTGCAATGCCCGTGAAGTACTCAGGCCACTGTAATCTTGTCCTTGCAAGCCCCTATCCGCTACCCGCCTGGCTGAACTCTGAGCGGCAGCATCTGATAACAAGAGAATTCAACTAGTCCACAGTGCTTAAAGAAAAGACAACATGTCATTCTAATTTCTAAACACGGAAAGTTATAGCATTAACATCTTTTAGCTTCCTCAATTCGAATTTTACAGGTAAGTCAAACTAGAGATGAATTTATAAGCACTGACCATCCATGGCAAAGACATTCAATCCAGGCAAAGGGCGCTGGTGAAGTACATGTGCCTTTTTTGGGTTGGGGAGAACGGGAATGTGCTTCTCCATGCCAGATTCCAAGGGCTCAATCCACCACGGACAGACCCTTTCAGGGTGCATGAAGGCATCTACTATGGCATCCCATTGCACCTGAGAAGATATATAAGTTGAATTGAATCGAGTAAAATAAAACATAAAGGTATTATAGCTTCATTTAAAACTAGATCTAAAAGACTTGGAAAAAGAGCCTGATTTACCTTGAGACATCTCCATTCAGAACCTGGCCACCTAATGCTGTCAATAACTTCATTACCAATTATCGTACCTGCATATCTGGTTACTCAAACAAAAGGGCAATAGACCTGATTATGAATTGTTACATTGTGGAGACTATAATTATCATTTAACAGCTTCTGTACGTTTTCCTTTTATTTTCATAGTGATAGATTCATTTCAAAATAAAACATCCATCACTCGGCCAAACTTTCACATCGTTACCTTCTTAGAGACTCTTCAACATCACACTGCATCTGAACTCTCGTTCCAATTGAATAGTCAGGTACAGTTGACTTCAAATAGTTTTGCAGAGGAATGATAAACTCAAAGGGGTTCGTCCTGCAAAAGATGCGAGTAACAGACAGCTCATTCCGATTGAAACTTATGTCCAAAGGGTGTTTGTGTGTGTGTATATCACACACATGTATACACATACAATGCAAGAAAAGTAGACATGTTCTTTTTGAAATTTCAATCTGATATATCCCGAACAACTCACCAAGGGTGGTAATAGACAGTGAACATTGATCCTGTGGCGACAGCATGGGAAGCACTAGCCAAAATTCCAAGTTGCATGCTATGACCCGATATCAGAGATGAAGAAGGGGATGCATTGCCGTGATGTCGAATTGCCCGACGTATCCCAACACGAACTTGTCCATCCTCCCCACTGCAATAACACAACCACCGTCCTTCTTACTGACACTTGTATTAACATTGGATCATTAAATAAACCTAATCATTTAGAATAATATTACGAAGCTCCTCTTCTTGTGACGTTTCATAGAAAATAACTTGTGATTCTAACCAGAGTTCCTCTGGGACAGCACAAACATAATCCATGGGTAGGAGGGAAAGGAGACATGGAGACAAAAAGTACCTAACAAAAATGCATGAATCTCCAGCAACAAGTTTCTTTGCATTCACGAACGTGCTCCAACCGCTAGTTAGCAAGTGTCGTTTCGGCTGACCTGCATTTCATTTGAAAAAATATCGAACCCAGAAACTAAACCAACAGCTCTTGCAAAAAATGTGATTTATTCTACTTGGCATCAACAATAATTTCCCTACGTCGGTGCAACTGAATCAGGATATTTGATGAAAATAAAAGTAATCTAAACATACCACGGTATATGTGTCGAAAATGCCACTCGAACCCGTGCAAGTCCTTCGCAACAATTTCCTGTGCAGGCGTTTGAAGAGTCATGTCCTGTAATATCAAAGAGACAGAGACCTTAAACAAGGCAAATTTCTCAAAAAGAAAAACATAAATAAACGAAGATGATAAGGAATCCAACCAGGGGACGGAAGCATTCATCAGCATGTCTCTTCGGAATAGAGAATCCACCATGTGTACTTGTGTCTGACGGAGTGAGTACCTTACCAAAGGAGTAGGTTGTAGTTCTGCTAGGAACATTATTGTCTTCGTTCTCTAAACCAAAGTGATTTTGCTGCAAAGATCCAAGCAATAACCAATCCTATTAAAACATTATCCTTGTTTGCATGTCGTACAAGGTAAATTGTCATTCATTCTTTAACATTAAAGTCTATAGAATACTAATGTCATATACTGAATGGATACCATAAAAAATATCATAAGAATTATGGTTGCACATTAAAGAAGCAAAAATGGAAGAAGGTGAAGGTAGATGTTAGAAGAGAAAGTAGCCAACCCTGGGCTCCGGAACTAATGTAACTTGAGCAAAAACCTCATCAGTGTAAGTTTCGGCCTGCAAAATCAAATATGTACATTATTCCCAATAAGCAATAAACATTTGATGTAAACAATGATACTAACCCAAGTAGAAAGATGACAATACCTTTAATAGAACACACACAACTCTGCATAAGATCTTAGGAGGCAAATCATACACAGGAATTTCCATGTGTCCATCTTGCTGATGCTGAGTAAATGCAGCAACCTATTCCACATGCCAATCATTCGATCATGAAATGGTGTCAAAAGACAGTATATAGGTTTTGCAAAACACAGAGTTTTAGCTACGCTACTGTGAGAAGTCACAAATGGTCAAGGACGAAAAAGATAAACCAAAAAGCATTTGAAAAATAATTATCGTCAAATAAATGAAAAACGTGATATAAGACAAATACTGAAAGCATTACAATACATTACTAGTTGTAAGAAATTGTTAATAACGTAGAGTCATGATTGTCTAGAACATTAAAAAACAAATAAAATGTTTAAAAACGCAGAGTATATTTCAAAATAATAATGTAAGAGATACGAATAGCATGCTAAAACAATATAAGAGGTGGAATTTTAGCCACGGGTAATGTGATATCTAATCTTGCATAAATAAAAATCAATAACATTTGCAAAAACGTCACGGTCAAACAAAGATGAAAAAACTTACATTACTCATATAGCTTAATGTATTATTTTAATAAGGGTTTAATGGTTATTTAAATAAAAATATTATAAAAATCTGTACTTATTGATGTTGTTTAAGTTAATGGTGTCAACTGAAATGATTGAGTTTTGTTAATTAAAAAACCCAAAGTCATTGATTTCGAAAGATTAAAAGAGAAAGAACTTCAGTAAGTGGTGGTCAGGGACATAAGAAAAACAGTGATCAAGGATATTTAGGAGATGATGATGGCTACCAAATAAACAAAGATGAAGAAAAGGAAAATGGGAGAAACCCAAAAATTTTACAAATTAAAAAAAAAATGAACTTGTCTCATAAAATAAGTCAAGTGAGCTTGTAAACCATTTGAATAATTGATAAAAATATTGAATGAAAAATATTTAAAAATGCAAGAAGCATTTGAACAAAAAATATTAATGTCGTCTATTTTGTAATTGTTTCAATTAAAATTCTTGAGTGATTTTTAAATTCCAAAAAAGTTAAATCATAGATTAAGAAAAGTAAACTTTAGCCCTCTAGAGTAGTTCAAGTAAATTCTTTAAATCGGATTACTTTAACAAAATATTTACCTGTTTTTATTTATATATTTTTTTTTGAAAAGCAAGCTATTATTTTTTAATAAAAAAATGTTATGAAATGCACTTTAACTATAGAGTCTTAGTTGTCTACTAAACGGAAAGTGACAAAAAATTTAGTTGCAAATTCACTCCTAATGATCATAGGTTTTCGCATTTTCCAAAGCATGAAATGAAGAAACAAAATCTGTATACATCATTCATATCTATGTCTCCTTTGCTTCATTATAATTGGTCATCGAAAACACAAAGACATCAAGAATATACGCCATGAGATATTCTTATCTATCATAGATTAAGAAAGTCAACAGTTGAAAGAAAACATAAATCTTATATAAATCGAGTGTAAAAGTATGTTTGAGAGGTAACGATGTTTTCCCTGTTCACAAATTTGAAAACATAAAATTAAGAAACAAAGTTTTACATTGTTACAAATAACGCTTTCTTCAAATAGTTTAAATTGGTAATCAAATAAATAAAAAGAATTATAAGAATACCATACGCTAAAGGATACGTTCAAAGACTAGAAAACGTAAATCCTATAAATTTAATCTGTATTTGAATTATCATTTGCACATCGTTCAATGCTACTAAACGTGACCAAAGGATTTACGTTAAACGGAATTTCTGACGGAAAAAACAAACATGCAGTTAAGAGTTACACTTATTTGAAAAAAAAACAAAAAAATAATAAAATAATACGTAATTAATAAAAATATTAAATAAAAAAAGCACTGAATATAAAAAAGTAAGCATAATCGTTTCAACTGAAATGTTTAGTATTTTCTGAATTCCAAAAAGAAGAATTTCAATAAAAATTTATTACAAAATGAGCTTCAGCCAAACCAGAACAATCTGAGTATAAAGGGCATTTGAGAGACGACACTACATTGTACAGAAACGATGAAACCGAAACTGGGAGAGTGAGAAAAACAAAAGTTTAAATGTCACAAATTAAGTAAATGAATATTTAAAAATAAATGTACTAAATATAAAAAAAAAAATTATTTTCATCCGGTTCTTAATGTTTTAATCCCTGTGAAAAAAATGAGAAAGCAGAAACGCGTCCTCTCGAATTCATACGAAGTCAAGTTCAATGTTTACACGAAAAAATGTTAAGTGAAACCTATTAAATTAAAATCAGCAAAAGTAAGATACAATTAAAAAAGATCAATAATCACGAAGCAAAATTAGTTGACACAGGAAAATTGCATATTTCAAAACGATGTTTCCAACACTAATCATCAATAAATTTGTTTACATTAAATAAAGCAAAACATGTTTAATTTTCGAAAAAGGTAAAAATAAATAAAAGCGTTTGATTTACAATGAACAAGGAAGACATGGCAATAGAAAACATTTGTGCAATAATTGACCCAATAAAATTAACTGAAATAATAATAAAACAAAAATAATAGATGACAAGACAACCTTGGAAAGTTACCATCTTTGTTGTACAGTCAACACAAAACATGAGTAGAATTGAGAACGACAAAGACAAGATTGGAAGTAAAAGAGAAAGAGTGAAAGAAAGAAAGGAAGAAAATTGAAGAACCTGCTCCAAGTGACCTTGTGGGAAGTAGAAAACCCTCTCTCCAACACGAGGAACATAAACGGAAGACCCCGCACATGCACGCCACAGTTCTGTGTACAAATCGTCTGTGCCACCTACCAAACCATAACAAAAAAATCAGAATTAAACCACAAAACCGATCCATAAACAAACAGGGCACCGGATTTTGAAGAGATGAAAATCAAGGACTGATACTGATTCAGTTCAAAATTCTCCAAACAACCTTAACCCGACACCAATAAATAAAAAAAACAAAACATAATAATCAACAGTTGTTGACTCTGATTTGGTGGAGCGATTGTAAAAATATCTGTCCTGGTAAATCCAGCAGCACAGATTAAAAGAAAGAGAAAAAAAAGTAAAGTAGCACTATTGTATTGAAGGTGCCTGAGAAAAAGAGAAAAATGATTGAGTCTGTGGTATAGTGGCTATAGCAGTAACAGCAACAGTACCTCGGTTATGGGGAAGTCCATCTCTGGGTGCGGCGGCTTCCATCTCTCTCCTCCTCCTCATGAAAGGCAAAGGGAGGCGGAGAAAACAAAAGAGAAAACGGAGAAAGCGAGAAGAAGAAGAAGGAGAGAAAGAGAAAGTGAGGACACGTGAGATTTAAGAAGGAGCGAGAGATGCGTGTCCTGTTGTTCGAAACAGAAAAAAAAAACAAAAAAAAACGTTTCAAACAATGTGGTTCATTGATTCATGAGAGTTATGTTACAACACTATGCGGACCCTTACTTTCTCTCTCTAAACAGCTACATCTCTCACCCTTCTCCATGGCCATCCCACCTTCACAATGTGTGTTCCAGTACGCGCAGGTGCAACATAACAACACTGGAAATCAGACAAAGACAAAATTAAGAGTTTTATGTTTGTGTTAATGTTTGTGTGCAGTAAGGTGCAGCTGCAAAGCAACACCCTTTGCTTTTATTGTTCCATCACTCACTGGTTTGTTTCCTCTTTCTCGGCATCTCTCTTCTCTCTATCATCACACCAACAACCGTACTGCGTACTGCTAACATGCGCCGATACGATCGAGGAGTAGAGGCGTTTGTTAGTTGCTTGCACCGCCCTTGGGTTTTGTCTTTGTGATGGCCACACCTGAACCGTAAACATTGATTAATTGAGTTAATTGAGTTTGGATGAGAGTGATAAATGCTTTTGGCGTTGATTAATAAATAAATTAATTAAGATATTAATAAATTAATTAATTAAGATATGAAAGAGAGTGAGGGCATGCGGGTACTTTGCATGCAGAGGCAGCGTCAGTGATTGCAGAAAGGGTTGTACGGATACACCATTCACACCGTTCAGGCTATTATGGCTGGCTGCTGCATCACTATTTCTCTTTCCTTTCTTTTCAACAACAATTCACCATTTCTTTTTACATCGTATTAATCACTTATTTTCTCACTCCAATTTTTACTTTTACCATATTTTACTGTTTAAAATCATATTTAATTTTAATTTTATTTTTAATAAGCTTAATACATTGTTGAGTCTAATTTTTCCTCAGTTTTATTTAAAATGATCTTAATTTTCAATAATATGAACGTTTGGGAACTCATTTTTAATTTTAAATTACATGTTTTATTATTATTATTTTTTGGTAATTTTAAACTTTATACTACTAAACTTTCAATCCCGTAAATGTTGATAAGCATATTTTGTTAATGTTTTGATGGTCACTCTACATTTTTCATTGTATTGCTCATCGTTCTTTTTCGAAATACTTACATTAATTATTAAATATTTCAATCTCATCACACAGGTGTCACTATCTGTTTTATATATTTTTTCTAAAAAAATAAAAATAAATTTTTTTCTACATAATATCAAAATATATGTTTATTAAAAAAACATAACATAAATATATATAATTTTTCTTTATTATGTTTGCGATTATCCTTGAACAAATTTTTTTATTCCAAGTCAAATTTTTAAAAAAACTTATAAATCATGACCATGTATTAAAATAATAACTTTATATACTTTATTTATATCTTACCCATCTATATTTTCAGTGATACATAATCAACTTCCTCATTAAACAATTATCATCCATCTATTTTCATGGTTGCATGAATTAATTCAGTTAACAACAATGAGTGTTTAGTTTTTTTTCATATTAACTCAGTTAACATTTTTTGTGTGAATAGTCACTAAAATATTAGTCAGAATTAGGTTTCCGGAAAATCGGATTTTGAACTGGTTTTTTATTTTTTATTTTTACTTTGAATTTCATTAAAAGAAAAGAAAAAGAAAAAATAAAAAAGTTATATGTTTTGATAATGAGAAAATATGTATTTATATGTTTGATTTTTTTAAATTGTTTTTATAATTTCGTATAGTTTTCAACTTTTCTAAATTATAGTTTGAAATAATTTTTCTAACTTTGAATTATTAAATATTAAGGGATGAGAATAAAAATTACTAAAAAAAAATTGTATAAATATAAAAAAAATGCATTACTTGTTGATACATATCGAAATTCATTATAAGTTAAAATCATTATAAGGATGACATGATATAAAAATACTTAAAAAAGAAGAAGATTGTATTTGCAAACCCATGCTGCTGCGAGTGGAGGCAACCATAATTTAGTAAAATTTAAAACTATACGAAATTACAAAAACAACTTTTAAAAAAAATCAAACATATTAATAAATATTTTCTCACTATAAAATCATATAACTTCTTTATTTTTTCTTATTCTTTTATTTTAATAAAATTCAAATTAAAAATAAAAATAAAAATCAATTCAAAATTTCGTTCCTCAAGAACCAAATTCTGACTGCTATTTTGGTCACTGTATAAAAAATGAAGGTCAAAATTCGGCTCTCATAAACTAAATTAAGCCTAAAATCAAAGTTGTTTTATGAGTGTAAATATTGTGCACAATCTTATATATGAGAATTTTTAAGTGGAAATTTTGTTACACATAAAAAAGACTTCAGGGTATGCTCATAACACAAATTAAACAAATGTTGTATTTTGTCCGACCCAACCAAATGTATGACCAAATTCAATGAATTTTAGTTACACCAATGAAATTAGTTTCTTTTCTAACGACTACATCATAGAATGAAATTCACACCACATGTCATATCACTACCAGATCATCACAAAACTTAATTCATATACATACATCCAAATCAATTTGAATGCTAATAAATTACATTTAATCGTCCAGTACACTATAATGATACTCTAATACGACATACTCCTTCTAGAAGTCTACACTTGACGATTTTTTATCTTACTTAGCACATGTTCCTTTTAAAATCCCCTACATAGCAAGGAACTAGATTCTGAACTGGTTTTTTACTTTTTATTTTTACATGTTTTTGGCAATGAAAATATATGTATTTATATGTTTGATTTTTTTTAACTTGTTTTTGCAATTTCGTATAGTTTTCAAATTTTCTAAATTAAAGTTTGAAATATTTTTTTCTAATTTTGATTTATTAAATATTAAGAGATAAGAATAAAAATTTCTAAAGAAAAATTGTATAAATATACAAAAAATAATTTTATAAATTGTTAAAGCATTAGAATGAACAAAAATATAAGTTTCATTACAAATTAAAACCATTACAAGGATGATATAACATAAAAATACTTAAAAAAAAGGAGATTACATTGCAAATCGATGGTACAAGTGGACACAACCATAATTTAACAAAATTGAAAACTACAAAATTACAAAAAAATACTTTAAAATAAAATTCAAACATATTAATAAATATTTTCTCCTTACAAGAACATATAACTTCTTTATTTTTCCTTATTCTTTAATTTTATTTGATTTCAAATTAAAAATATAAATAAATAACGACGGTTATTTTGGTCATTATTCACAAAAGGGAAGGTCAAAGTTTGGCTCTCCAAAATCCAAATTCTAACCTAAAATCAAAGTTGTTTTATGTGTGTAAACATGGTGCACAATATGCTATATAGGGAATTTTTTAATGGAAGTTGTGTTAGGGATGAAAAAAATTCACCGTTTGCTCATATAACGAAATCAATTAAACACATATTGCACTTTGTCCAACCCAACCAAATATATGACCACATTCAATGAATTTTAGTTGTGCCAATGAAATTAGTTTTTTTTCCTAACAACTACATGCTGAACGAATTCACACCACATGTCATATCACTGCCATCATCACAAAACTATATACATCCAAATAAATTTGAATGCTAATAAATTACATTTAATCGTCCGGTACACTATAATGATACTCTAATACGACATTAACATTTAGAAACATGTTTTTCAAAGTTCTAAAAATACTCCTTCTAGAAGTCTACACTTGACGATTTTTTATCTTCCTTAACACATATTCCTTTTAAAATCCCCTACATAGCAGGGAACCGGATTCTAAACTGGTTTTTTACTTTTTATTTTTATATGTTTTAGCAATAAGAAAATATGTATTTATATGTTTGATTTTTTTAACTTGTTCTTGTAATTTCATTTAATCGTCGAGTACACTATAATGATACTCTAATACGACATTAACATTTAGAAACATGTTTTTCAAAGTTTTAAAAATACTCCTTCTAAAAGTCTACACTTGATAATTTTTTATCTTAACACATATTCCTTTTGAAATCCCTTACATAGCAGGGAACTAGATTTTGAACTGATTTTTTACTTTTTATTTTTATATGTTTTGACAATGAGAAAATATGTATTTATATGTTTGATTTTTTTTAACTTGGTTTTGTAATTTCGTATAGTTTTCAATTTTTCTAAATTAAAGTTTGAAATATTTTTTTCTAATTTTGATTTATTAAATATTAAGAGATAAGAATAAAAANTTTTAAAGGAAAATTGTATAAATATAAAAAAAATAATTACATTAATTGTTAAAGCATTAGAATGAACAAAAATATAAGTTTCGTTACAAGTGAAAACCATTACAAGGATGATATAACATAAAAATACTTAAAAAGAAGGAGATTACATTGCAAATCGATGGTACAAGTGGACACAACCATAATTTAACAAAATTGGAAACNACAAAATTAGAAAAACAACTTTAAAATAAAATTCAAACATATTAATAAATATTTTCTCCTTACAAGAACATATAACTTCTTTATTTTTCCTTATTCTTTTATTTTATTTGATTTCAAATTAAAAATATAAATAAATTANGACTGTTATTTTGGTCACCTTTCACAAAAAGGAAGGTCAAAATTTGGCTCTCCAAAAACCAAATTCTNACCTAAAATCAAAGTTGTTTTATGTGTGTAAACATGGTGCACAATATGCTATATAGAGAATTTTTAGATGGAAGTTGTGNTAGGCATGAAANAAAATTCANCGTTTGCTCATATAACGAAANCAATTTAACACATATTNCACTTTGTCNAANCCAACCAAATGTATGACCACATTCAATGAATTTTAGTTGCGCCAATGAAATTAGTTTTTTTCCTAACGACTACATGCNNAACGAATTCANACCACATGTCATATCACTGCNANATCATCACAAAACTTAATTCATATANATACATCCAAATCAATTTGAATGCTAATAAATTACNTTTAATNGTCCGGTANACTATAATGATACTCTAATACGNCATTAACATTTAGAAACATGTTTTTCAAAGTTTTAAAAATACTCCTTCTAGAAGTCTACACTTGACGATTTTTTATCTTCCTTAACACATATTCCTTTTAAAATCCCCTCCATAGCAGGGGACCATATTCTAAACTAGTTTTTTACTTTTTATTTTTATATGTTTTAGCAATAAGAAAATATGTATTTATATGTTTGATTTTTTTAACTTGTTCTTGTAATTTTGTATAGTTTTCAATTTTTCTTAATTATAATTTGAAATATTTTTTCTAATTTTGATTTATTAAACATTAAGAGATAAGAATAAATATTTCTAAAGGAAAATTGTATAAGTATACAAAAAATAATTACATTAATTGTTAAAGTATTAAAATGAACAAAAATATAAGTTTCATTACAAGTTAAAACCATTAGAAGGATGATATGATATAAAAATACTTAAAAAGAAGGAGATTACAGTGCAAATCGATAGTACAAGTACACACAACCATAATTTAAGAAAATTGAAAACTATACTAAATTACAAAAACAACTTTAAAATAAAATTCAAACATATTAATAAATATTTTCTTGTTACAAGAACATATAACTTCTTTATTTTTCCTCATTCTTTTATTTTATTTCATTTCAAATTAAAAATATAAATAATTTATGACTGTCTTTTGGTCACCATTCACAAAAAAGGTCAAAATTTGGATCCCCGAAAACCAAATTCTAACCTAAAATCAAAGTTGTTTTATGTGTGTAAACATGGTGCACAATATATTATATAGGAAATTTTTAAATTAAAATTGTGTTAGACATGAAAAAAATTCACTATTTGCTAATATATCCAAAATTATGAGCAAATTTAATATTCGTCAATAAAATTAATTTTTTTTTCGTAATGGCTACATCACTAAAATGAAATTCATACCACATCTCATATCACTATCATATTATCACAAAACTTAATTCCTATACACACATCCAAATAAATTTAAATGTTAATAAATTACATTTTATCATCCACTATATTATAATACCTTAATACAATATTAGTATTTAGAAATATGTTTTTTAAAGTTATAAAAGTACTCCCTCACTAAGACTACACTTTGGGAGTTTTTTTCTCCTGCTTAACATATATTTTTTATTGTTTTCTGTGAATTATGGGTAAAATATCAGTCAAAATTCTATTTTTAGTGAACCGAATTTTGAACTGTTTTTTTTTTCAAATTTTTTTAGAATAAAATGAGAAGAAAAATAAAGAAGTTATATATTTTTAAAATGAGAATATATGTATTTATATGTTTATTTTTTAATTTTAAATTTTTTTTAATTTTGTTAAATTATAGTTTTGAAATAATTTTAAAATAATTATAATTAAATTGCACTATATTCGACCCAACAAAAGGTACAAGCAAAATCAATAAATTTTAGCTTCGCAAATAAAATTAATTATTTTCCTAACGACCACATCACTATAATTTTTCATAAAAATAACTCGCTAAGCAAAAATTTTACAAAATATAATAAGAGATTCAATTGATTCAAATTGAGATCTTTTTTCTTCGTTTATTATGTCTAATAATTGAATATGTTATCCTTAAAACAATAATTGAAACATTTTGACATATCATTAACACTCAACAAATTTCTTATTTTAAATTTATTCATTTAAATAAAACAATTTATTTTCAAAGATTGGAAATAGATTCAAACAACACACAAACTTTACATAAAATCAATTATTTCACATTTATATAATTTATTCTAATGTACTATAAAAGATTAACTAAATCTCCTTCTTTATTAAGGATTGTTTAATCAAATTTAAGTTTCCAACTCCATTATTATAAAAGGAAAGCTAAACATGCACAACAAATTTTGATTAATAATTTGAACATATTATTATGATTTTGAACTAAAAAGGTTCATATTTTTCTTATAATTATCTCATGTACATACAAAACTTTTCAAAACCAACCTAAGAAATATGGACAAAGAAAAACTTACTTAAAAAAAGTAAAATTTAATTAAATAATTTACTACGTTATCCACCGAAACCCGAAGTTGAATTCTTATCTATAAACAAATTTTTCAAAAATCTATACAAAATACAGAGAAAATAATAAAAAAATATATTTTAAAGAGATTGTCAATTTTTTTAATGGTTAAATATGTTTTTAGTCTCCATACTTTGGCGATTTTGGTTTTAGTCTCTCTTTCAAATTAAGGTACAATTTAGTCCTTCAACTTTAGAAAACTCTGGTTTTAGTTTTTTTTCCAAATTTTTTAACTTTATTTGTTGTTTCAAGCACATTTCATTATAGCATTTGGATTGTTTACACTGTTTGACACATTTTTGCTTCAATGCTAACTGAGAAACGCGTTTGAAACAATAAATAAAGTTAAAAAAATTTGGTAAAAAAAGACTAAAACCAAAATTTTCTAAAATTGAAGGACTAAATTGTACATTAGTTTGAAATAGAGACTAAAACCAAAATCGTCCCAAAGTATAAGGACTAAAAACATATTTAATCCTTTTAATATAATTTGAATAACTAACTTTTTATATTTCAAAGCTTTATACTTTATATATATATATATATATATATATATATATATATATATATATATATATTATTTTTTTTTCTGTGCAATTTTTCATAAACCTTTGTTTGTTTCTGTATCATTTTAATTATCTTATATTAGTTTCATTTTAACAACTGTTATTATTTATCTTTACTACTTCATCAAAGTTTAAATTCTTTTTGAATAAATCTTTGTTATTCGACGAATTCACACCTACCTTCTACTTTAACTATACTTTAATTTCGAATAAATTTTACTGTTTAATTTCTAACTTTTTGTACTTTGTTACAAAGATTTTAATTTTCACGATTTATTCACATTTGTTTTTATAAATTCATTGTAATGATGTGACCACCAACACCATAACTTTCTTAGTGTGTCTTTAAGGTTACCACTGTTATTCCTTTGTAAGAAAAAATAATTGAAAGTAAACATGAAATGTAACTATTTATAGTAGTTTTACAAAAAAAAAAAAATATTACTAAAAAGAAGTATGTTTTTATTTTCCTTAAATACTTGCATACTTTTATCGATTAATTATTGTACTTATATTTTACAAGATAGCTAATTAGTCAATTATTAAATCTTTCTTCCGAAAAATAAATATGGTTTTTGAAATTTTGGAATTTTTATATTTAAATGGACCTGTATTATATTAAGTTCATTTAATTATAGTTTATTAAATCATTTTAAATTTAACAATGTGTTTAACTATTTGAAAGAGTCTAAGATATATTGGTTTTGTAGTAAAATTTTCCATAAAATCTATAAAAAAAACTAATAATTAATGTTAATTATTTCTACTGTATTTATTATTTTAATTTCTTTTATAATTTTCGATGTGTTCTCTTATTTATTGTTTCTACTTTTATTGAAACTTTAGTTATTTTATCATTATTCGACAATCAATTCAAAGTATTTAATGAATAGTTCGTTTTAATTTCTATAATGATGGATGTTTGCAATTTCTAAAACATAAAATAAAATAAAAATATAATTTTGTATCGCCATTTTCTAAAATTTTGTTTACAAAGTTTTAACTACCGACCAAACAAGCACAGAAGGTAATATAACACATTATAAAAAAATCCCTATATATAGAAGGAGATAGAAAAAAAATATGAATCTTATAAAAAATATATTCTAAGAATTAATTTGTAATAATTTATTCAGTGTTGAAACTTTTGAAAGCATGAAAATAAAATATTTTTATGTAAACGTTTTGTTTGAAAATTCATTAATTTGTAAAGAAGTTTACAATTTTCAAAGCATGAAATTGAAAAATAAAATTTTGTGTAGTTGACACGTAACGCTCATTTGCATAGTTTTAACTGACAGCGTCACATAGAGAGAGATTGACAACATATATTGAAAAAAATGTCATAAAACAAAAACTAGAAAATCAATATTGAAAAAGAAAAGAAAACCGTAAATCTTAGAAACGCAAAAGTACGTTTGATAATCCGTTCCTAATGATGTTGCAGATATTTAGACTTATCTGATTTAGAAGATTTAATTTTGTTGAAAAAAATAATAATAAAAAGTACGATTAAGATTTAATAAACGAACACGTGTTCTATGTGTATCTCAACTTTAAAAAAAATATTGTTTTTTTAAATTATTTAAATAAACTTATTCTTAATTTAATTCTTATATCAAAATTATTTTATGCTTCCACTCGAAATTATCTAAATGAACTTTTTTCTTCGTTTAATTTCTAAATTAAAGTCGAATTCTTAAAGATGAATAATATTATATTATTATTAGATTTGTTTTTCAAATTTCAAAAGAAAAATGAAAATACCATGTCAGAGTTTGATTCGAGGATCGAATCAAAATCTCTAACGTACCACTTGCACTGGAAAATCAAATAGAATTTGATTATTGAAAAACATAATTTTGACATATTTTTTCAAATATAATTTTTAAAATTGGAAAGAAAAGAAAGTGAAATATTTGGAGTTCGATTCATACAAAACTGAATTCTAATAACGACAAAATTAAAATGAAATTAACTTCATTTGGATAAAAGTATTTAAATGAGTTTATTGTGGAAACAAAGTAATTGAACACACAAAGAGAATAAGAGCATGTACCAAAAAGATTCCTATAGACTAGAGACTAGAAAATTGGAATTAAAAGAGAACAAAAATCTTGTAAATTCAAAAGTTACAATTATTTTCAGAGTATCAGTGTTTGGATTCATATAAGTTTACCTTAAAAAACTCTCACACTAATATTTTTTATTCTTATAATTTTACAAAAGTATTTGTAATGCATAAATACTCTCGGAATGAATCCTAAAAACTAATATTCTCAAACTTGTAACTTATTAAGCAATAATAATATTTTTGTCAAACTATGATTGTTATTTTCGTCGATTGAACAACTAACTCATTCAACGATTTAACCTAACATCTAATGATGTCTTTTTATCGTCTGGAGACGGTCCATGACAATATAATCTTATATGTGTATCTATTCTTCATATGTTTACAGTATTGGATGCGATTTTAGTGTACTCGATTTGACATATTTGTCTAAAAATCATTCTTTCTTATTTAATGATGTTTTTTTTTTTTAATTTCAGCTTGTTTTCTTTTTCTGGAATTGCTTTTTATTGACTTTTTTTCACACATTCAAAATAGATATCAAAAATAAACATACATTAAACAACTAAAATACAAAACAATGAAAAATTAAGATAAATTTAAAGATTAAACAAGATAAAAATCATAGAAAAGTTGTTTTTATTCACATAGCTTAACACCAATACAAAATAAAAAATAACATCATTCATACGTGGAGTTTGCTAACTTAAAGTTTTAAAATATATATATAACTTAAAGTATATCAAATTTTAGTTAATCAAGATATACTCATATATTATAAATTTAAAGTTTTAAAATTGAAAATATTTGAATAATTTCTATTTTCATTTAAAATTAAAAATAAAACTTATTTAAATATCTCTATATCTAAGGTATGTCTTTTTTTATGAATAAAATATTTTTATCAATGAAAATTTAATATATTTCAAGAGATTAAATAAGTTAACAAATCCACGTGTGTGTCTATATATATATATATATATATATATATATATATATATATATATATATATATATATATATATATATATATATATATATACTAAAAAAATATCTAAAATAAGTCCCCATGATTAAAAAATGAAAATAAATTAACTCTTTAAAGATATTTCAATACTTCAATAAATTTATAATTAGATGACTAGATATTATATATGTTTAGTGAAAGAACTACAAATATAAAAACTGCATATATAGAAAACAAACATATAACTTCTCTTAAAGAAACAATAAATATTTAAACTTAAGTTAAAAATTCATGATTAGGTATAAATTTTTTGAAAATGTTATGTCATATATCTCATTGCATTGGTGATCCTTGTTTAAGATGAAGGTATAAAAGTTATGTCATATATTCTTTGATTGTTTCAAATTTGGGCTATCATCGTAAAAATAAAAAAATAATAATTGAAAACCTATACACTGTTAAAGAAAAAAGTATATTAAAAAACTTAGGTAGTTTAATTTTTTTGTGAAGTGAGGGTAGGTACCCTTGAATGGCTCCATCTAATGTTAAATAAATGTTGATATGGTATATATTAAGGCTCAACAAAATGAAAGAACGGCCATGAAAGTTTCTGGTACGATCCAATCTGGAAACTGAGGTATCAAACATCATACGAGGTTTTAGGTAAGAAATTAATGTTTTAGGGTTCACAAGAGCACTACTCCTAAATCCCTAAATTATCTATATCAGCTTTTAGGATTTGACTTTGATTAGGGTTTAAAACCCTATTTGAGACCATTAGGCACCATGACACTCCATTTCTGTCTCATCTTTCACCTACACCTTATTCGTTTCATTTGCACTCAAATAAACCTTCAAAAAATCTCATACAAAAAAAAAAAAATCTAGAATCAAATTTTAAAATATGGTTTCTAAAAATTCAGAACTTCAAAGTTCGATAAAATCCAAACTTAAATTTTAAAAAATTAAGTTTTCAAACAGATTTCGAAATTTAGTTTCTATTCACAATTAGATTTTGAAATATAAGAAAAATCTAAAATTGGGTTTCAAAATCAAATTTCAAAATATGAGAAAATTCAAAATCAAATTTCGAAATTTGAGAAAAATCAAAACTAGATTTTAGAATCCGGAAATTTTAAATTAAATTTCAAAATTCATTTTCTGAAAATACAAAATTGGATTTTAAAATCTGAGAAAATTCAGAATCAAATTTGAAAATATAAAAAATCTAAAATAAGATTTCAAAATCTGAAAAATTCAGAACAAAATTTCAAAATTTAGAAAAGTTCAAAATTATATTTGAGAAAATCCATTACCAGATTTTGAAATTTAGGAAATTCCAAAATTGAATTTTGAAATCCAAAAAATTCCAATACCAGATTTTGAAATCAATGAAATATATAATTTGTAGGGTTATAATAGGTATCACAGTGAAATTTTGGAGTGCAGGAAGAAAGCCCCAATTTCGAAAGACATATACCGAGCCCAATCTAGAGCATGGCTTAGAGCTTGGCCCTAATAATTTCAGATTTACTGTCTTGCTGGTTATTTACGAATTTAGGTAGTTGAATTTATTGTCATATGAATATATTTTGGGCTGCGTGATTTAAACTCTAAAATATCATTTTACATTTACCGATAAAATTATTTGAAACTTCATAAATTCAAAACATTAAAATTTTCGTAGTTCAAAATATAGTTTTCAATTGATTATAAATTTTCATAGGTTTTTTGTGTATTAAAGTATGAATTTACAGAAAAAAAGCCCAAATTCTGTAATACTGCAAAGAAAAGAAAACGAAAGGAATAAAATTTATTTCGTGTAATTGATACCCAAACTGAAAAATGTTATTAAGAATTAAATTTGCCATAAACAGAAAAAAAATGGAGGAAAACCAAAGTGATATTAGCTGTAAATTGAGAGGTTACAAATATAATTAAGTTACTATTTGATGTGAATTGAACCTTCATGAGATTGTCTTTTGTGTTATGTTTCTTTAGGTCTTGATTTTTTTTAACTCCCAAATTATGGCTATATATCCCATTAACACTTCTAATTTATCTCTATATTTTTCTTTATAAATTTTATCATTGATTAAATTTATTAAAAGTTATAAAATCATGAATGGCTAATCAAATAAAGAGAAAAAAAAAAACCACTAATAGGAATCTTTTATATAATTAATTAAAAATAAAGTAATTTTTAATGGTATTATTATATAAATACACGCTCCACTATTTATCACACAGAAAAAATAATTAACAAGGGTAACTTATAGTCTTTTCTATTACTGGAGCCTTTCTTTTACTATCTGTATTAGGTAAATTTCTACATTAAAAATAATTATAGAACATTTTCAATAGTCTGTACAATTAACGTATTTTTTTTTTAATTTTTAATAACAATAATACAACACTTCAATGATAAGAAAAAAAAAAAAGAATTGCACTCATTATTAAGTTGAACACATTGAGATGAATAATAATATAAGAAAATGCAGAGTGAAGAGTGTTATTATTATTTGCAGATGATACTGATGTCCCTGTCGAAGACCAATGGGAACTAAACAATTACAACGACAATGTTCCAAATCATGATGTTCTGCAATAATTATGTCTGAAAAACATGATACAGGGAAACTTTATTGCTGGATATAGCTTATTCTCAGGGTTGTTGCATGAAGAAGCTTATATCATTCGCTATATTTTCAGCATCTGCAGCAGCTCCATAGAAACCTCTTCTTGATAGGCCAACACAGTATAAACCATTATTTCCCTTCCAATGGCTGGGGTATTTTGGCTTTGGAAGACCATCATCATTCAGAAGGTAATCATCACCCTGCACAAAACATTATTTAATTTCTTAAACACAATCAATTTAACAAATTATATTAAGATATATTTTCAATCTCATATATTAGAAATATAAAAATATATTTTAAATTTAATTCATCTCATATTTAGATTGGGTGAAATTTTCAACATAATTTTTATCTTTATTTTTTTTATACAACTAATTACTAATTACTAATTACTTCTTACCTTGAGCCACTTGTTGGTTGATCTCTTGAAGCCTGTGCAGAAAACAATGGAGTCAAATGGGTGTAACTCTCCATTCTTGAATAGGACATCCTTGCCTCTTACGCTTTCTATTTCTGCTCCCAAAACCTACATATCACAAAATATAAAGAAGGCTGCTTCGTCACGTCACAGGAAACAAACATTATGGTGTAAAATTGCAGCAAAAGATGAGTCAACAACATGTGATGCAATCCAAGGAAATGAAACAGTTCACCTAACTATAAAGTGTATAAGAATGTATTTGATATGCATAGAAGAACAACGGAAAAAAAAAAACCAAATGTTTGCAGAAAAACAACACTAAAAACCTTCCCTTTTCTGCTGATTATTGGATTATTGGTCTAATTGAACATTTTAGTAAAATATATTAGTAAATATGATAGTCACATATAGGAGTGGTTTAAAGAATTAAAGATGCTCTCAAACTATGCACGCAGAATTGTCAAAATGGATTACAATTCGTTGGCTAATTCGATCCATCACGAGTTCTTGAAAAAAATATATTATGTAGACTAATTTTTAATCCAGTTCATTTAAATCCGACTTATCGGAATTAAATCCGTGGTGAGCCGGGTTAACTCACTAACTCATCTAATTTTATTTATAATAGTTTATTATCTTATAAAATCTTAAAAAATACTATCCAACTTATTATATGTGAATATTTTGAATTGTCTTTAAGTTTAACATCATTTTCGAAATAAGTGAACCAATCCATTTAATTCATTAACTCATGATGGGTCGAATCCAATTGGATTCAAAATTTTGTTAATAAATGAAATGAAATGGATTGACTTATTAAATTACCAATGCATCCGGGCCGGATAAAAAATATTTTAGCAATTAAAACTTTGAATATTTGACCTACAAAGATTATATCTATCTATAACACGTACCTTTAATTCATGAGATTTTATCTTGTCGTAGGTTCCAACGTCAATAATTGGATATTTTCCATGATTGTTCTTCATGGAAAAGGGTCCTTCAGTGGGTCTTCTAACCCCATATTTAGTCACATCACCGTAAACCATGGTGCTGAGAATCACCATCAACAAGTCCACACTGCTCAACGACAAATACTTGAGCAGAAACAACCCTAAACTTACCATTCCCCTTGATAGAAAATGAACCTGTTCCTTCCATTATTATTCAATAATTTCCATCTATTAGAGTGCGTAAGAAGCAAACCATAACTCACCCTTTATTCAAGTCAACACCCAAATATCCATAATCATCAATATTATAAATACGCTTACTTTTCCTGTTCTTTTCACATCAATTCATCACCGCTACAAAGCGCATAAAAGTCAACTCAACAACCTACCGTAAACACCTTATACCAATTCTAGTGAAAATGACTCTTGACATTTTAACTCGTTTTCTAAGCTTTATTCTCACATGATCATTAATTATTATTTAATATATTAATGCATTGATACGTCAGATAAAGATTGGTTCGAGTGTGAATTGTTTGATGAATATTTAAATTAAAGTAGAGTTAGTCTAACAACAAGTCTACAAACATTAAAGCTTCGGGTCCACTAAATTTTTAAGTAAACAAATAATGTGCTATGGAAAAAAATATCTAACATGTAGGTAACGTGTCTCATAAAAATATATATATATATATATATATATATATATATATATATATATATATATATATATATATATATATATATATATATATATATATATCATCTTTTAAACCATGTAGTTAGCTATCTGATTATTGTAAGTGAATATATTCATATATATTGAAGTATTGATCTTTAACTTCCAAACAAGTAATAACCTTAGTATGATATAACACCAACATAAGCATGCTATAATGTTTTAAAAAAGATTTAATTCTTTCTAAAATACATTTTTCTTAAAAAGAGCAAAAAACCAGACCATGCAATTCAGCTCCAGCGGAACCAAGTTATGAACTTAATATAAAAATAGGTCTCTTTTAATAAAGGACCACGATAGTTTTACCCATTCTTTTATTCTGATATACCAGGTTGGATTGGAGAATTTTTTATCAGATTTCTTTGAGGGAAAAATAAATCGTAATTCTCTCCTATTTTTTTATATTTCTGAGTAAAAAAAGAAAGAAGAAGAGAGCAACTAAGAATAAAATAATGATATCATAGACAACATCATAAAAATATAAAATTGTATTTAAAAAAAATAAAAAAAGTAGTGTTAAATTAACGTAAAAAAAGTTAAGTTTGTGAAAGAATATTTTCCTAGGAATAATAACCTCGTATCTTAAAACCTACAGTAATAGTATAAACTTGTTTAACCTTAATCCTACAAAAGCATTAGACGATGAAAATACTAATTGACTATAATAGAATTACCGGGCTTCGAACAAGAATGGAGGTTTTGGCACCATGGTTGACAAGGTCCAAAGCGATTTCCATGCCGGAATTCCCAGACCCAACAACAAGAACATGCTCGTCTTTGAACTCCTTCCCTGACTTGAACTTAGTGGAATGAATCACCTTTCCAGGGAAACTACTCAACCCTTCCACGGCCGGCACAAAGGGGTCGCTAGTTTCCCCAGTAGCCACCACCAGGAATCTCCCGCAGTACTTCTCCACCTCGCCGGATTCCCCATTCCTGGCCTCCACCCTCCAGCAGCGGCGGGCGTCGTCGTACTGGGCCAGCTCCACCGTCCTCCGATAGAGCGGCGCGATGGCGAAGTGGGAGACGTAGTCGTCGAGGTACTCTAGGAACTGGTTCTTGGGAACGTAGGAAGGGAAAGTGGGTGGAAATGGCTTGTGGGGAAGCTGGCAGAACTGCTTTCTGAGGTGGAGGTGGAGACGGTCGTAAGAGTATTTCTTCCATAGAGAAGCGAAACAGTCTTCTCTCTCAATGATTATGAACGGAATTGATTGCTTCCTTAAACATGCGGCGGCGGAAAGGCCTGAGGGGCCTGCTCCGACCACTATGACTCCCTCGGCCTTATCTTCCTCCTGCATTCTCACTCTTTGTTTTCGATCTTAGTTATTTCTGCTGCAACGTATTATATAGGGCCCTTGCTTCTGCAGAGAAATCACACATAACAAGATTGAATAATATGAGAGCTCAGGCTTAGCTTTGATGACGCGCTGTATAGAATAAGTCTTTCTACATTTCTGTTATCTCGTTCGAAATGTTTACGTGAAGCATTAAATTTCACAAATAAATTACAAAAATTAAAAAATTAAATAAAATTACGAAAATTCACCGATAATGGCTTGGAAAATTGACACCAATTTTTGACACTGCACATGTGTCAAAACGTAGTCGGAGGATTTTAAATTAAAAATACTGAAACAAGAATATATTTGGAAGAAAAAAACTAAATTTTTTTTTAATTTGAAATCCTCCAATCACATTTTCACACGTGTGTATAGTGTGAAAATTGTATTAAAAAATTAGTGTCAACGTATATTTTCCTAATGTCTTATACCCTTTCATTGAAACAGTTGAGAAATGAAAATCATTAGTCTATCCAACGATTTTAATGTGATATAATCGTTTGAAAATGTTTTCCATCTAAAGTGTCTGAGAAAAAAACATGACAGGATTACAGGTTTTACTGTCTCTGTTCCTTTTAACTGCATGTTTATCCAACAAATCTGAAGCACAGAAAAGGGGTTTGTCCCGTCAGCCAATAGAAAAGGGAAAATCCTATTTTGAAAACCCACAATTTTCTTAAGAAAAATATTTTTTAATAATTTTTTTATAATGTTTACGTGATGATTATAATTAATCCGTTTTAAATATTATTTTAAAAATAAATTTAAACAAACCAGTAAAATAGAAACGTAATATTTATTATTAAAAGATTATTACGATATGGATTTATAATTTATGATTTATTGAAGAAAACATATTATTTACAAAAATAAAGTTGCATGAGCATAATCAATTAATAGCCAAGTAAACATCTCTTCTTCATATATTACATTAGGAATACAATTTTATTATTCAAAATATAAATTTCAATCATAACAATTCAAAGTTTTTTTTTTATCATTCAAATTACAATATTAAATTATTCATTAAACCCCTTTTATTAGTAATTTGAATTTATTTTAAGACTTAATTATTTAAGAATCCACTCCAATTCTTATTGACATAATTTTTTTTCCGTGTAACTTGTTTATGTAACCATTATATATTACACAAAATAAATTATTTTCATTTAATAAATAATTATTAAGTATTTTGCATTAACCGTTCTCATTTTTACATAATAAGAAAATCATATGTAAAATAATTAAAAAGTGAAAGTAAAAATAAAATGTAATTAATTATTATAAAAATAATTTATATTTTCTTAAATTTAATTAGAAATTAATAAATTAATAAATAAATAAATAAATAATCATATACTTAAATCCCAAAACTTGTTTCACAATTTACTTCTTTTCTTTATGTGTTTACGCTATTACTATCTCTGAACATACATAGAAGGTTAAGAAACTTTTCCGTAAAAAAAAAATTCAGTAACAATTTTTTAAATTGGTGTAGTAAATTATTTAAAATTGTTATGTTAACGTCAATATCTTTAAATTAAAGTTAGAATTTGGAAGATTTGGTCCAATTATTGTTATTAGAAAATGATTACATTTCATGATTATTTGCCAATTAACTCTATCCATAGTATTAAGCAAAAGAAAGTGCATAATTAAGCATTTCAATTCTTGAAAGATAAAACGGATAAAGAAAGTGCATAATTACGCATATAATTAACATAACATTTGACAAAGAGAAACTACTTGTAAGTTATTCAACATCTGGTATTAGAATTCAGAAGAGTGACAGTGCATTATTGAGCATTGAATATTGTTAAAAAAAAAAAATGAAATATTGTATTTTTTATTTCATAATAAAGAGAGTATACAATTGATATATATAATAGTTCAAAATAATATAATAAATACATAGATATAAATAAAGAATAAAATAATTCTAATAAATATCCATAATAAGTTATCTTCCAATCAAAGAAATAAATGATAAACACATTTGCTTTTGGGAAAAGTAAGTTGTGCCTTTGAATTTTTGGGACAACACATTTCAGGGTTTTCTCACGAAAATCACATCAAACCCAATCTCAGCCGTAGAAAAATCGAATTTCTTTATATAGGGTCATAATGGATAGTGATATAATGAACATTTATATCATATATAATATTATTTTCTTTTCTTTTGTCATTCTACCACAAATCAACGTACAATTTACACGTTAGTCTTATTAAAAACTTACTTTTTTAGTGTAAAAGTGTGTTAAAGTATATTTTTTGTTAGTTTAAACTTGAATTATTTTCACCTGAGTTGGGTATAATTATATTGGTGGATGGATGATTTATTTCTATTAATGTAATAATTCAATCAGTTTAAGCTACTTTTCTGAGCATCACTCTTATTTTATTAATTGCTTAAAAAAACCTAATAAATGAAGTACCACCTAAAATAGAAGTCAACTTTCCATTTTCTATTTTCCATGCATGATAGGAATCAAGAAAAATAAGACGTTCATTAATTTGCCTTCTCCTAACTATTTCATACATTAAATTTCATTCAATTAATTCAAAGTGGGAAATTTTGTATTTTAATGATGTACTACAAAAGTATAATTAACTCTGATTCGATATTATATTTTGATTTATTTATATAATATAATTTGATTACATTTAGTAGCAATCCTTAAACAAATAATATATAGGTAAACACAATGTGTGAATATTTTAAAATGGCATAGACCAAGATACATGAATAGCATAGCATGGAAGGTGTTTGTGAAATTGTTAGATGATAGAAACCTTTAGCTTTCAGTGGGTGAGATCTTGTTCTTAAAGGACACACCAATAATTGATAATGTCGATACCTAAAAAGCAACCTCATGGTCCTTGCTAGCTCCTTTATAAGCAACACAAAAGCTTAAAAGTGATGCAATATCGATGCTATTTGCATGTGAATGTTTCTATCTTGCTGTTTATTAACCCAGTCCCTCAGACTGGCACGCATGCTGAATACAAATTCAAAGGAGTTTTTTCTTACATGGATTGTTCAACAATGCTTAAACTATTTAAAAGTATACACTTCAGATTTAGATTCCTAACATGACATAAAATAACAAAATAACATATTAAAACAGTCCTTTCAACTTTTTTTTATAATTTTTTCATGACGTATCATAACCAATTCAATGGATAAACCAAAAATTTAATGGGAAAGTTAGAATAAAGAAAATTGGAAATAAATTATTATGAGATGTTATATGTTTATTTAATTAAGTTAAAGAGAGTTGTTGTTGAAGCAGTTTTATGAAGAAAAGGATATATAGTAATGAAATTTGACAGAGAGGGGTGGAACTGTATTTTCCAACTTTTTAATTCTTTGCTTTGGTTGGTAGTTGGGTTTCTGTTTGAGGCAACCTAATTCATGAATGCAAACCAAACAAAGTTGTTATGTCTCATGTCGCCAAATTCAATCGTTTATCATGATTTTTCGTTAAAGAAAAATATTTTGTGAAATATCTAATTTTTTTGATATTCATTTAATATTATTCTTTTTATACAAAAATATAAAACTTTACATATTTTTAATATTTTATCTTTATATTCCACGATGTAAAAGTATAAAAATGTATCATGATATAATGATATAATTATTTCTTGTTAAAATGTATTGTCATTAGTAACAATTTTGTGCTCATGCTCAACTACAAAACTCGTCTTACGACTTTACTAATTTTCACAAAATGTTATTATAAATCGTACTTACTATAACTTTTATTTTTCTTATATAATCGTTGAAGAATAAAAGGTTGTGAAAGATGAATTAATGCCATTAAAAGGAATAGGTTGGACAGCTAAAATTTCTACTATCTGAATAAATTCTATAGGAACTAAGCATTAGTCATGGACAACAAGGTGAAGAATGACATCCTGAAAGACCTTGAGCAAAATCACTTACCTACCAACAAAACTAGTATGAACAACAGTAAGATATGAAGATATTGATCATACACATTATTAAAAAGTTAAAAATAAAAGTTTAATTTTATTTTGATTATGTTTAAGTTTTATTTACATTACGTTTGGATTACTTTTATCTCCAAGTTTTGGATTTAGGATTGAAATCTGAATTATGTTTTAGTTTCATCTGAATTTTGAATTATGGTATGTTTAAATTTGAATTATATTTTAGTTTTATCTGAATTTTGAATTATGGTATGTTTAAATTTGATTCTAAGTGTAACATAAATAGTTCTTGAAATTAATTTTAAATTATAACTTACGATGGAATAATATTTTATTAGAAGATGTTTAAATACTGACATTATTATATATCTAAAATAAATAGTAATTAATTTTAAAGACGAAAAATAATTAGTCACTGTATTGATTAATTCATATGTTATTAGTTATTTAAAATAGTATTCATTATAAAAAAATCATAATTGAATTTATAATTAGAGATGAATTTAGATATTAATTTATTTAGTAGTTAAAATTTTAATAGTTAATGTTAGAGATCAATTTAGTGATAAATTTATAATTTAATTATATTTTTTAATTCATAAAAGATTATTTTAGATAATAATTATTGATATTTAAATTGGTCACTACATCAATTAATTATTTTTATCTTTAAAATTTGTTACTATTTATGTATTTTCTTATAGTGTGTGTTAATGTATATTATAAGTATAATAATAATAATAGTAATTTGTGCATGATTTAATAAGAATTTACTTACATTAGACACTGTTATATGTGTCAAGTATAGCAGTTACATGGTTTAATAAGAAGTGTTGTTTTTGTATTCTTCCTCCTTTGTGTGTTCTATTTTTATATGGTGTTGACATTTTTCATAATGTGAAAAAGTATAACAAATGATGATGACATTTATCAAAACAATTTTTTTGTCATTTAAATATCATATAAAAACAAATTAACCATTTGGATGATTTTCCTTTCAACATGATTTAATTGTTAAATGAAAATGAAAAAGTAATACATTAAAAGAACAATAAAAATTGACTATAAAAGTATTGTGTACAATTTATATAAAATATTACAAATATTTAATTAATATAATAAAAATGTTTATATTTTAATTTATAAATAAACTTAATTATGTTTTAAGTCTCAAATAAACTTAACTTTTATTGAGTTTTTGATAAGTTTTTATCATCTACTAAATATTCAATAATTTTATATTTTTAATTGAATTTTGGGTTAAATATGTTTTTAGTCCCTATATTTTGGGGTGATTTTGGTTTTAGTTCCTCTTTCAAACTAAGGTACAATTTAGTCCCTTCAACTTTAGAAAACTCTCGTTTTAGTCCTTTTTACCAAATTTTTTTAACTTTATTTGTTGTTTCAAGCACATTTAATTATAGCATTTGGATTATTTACACTGTTTGACACATTTTTGCTTCAATGTTAACTGAGAAACGTGTTTAAAACAGCAAATAAAATTAAAAAATTTTGGTAAAAAAGACTAAAACCAAAGTTTTCTAAAGTTTAAGGACTAAATTGTATCTTAGTTTGAGAGAGGGACTAAAACCAAAATTGTCCCAAAGTATACGGACTAAAAACATATTTAACCCTTGAATTTTTACTGTTAAATAAGTGATGTGATTGTTGAGTGGCTAATTACAAATTTGTTAGATTACTTGTTGAATTGTTGTCAAGTGTTATTTTATAATTTATAATTTTATAGTTTTATAATTTTTATAATTTTAATCCAAAATCATATAATTATTAAATTATAAAATTTTAAAATAATAAAATAATTTATAACAATGTCTCAATAATGTGACATTATAAAATAACATCTGTTATTTAATAGTCATATCATTATGTTAATATAAAAATTTAATTGCAGATATTCAATTTAAAAATAAAAATGTATTAAGTACTGAATTTAGCATCCAAATTTATTAGAAAGTTTCTAAATTTATTATAAACTTAAAACATAATTAACTGTTAGGGTTTGTTTATATGAGATGAATTAGGAAAAATGAATTGGGGGAGAGTGATTGAATGAATTTAAGAGGATTTGAAGGTGATTTTTTTTTTTTTTGTTTATTTGAGTATATTTGAAGGTAATTGAGAGTGAATTTTTAGAGGTAAAGTTTGTGAGAATTAATGTAGGACTTAATTTATGTGACAGTTAAAAAATTTTGTTTAATTGTTAAAAAACAAAGATTACCAAAATACTCTAGGTATTAAAGTAATATAAAATGATACTTGTTAATGTTATATTTAATTGTAAAATGTTTATTAAGAATAAAAAATTTAGAATAATTATTAAAAATAAATTTAAAAATTTAATTAAATTATAATTTAGTGAAATGATATTTATGATTAATATATTTTTTTGTAAAAATTATTTGAAATAGTAAAATTAAAAATAATTTAATATACAATACAATTTTTAGGATACAATTTAAAAAATAATAGAAAAATAAAATATTATATTTTTATCCTTAGTTATAAAAGTAATTTAAAATAAATTAGTGTTAATTATATTAAATTAATTGTTAATTATTATTATTAAATTTAAGGTTTTAACAATTAAATAATTAAATCTAAAGTGGACTCTTCTCTCATAAGAATAAAAAACTATTAATACAAAATTAATTTATCCACCCATATCAGATCTATATACACTATTCAGAGAGTTGCAGTACCATATCTTTAATTTCACGTATATTCTTATTTTAAAAATACATAAAGGTATTTAGTAAAACTGTGTGAATCTTTTTACAAATATTCCTTTTCTTTGTTTATGGAACTAAGGAGACAATATCATTTGCTATGTTTTGAGCCTGAGCATTCTCCATAGAGTTCTGTTCTTCCATTCCAACGCAGTACAAACCGTTCTTACCCTTCCATTGATTTTTCGAACAAGGAAAACCATCCTCGTTCAGAAGATCTTCACCTCTCTGTTTAAAACAAATCAATATTAATGTTATTAATTATCAAAATAAGTTGATCCTAATAATAATCAGTATTCATTATCTGAATTGAACATATATTAATACAAAGTGAACAACACAAAACAGAGAAAACTCGGTGATTTTTATATCATAAATTACATAGAAATAAAGAAACAACTAACAAAAAAGATGACATTTATAACAAGCAGATACAGATAAACCAGAACAGGAAATAGTAACAATACGAGTATGATGCATTATGCATACCTTGAGCCAATTTTGAGTGGTTCTCTTGAAACCTGTGCAGAAAATAATTGAATCAAAGGGGAACGATTTGCCGCCTCGGAACAACACTTGGTTGCCTCTTATACTCTCTATTTCTGTGGGCACCACCGACACAGGTAATGTGATACAATGAACTTCAATCTGTATATCAGGATTACTTTCTCTTAAATTCAGTTTTTGTTTTCTTTTTCTTGACAAAAAGTGTAAAAGTTGTGATAGTGTTACTTTTATCTCTCCAGATTTGATTTTCTTGATTGTTCCCAAATCAATGACAGGGAACTTACCGTACTTCATCTTCATGGTGAAAGGACCTTCACTGGGAAACGGCAGCCCATACTTACTCAGATCACCATACACAATCCTGCTAACTATCCCCAACAGTTTCTCCACTGTTTCTCGTGCCAAATACCATAACAAAAGTGACCCATAATTCATCATATTCCTCGAAAGAAAATGAACCTGTTCAACCAAATCAAAACATCAGCCTAAGTCCTATAAACCAGAAACTTCACTTTAAGATTTTGGATTCATCTTCTCTCAACCCAAATTCTCGATTAAGGTTGACTCTTCTGCCAACCTAACATAAAAAAAGAAAACATGTTTTGTGTACGCAAATTAAAAAATAAGATGAATGATTAGAAAATTATTAGTGCAAAACGTTGGTTAAAGGGTAGTTCGACGAATATTAATGGACGGCGGCGTTACCATAAATAAGTTGGTAAACAAAACGTCGGTTTTTGTGGCAATCGACGTCTATGATATAGTAGACGTTTGTTCTGCCCTAACCAGACGTCTAAGGGTTTGAGGTAGGCGAGAAGACAGTCTTTTCTGCCCCCATTGACGTCGGTTGTGAGGGGGGCAGACGTCTACGTGGTTGCAATTAATGTTCTTCACCTGATTTCCAAGCGCTTAGACGTCACTTAATAAAACACCGACGCCTATAATGTTATAGACGTCTCTTCTCCCTTAACTTGACGTCAATGGGCCTGTCAGGAAGGCGGAAAGATAGTCAAATTCTGCAATATAGACGTCGGTTTTCTGGGAGAGCGAAGTCTATGTGGCGGTTATTAATGCTATTCACCAAACTCGCAAGTACTTCGACGTCTAATGGAATCGGCGCAAACTTCTAAAATGTTACAGAAGTCGACGCCCAAGGACAATCGTCGTCTACTTCCCTGACAGGAATTGAAACGTCATTCCGATCAGCGCCGCAGACGTCGATGTCCCGTGTGTCCAACGTCTAAGGTGCATGCAAAAGGCAGATTAAAAGTTATCTTGGACGTCATATTAGTGAACTAATCGACGTCTAGCTGACTATAGACGTTGGTTTCTACAGCAACCGATGCCTCAATTCATGTTAAATAAACCGTAGACTTGCAGTTTCACAAACATCATCGTCTTCCTCCTCTCCTTTTTCTCTCTTGCGACATTGTATTTCAGGTGCGTCATTTTTTATTTAAACCGTTTAAATTTTGTTGAGTCCGATTATATTAATCTTTCATCGATTATCTTCTGGTTCAACTGATTAAAATTTGTTTGGTTTAAACTTTTTAGTTGTCCTTATTTACGTTAGTTTTTCCCAATTTGATCCCCGTTTTTTCAAAAGTTTCAATTGAGTCTTTAAAAGTGCTAATTTGAATTAATTTGGCCCCTGTCATTAAATTAGTTTAAAGGTGTTAAGTTTTTGCTGATTTGGATATTGACGTGTCCAATTTTTTTAAACGTGGTATTTTTTCTCTGTATACGTGGAATTAGTAATTAAAAAAATATTCTCTACCCACGCTTGTTCGAGTCGCAAATTTGATGGCGAACTTTCCCCAGGCCACTGGCGAACTCCTCTTCTTCTCCAGCTGGTTCTCCGGTTTCCCCACTTGACCTTCTTGGGAAGAGAAATTTGCAGAGAAATTATAGCATTGGCATCCTATAATATTGTTTACTGATCTTTTTTCTTTTCTTTTCCTGTAATATAAGCGTCTTCGAAAGTGTTGTTTGCTAAACTCAGCAGGCTGAATATGTTTGAAAAACTTGAACTTTTCGTCTTGCATTAATGGAACATTAATGATGAAGGAACGACCTTCACAGGTGCCAATGCTGACAACATGATGTGGTTGGCCATACTTTTATTAAATGTTATTTAATGTTGTGCATTAATCTTAGAACACCTTATAAGGGAAAGAACAATCCAAACATCATTCTATTTAGCACCTCAAATGCCGATAGAGCAGAGTTTAATCTTTGACCCAATATTCTGTTACCTCCACTAAAAATTTTTTGCTAGGGTTTCGTTCGAAGTGATGGGGAAGAACCCCTTTTGGGTGTATGACGGAGAAACGCTTTGGTTCTTCAGAAAGTTCGAGAAGGGTCACTTGCAAATCAGAGACCGTTTCTGATGCTCTCCCAGCGAACCTCTCTGGTACTCCTTCACTCTCAGCAACAAGCAACCTCTTCCTCAGCTTAACCTTGACGAAATTAACATTTCGAAAATCGATCCCGTTAAAGGTATCATTGCCTTTCCTGGTTCTTAACGAAATTAACCTTGACGAAATTAACATCCTCTTTCAATTTTGTTGCTTTCGGGCTCTATTTCCCATTTGAATTTGGTTGTTGCTTGTGCTGAAATGTTTATACTTTTTTTTCGGTGGAAGGTTGTGTCATGTCCTGTGTCACTTGCTCCTAAGCATTCTTCTAAGTACACCTTTGACAAGGTTGAGAAAGGGGTCAACCTCGTCAGCGTCGTCAATGGCTAGATCGACAACAGGGTAGGAGTTGAGATCGGACAAGGGATCCCGAGGGAGAGTGCCTGTTCGTGGATTATCTTGGAGGTGGGTATTCCAACGATCTCTTTGACCTTGCCCTGGCGGAGAAGCTCACCGATGCAGTTGACGCCGTGCTTGGCAGTGGAGCCAGTGCCAAGGCCGAGAACCATGCCGGATTCGACGTACTCAACGGCCTTGTAGGCAGCGATCCTCTTGAGGTTGTGAATACAACGGAGGGGGAACGAGAGGAGGAAGAGAGGAGAAGGTCGGCGTTCCTCCACGTAACAACTGCCACTTATTACAATTTTATCACGTCAAGCTGTCGAGTCATTAAGGTTTTAACTCCGTTAAAGCCAATTTAACGGCAGGGGTCAAATTAACCCAAATTAACACTTTTAAGGACTCAATTAAAACTTTTAAAAAAACAGGGATCAAATTGGGAAAAACCCACGTAAATAGGGACAACTAAAGGGTTTAAACCAATTTGTTTTTCTTGTGTTGTGTTTTAGTGCAGTTTTGTTCCTCTCTTGGGATAACGTTGTACCACATTCTGCCTTTGCTAGCTGCCTCCCAAAAAAAGCGGCGTCTTTTGATTTCTTATGGTGTTTTGACCCAAAAATGACCCTGGGTCATTGTCTAGTTATCGTTTCACCATAATTTTTCCATCTTGTGGTTGAAAATGGAACTAGGCAAATACCCAGGTTCGGTTTTTGGTTGAAATTTCATAAAAAATTCAAAAGACGCAAGCTTTTTTTGGCAGAAACTAGCAAAGACAGAGTGCGCTACTAGGCTATCCAAAGACAGTAAAAAAATTGCACTAAAACACAACGACTATATTAGACGTCGGTTAATGCATAGACTGACGTCTATGGTGATCTTAGACGTCGGTTAATGCATAGACTGACGTCTATGGTGATCTTAGACGTCGGTTAGTGACATGTTCAAAGTTTTTATAGTGCTCTTAGACTTCGGTTGGTTTCCACACCAATGTCTATATGGTGCTCTTACACATCGGAGTAGGCCTTAACCGACGTTTATTGATGTCGGACCAGACACTAACTGACGTATGTATAGACGTCTATTATATAGAAATTCGACGTTCCATCAACATCACCCGTAATGACATTGATTATGAAAAAAACATTAAAAATAAAAAATAACATACATCTAAAATCCTTTCTCCACTACTTAATAGTTTTCGAGGTTATTAACTTTTTTTTATGTGCCAATTCATAAGCTCGTATTTATGAGTGAATAAAATTGTATAAAAAAATTATTAATTATTATAAATCCGAAACTAAAATTAAAAAAATTCAGTCATTGATCCAAAATTCGGTGTACCGGAGTGCGAGCAACGAACGATGGAAGGCTTAGAACCAAAATTGGCCAAATCAAGCGCAATCTCCATGCCAGAATTCCCAGATCCAACAACCAGAACATGTTGATCTCTGTAGTCCTTCCCGTTTCTGTACGAAGTTGAATGAATCACTTTTCCTCTGAAACTCTCCAACCCTTCAACCCTAGGCACGTGAGGCTTATCTTCGCCACTTGCCACCACCAAAAATCTTCCACGGTACTCCTCCACTTCACCGGTACTTCTGTTCTGAGCCTTCACTCTCCAGAGCTGTTCCGCTTCGTCGTACTCCGCCAGCACCACCCAGCGGTGATACAAAATCTTCATGTCGAAATGCTTCTGGTAGGTTTCCAAGTATTCCACGAAGAGCTTCCGAGGCACGTAGTTAGGGTAAGAGTCGCTTGACCAAATGGAGATGGAGACGATCGTACGTGTACCTTTTCCACATGGAAGCCGAACAATCTTCTCTTTCGAGAATGATGTAAGGTATTGATTGTTTCGTTAAGCATGATGCTGCGGCCATGCCGGAAGTTCCGGCTCCGACTATTATCACCTTCTCTCTCTCCATTATTTGTTTGTTTTTCTGTTGTGTTCCTGATCTGTCACAGTTTGCATTTTCTTAATCATCATGTATTCATAAAGAGGCACTGCTACATTGACACTTCTAGATGTCAATCATATTCATTTCACACCTTTTATTTTTTTATTTTTTCAAAATTACTTTATCACCTCGAATAATAAATATTTAGAAAAATAAACTTACTTTAATAATTTTGAATGTAAAAGAAAATGATAATGTCAGAGTATTATCTTTGATTCATAAATACATGACAAGTTCACTAACTTCTATAAAATGCTTTAAATTAAATAAATTTTGGTGGTTAAAGGGTTTCCACGTGGAAAACCCTGCTCCCTATTTTTTTTTTCTTTTTTTCATGAATGAATAACAAGGAAAATGGAAAATTGCAATTTTATTTTATTTAGGTAATTCTTTTTTCATTTCTAATTTTTTTTTATGATGCTTCTAGCGCTGTCTGTGTTTTATCTTTATTTTTGTTTTGTTTCCAAATCTTGATAAATAATTCACAAGTTGCCTAATTGTTGGTTAAGGGTCGCTTGCTAATGTAGAAAGGACACGTGTCCTATCGAAAAGACTCCCTCTCTTAAAATACTTCTAGAGTTTTTTTTATTTATTTAATTGTTATGTATTATTAGTATAAAGTTGTGATATCAAAATAATGAAAAATTAATATAATTTAAATTAATTATTTTGAAAATAAATAATTTTCCGTACCTTAATAGTCAATAATATGTAAAAAATATTTTGTGAGGGCATGTAGATGAGACTATTTTTGTTTGTAATTTATTACTTTGAAAATATTAATATATGTTCTAATTTGTTTCTCGTAACATATTTGAATAATCCTTGCATAGCATTGTCGTAGTTGGGAACGCACATTTTCGTCTCTTCCGCATTTGTTGGGCAAAAGTAGGTTTCGGTATTATAGGATTTATGTGATATTTCGTCTGAAGGTTGGCCTACCTATCCATAAAAGTATTAGATGATGACAAAATTTTCATTCAAATTTTTGATTAATGATTTTACTAAAATATGCGAAACCTTTAAAGAAAAAACTTAAATGAAAAATCATCTTAGTAAAAAATATAAATAAACATACTATAAAAAATAGCTTAAATATAATTTTAATTCTTATTTTCATCAAGTTTATTAATTGTGGTTTTTTTTCATATTTAATTAAATCTCAATTTTTATTAATTTTTTTAATTTTAAATATTTTTTAGAACGTGGTTAAATCTTTAAGGAAAAGTAAATAATGTATATTACATGTTAGTTTGTGATTTTTTTTCTGATGTTTTAATTTTAAAAAAATTATCCATATGTAAATGTTTTATCATGGGGTAATGTAATTGTCATGTGATAAGATTCTGATTTAACAAATAAATACTTTTTTTTTAATTAAAAAATAGAATTAAAAAAAGTAGAATATATTTTTTACGGGTTAACAATTTAAATGTCCTTACTAAAACATATTAAACAATATTAAATTGATTAAAGTTGGACATGAAAAAGAAAAGACTATATTAAATAAACATGATAAAAAACAGGACCAAACCAAATATATTTAAATCTAAAAAATATATATTAAAATAAAATCTAAACTTGTAAATAAAAACTTACAAGAAATTAATAATTAACGGAGAGGGTGTTATGGTATGGATTATTGAAAGCGTGAGAGCGTAGTAGAAACTTGGAGGGTGTTTCATCTACACCTCCAAGCCTTCATCTTGCACTTTCAAAAATTTCACTTTTGACCTTTTGACAACTAATTCTACACCTCTAACTTTTTTAAAAGTTTCATTTTTAACTCTAATAAATATCTTTCCATATTTTTTCTCTTTCTTATTAAAAACACTCTGCATCACCTTAATAATAATTTAATTTAATTTAAATTCAAATATTATTTAATATAATTTTATATTTTAATAATTATTAAAGTAAGATTTATATTATAATAATAATTATATTAAATAATTAAAATAAAAATAATAATAGTAAAAATAAAAATAAAATAGAAATAATTAATTTGATTTACTATATTAAAAATATATTAAAATATTAAATAAATTAAATAATTATTAAATTTAAATAAAAAAATTAAAAACAACTATTTATCGGATATCTATATTTGAAGCATATGACTATCGGATTTCTATATCCGATTAACAAATATGTTAACAGTTTTATTATTTATTTAAAATTTAATAAATATTTAATTTAATTTAANATTATAATACTATTTATTATATATTTATATTTTAATAATTATTATAATATGATTTATATTTTTATAATAGTTTTATTAAAAGATTAAAATAACAATAACTAAAATCTAAAATAGGAGTGATAATAATGAAAATAAAAATAGTATTTAAAATTACATGTATTTAAATATATTAAATTAAAAAATTATTGTAATTAAAAGAAAAAACAAAATTTAAGAAAATTTATTAATCGGATATAGATATACGATGTAGTTGTTTTTAAAATTGTTTTTTATTTAATTTCATAATTATTTAATTTAATTTAATATTTTAATATAATTTAATATATTTTAATATAGTAAATCAAATTGATTATTACTATTTTATTTTTTATTTTTACTATTATTATTTTTATTTTAATTATTTAATATAATTATTATTATAATATAAATCATACTTTAATAATTATTAAAATATAAAATTATATTAAATGATATTTGAATTTTAAATTAAATTAAATTATTATGAAGGTGGTGCAGATTTTTAATAAGAAAGAGAAAAAATATGAAAAGATATTTATTAGAGTTAAAAATGAAATTTTTTGAAAAAGTTAGAGGTGCAGGATCAGAAGGTCAAAAGTGAAATTTTTGGAGGTGTAGAATGAAAGCTTGGAGGTGTAGGATGAAACACTAAAACTGGATATGTGAAAGAAAAAAAGAAATTGATAAAATTGTCGTGGTTCAGTCCAATTCATAATTTTTTTTTTGTTTTTAATCTTTTGGGCCTGGACTTGATTTGTTATGGACAGAATATTCTAGGATTGAGAAAAAGAACATTTATTATTGTCCCTCATAATTTTTGCCTCTAATCTTTATAATTTTTTATATTTTGGAGTGTATAATTCAAAATATAAATATATTTTGAACTGTATATTTTGAAATAAAAATTAAAATATATCTCAAATTATATAATTTGGAATATAAATTTTATATTATGAATTGTATAATTTAAAATACAAAAATTTATAGAAGTGTAAGAATAAATTTATGGAGGTGAGGCAAGAAATTACCTCGGGGTCCAATTCCAAATCATATATTATTTGTCAATGACGAGAGAAAAAGGTTGGAGTTCTTCTCTCTCATAATTATGCTTTGAGATATAATATTCTAGGATTGGGAATGGAATCATAAATGTCAACATAGTTTACATAGTCCTGAAGATTTGGTGTTTATTTGTTATAATTTTAATCACCATAAGTAAATATTTATATGATCGGTTTTTAGATACATTGATAAAACAAAAAAGTTGTCTTAAATATATATATATATATATATATAAACAATAAGATTAGGGAATCCTAAAAGAGGGTTAATAAAACAGCAAATCGCCTTAGTTTTTCCTTTGTTTTCTCCTGTGGATTAACCTTTTGATTTTCATTTGGATTCACTCACTCCAGAAAGCAACAAGTAGGTCCTAGTCATCAATTAGCTAGTGATCCTGTAGTTTCTCCTACTCAATCACCAGATACTGAGCCACTTTTTCCCACCCTAGTTGCAGGTGGAGTTTCTCATTCTCCATCATATTCCTTCAAGCCCAAGCCCTCCCATTGAATCTTTTTCCATCTGAGGCTTCTGCTTTCCAGTATACATATCAGCCCTTATGCTCAATGTCATGCTTTATTTTACCTGTAATTTACACAATGTGGCTTCATGGCTTGTTAATACATTCATGTTGGTTGGTGTTTCTTTTTGTGTAGTTGTGTTAAACATGTTATTTCAACATTTATGATTAGGTTGTGGTTGATCACAGCTGGCAAAAGATCTCAAGACATTTAAAGTCCATCCAACTTAGTAGTAGTTGAGTTCAATTCAGTTCAAATTCTAGAAATGATTGTTTTAAATACTGAAAGACAACTTTATCTTTCATACCCTCAATAATACAAACAAACAAAACAGAGATATTATTAACTTTGGAACTACAGAACAGAAGCTGGGAAACTTTCCCATCACAGATTCAGAAGAAACATGGAAGATTCCTTCCTTTGCCTTCACTAACCTACATTAACTTCGGCAAATTGATCGAACTAAAGAGGAGTTAGTCATTTTTCCCTAGGACCACTATTTACTCTGATGGTGCTTAGGACCACAAATCACTTCCCGTTAGGAGGGAGAAGAATGCAAAAGACAGACAAGAACTCAAAGGGACTTCATATATAAAAGAATTCAAATACATTTGTAACGATTGAAACGAATACAACTGCAAAAGAATATAATGAATATGACTAAGCACACAAACTACGGAGATGAAGGAACAAAATGTAAGATTTTGGGAATAAGTTCCTAACATGAATATAAACATCTTCATAAGATCGTTTGAACATAATTAGTTAGTTATTTGCGACCACATGATGAGAGCTCAACGCTGGGCTGATTCCTCGGAGCACCACTGAACAACTTCATCGAAAAGGCTCCCACAAGTTTGTTGATCTCATCAAACGGTTTCTTCCATTTCTGGGTAGAGTCCTTGGTAAGGAAATTTCTCATCTTCACATTCTCCTGCTTCAGCAAATCTATTGCTAAACTCAGCTGTCTTATCACATCTATCTTCTCTTCATCCTTCTGTTTGAGTTGTTTCTTCTGTTCCTCATTCTCATCTCTAAGCCTTCCTATTTCTTCCCTCAACATCTTGACTTCCTCACAAATGGTGTTCTTCTCCTTGATTTGATCCCTATGAGCATTGTCCTCTTCATTGAGTCTTCTGACTTCGTCCCTCAGCTTCAGCAATTCATAACTCACGGCCACTGATGAAGCTTTGTCCTTTTTTGTGCAGCTGTGAACAAACTCGGTCCCCTCTTCCTCCTGCTCAGGATCATCTACTTCAGATTCCTCAGACTCGTACACATCACAATGCTCAGAATAGGTGTCGTACCCATTATCTGAAAAACACATCAACTTCTCTATCTGGTACTTGGCTGAAGCAAAAGGTGATCCCCCAGTAACGAGGTGTCCAATTCCAGTGGTATCAGGTTTGACTTGATCATAGCGCTCTGCTAGGGAGCGGTGTGTCCTGTAGAAATCCTCAACCATGCTCACAAGTTCTGGTCGCTTCTTGTAATACATCTCTGCACGTTTGGCAAAGGAATCTGCATCTTCTTCAATTAACTTTAGCATTGCCCTTGTCTTCACATTTAGCTCTGCCACAGATAATCACATAAATTTATTGCATATTAGGAAAAGAAAAAGGAAAATCACAGGCAAAACTCGTTAAAAGATAACACAATATCACAGAGAGAGGATTAAAACGGAGAGCCTCAGATTAGCATTTTGGCACATTCTTCATCGAAACGACAACCCGTGAAAATAAAACAATCACGGTGCGCACAAGTGTTGCCGATACTCGTACCAATAATACTTTCATCATCAGCTACTTCTCAAAATTCAATTCAATTCACTCATTCTTTTTCTAAACATAACAAAAAAAAAAACCTGGTTCCTTTTCCAATTTCAAAATTCAATTCAATTAAAAAAAAATATTAATACAACGCTTTAAATGAAGAACAAGTGCGAAACAGAACAGAACACAAAATTTTCATATCAAAGTCTCGCAACAATCGCAAATTGCAAGTAACGGCTAAGCAATTAGGGTTTGGTGAAACAGACCACGAAGAGGAACAGACTCTCTTTTAAAAACAACACAATCATTGGGCCTCTTCGGCCCATCTTTTGTAGCATTGATTATGGGCCCTCTTAGTGGACTCACTGTAGTATCCTTAAGTTGTATCTAGGTTAGGAAATCCAAAAGAAGAATGTGCAGAAAAAGGTTCCATGGGTAGCTCCAACGGCTAAATCCACAGGACAAAAGGTAGAGAAGATAAAGAAGTTGAAAAGTAACACCCAGATAAATCATAACCATCTTTTTCTACGTTATCACTGTTCAACTGAAAATAAAATTGTAACAAATTGATGATGCAATGCATACCAGAGAGTGTGGATTGAAGCCATGGGGATCGATTAGTAGTGTTCTGACTATCAAGCCACCACCACTGTGACGGTTCCTTCTTCATCGTTTCACCCATATTCTCCTTCTCTGAACAAACTTCTCCCCTAACAAAAATTGCTCAAGCTATGAAAAAAAATCAATCACTTGCACAAAAATAAAAAATACTGCTACCATATAGATTTTTCTGTTCGTTAAATAATATATTGCGGTTACAGAATATATCATCTAAGTCCTCCCTATGATTCCCGGAGCACAGGAAATAAGGTAGTTGTAGAAGATTTTGTGAAAATTCAAATTATATTATATGTAATTTTATCTATAAACTTATAAAATAATCTTTAGAAACCTTCTCTTGTATTTTTTCTTTTTATTTTAGACCATAAACTAATTTTATCCTAAAGAGAAGTTTTTTTTTTTTTTCTTTAATAGAGATAAAAAACCGTTCAAACATTAAATCTAGAAGATAATGGAAATTCAAAAGCAAGATCATTCCGGTAACTTCAAAACTGCTACCATGACAAAGCTAGCTAACATAAACTATTTAATTCACATCACAAAGATCTTTAACCTGATCTCCCTCGAGGATTAGATATCTCTTTTGTAGGATTTGAATAACAATTAATACCATCTCACTGTTTAGACTTATATTCAACGTAACCTTAAAAGCAACTCATAAAAACTGTCACTCTCTTTGTATAACTTATTTTAAGGTATTATTGGTGAGATGCTAAGTAGTAAACATTCAACTTTCAAAACCGCAAAACTAAATGAAAGGCAGAATAAAAAAAAAAAATCAACAGAGACATGATAAAGAAAGAGGCAAATGAGATGAAAACAGAGAGAGATAGAGGTACAGAACAATGGGACAAAAGACTCAAACTTTAGAATGCCCATTACACAAAATGAATTTAAAAACGGAGAAAGAAGATGATACCAGATTTAGGTCGTTGATTTAAGATGCATAAGGTTCGGTTCCTCACGTTTTGAAATCTGAGTCTTGTTCTTTCGTTCTGCTCTGTTCTGCAACTGTGGTGGAGTAGTCTCCACTCAAGTGTAGAGAGGGAGTGTTGTATCATAAATACCATGTTCTTTCTCATTTTGAATTTTTTTGTCTCATTCTGAACTCTCCACCTATCACAATCTCCCACGTGTATCAAATGTCTGGGCCCATCCCTCGCCTCAGGCCCATAACACTGACCCATTCAAAGCCTGAATTTCCACTTTCTTTTCTAAGGATGATATAAAAAATGGTTTTATCATAATCGAGCTTATAAAAAATGATTAGACTATGATTTATAAATGAGTAATAACTCATGATTAGTATTTATTTTTGTATAATTATAAATATTAAATAATGTTTGAAAAGCATGGAAGTTTTTGTGGATCTGATGGAGCGTGTGCAGTTAGCAATTTTAAAGAAAAGAAAAGTTTATGGTGCAACGGTCAGAAACTGTCACACTGCAAGTGTTTTATTTCATCTTTATGATGGCGAATTTAATTCCAGGTTTTGGACAAACTTCAAGACACCATAATTAAATCTATCTTTACGTTGATTCAAAGAAATTGGTTTGTCAATTATTTTCCAGAAAGAATGTCAACGTGCTTGTAGAGTAGGGGGTATATTAATAACACATGCATTTTTAACCACACATGCATATATTAATCTTGTAGTTATATTAAATCTTTATTTAATAGTCAGAGTATCGATTAATATTTTAAATACATTCAAAATCAAAAAATCTTAATAATAGAAACTGTATACTTTTTATATCCAAAACTCCAAATCATAATATATTCTCAATATTTTCATTATAACTATTAGGATGTAAAATCGAGATTAATGATCTAAACTTTCGTGAGTTAGTTTGAAATCTAAAAATTATCTTCAAGTCCAAGTTTTGGATTTAATTGTTCATTTAAACTGCTCCAGCATACCATAGAATGCATTTCAATGTCAAAGTGATACTTAAAAATAATGGTGTAATAAATACAATCACTTATCCATTTATCTTAAACTTATATTTATAAATTTTAGAATAATTTTTTTATTAATATTAGCCTAATCACTTAAGTAATTATTCTCTATCTTTAAATTGATCGATATTAAGATTAATCGACTTTCAGGTATATTGGTCTCACTAACTCTTCAAATGATTCGAGTTAAAATTGATTGTCTAATATATAACTAACAAACAAAATAATCATATGATATAATAACAAAAAAATGTTTGATTCACTATTTTATTATTATTATTATTATTATTATTATTATTGTTATTTTATATTCATATATATGAAAAAAAAATTATTATATTTTTTTTAGGGTGAAAATTCTCTTCCATAATATTTCTTTAGTAATTCAAACGCGATAAAATTGTTTCTTCAATTCTTGGTTAAGCAACAAACCTTAATAAAAGTTCAGTTTCTAAATTAAATTTTGAGAAAGGAAAGTTCAACTGGATAAATAGTAACACACACAAAGAAAACCTAAATTAAGTGTTTTTCGATAGTCAGTTTTTGTTCCTGTTTTATTTACTTAAAAAGGATTGAATAAAGATCCTTTATTTCACAACAACTTTTAATTATGGATAAAAAAGCTAATTATTATTCTACTGTTCACGAGTACTAAAAGGAAGTTGTTGAAAAATCAGGTTTAAATGTATGGATCAATCAAGTTTATCATAAATTCGATTCTAACTGAAAAAGTAATTTGTTTTCCTTACAAATTTTTAAGTCAAATCACTAACGATGTGTTCATTTCAAGCGATTTTACTGTTTATAGAAATTTGCGAGAGAAGAATTCAACTTATTTCGTGTTTGTTTGTGTTGAAATTTTGCGATGAAAAAGCACTGATTTGCGGGATTGCACTGTTGAAATCATCTTCGCTGTTTCAGAAAGATTTGCTATGATTTACGTGTTAATGACGGAAATGTCTACACTGTTATTAAAATTACTTTGCCCTGGGTAACATTTGAAACGTTACTCTGATTCTTAAGTTTAAGAATCAATTCAAACAAGCATTGGTCATGCATAGACTGACTTTTCCAGCTTGCTTTTGCAGCTCATTGTAGTGTAAGCTGGCGAGATTCTCTGGTTGACACAAAGGAAGAAGGCGCTTGCTTGATGATGAGGAGACAACCCGATGAAGAAGATGAAACTTGAAGCAGATGTATTCGATTCCACTAAAAGCCGTATCCGGTTTCAGCTTTGACAAAGATTTGCAAATGAGGTGTATTCGGTTACAGCCTCGTGTATGCGGTTCCAGCTTTCCCAAGATTTGCGAAAGAGGTGTATTCGGATACAGCCTCGCGTATCCGGTTCCAGCTTTCACGTGAAGGTGTATTCAGTTACAGGCGACGTTTTTGCGCACTTGCGTTCCTTGCTCCGGCGCAACATGAAGGTGGTGGAGATTTGGCAAGCTGGTGGACCATTTGTGTGTTGTGTAGCCTAGGCAAGGTGGTGGAGATTCATGAAGATAATTCTGTTTAATTGGTATTATGTGTAATTTTTTTTGTTGACAGTGAAAGAAGTTTATCATGAGTTAGGCACTATAAGAAACTGTTGTTAACATGTTTTCATACCAATTGCATTCGTAGAATGGAGGAGGTTGTGGAGGAGGATAGGGAGGTGAAGGTGAGGAGGATGGAGGAGGCGCACAAGAGTGGAAACTGGTGTTCTGTTGCGAGGAGGTGCAACAGTATATGTTGGAGATGTTGATGGGGGCTTCGGCAGAGTTGCTGGGGAGGGGGAGTGTCGGGACGACGTACAAAAGGGTGTTGGATTCGCGGTTGATTCTGACGGTGAAGAGGTTGGATGGGGGGAAGAGTGGGGAGAGTGATGGAATAGTGTTTCAGCGCCACATGGAGGCTGTAAGGAGGCTTCGCCGCCCCAATTTGGTTCCTTTGAGGGCTTATTTTCAGGCCAAGGTAGAGAGGCTTGTCATATATGATTATCAACCCAATGGCAACATCTTCAACCTCGTTGACGGTAGCCATTATCCATTTGTTAACATCAATTTTAATTCAAATGCACTGTTTAGTTGATCCCCCTTTGTATACATTTTTCTTTCACGTAAAAAAAAAAAAGTGTGAAATGAACCAAATTTCTTTTTATAATAACTTCATGCAATTTTCTTACTCTCGGAATAGAATTTTGTTTTCAAAAGTTTCAATGCATAAGTTGATTTTAATTTTCACAAGTTAGATTTTTTTATCCCTTTAACCCTCATAACACCAGTTCTTGGACTTTTAAAAATAAATTCATTTTATTACATTATAATTTTTTTAATAATTAAAAAATAATTTTAATAATTATTAATAAATTTGGTTTCTTTATCATCACTTTTATATTTATATATAACATTAAAAAATAACATTTTATATTACTTTAATAATTAGGGGTATTCTGGTAATCTTTAATTTCTACTAATTAAACTAATTTTTTAAATATGTCACATCAATCAAATCTTACACTAATTCTCACAAATTTTACCCTGAAATCCATTCTCAATTACCCACAAATTCACTCAAAAAAACAACAAAAAAAATTATCCTTAAATCCACTCAAATCCATTTAAATCATCTCTTCCAAATCATCTCTCTCAAATCCTACCAAACACGAACACACCCTAAGAAATGTGTCCATCTACATTAAACTTGTAACCAATAATCTTAATCAATACATCTAAATAACACACTTCATAAATATTAGATCTTATTATAGATTTTTATTTATATTACTGACGATTTTAACTCTTAGTAAATATTTTTTCTACGGTTAAAAAACTGTTGGGAAAATTATCGTTGAAAAATATTTCTAGCTGTTTTGTGTATAACTATTGTTACTTGCAGAGGTTTTATAGAAATTGTTCTTATTTACGGGTTCCTAAAAATCACGATCATTTTCGAGAGTTTCGTGAAAAATCACCGGTATTTATTGGAGTTATGAAAAATCGTCGATATTTGCTAGAGTTGCATAAAACCACTGATAGGTTCTAGATTTACGTGGTTGGGGTTTTGGTGATGCAAATAATTTAATTTTTTTATAATTCAAATGATTTGATTAAAAAGAAAAGTATTTAATAATAAACCAAAATCATCTAAATGTTTAATTATAAAGTAATTGAGGAATCAATCTTGACGGTTGCACTAAAGAAAGTGGATTTAGATATGAAGGTTCATTTATAGCTGTAAAATATTTACATAATTAAATGAATACACTAATAATTAAAAAAAGACTAACGGGAATATCAAAATTCTAGTATAATTAATATTGTAGAAATACTCTTAAGTGTATATTCTCATTGTTCACCATGATTCTTGCCATCATATATCTTATTTCCTCCAATGTCTTCAAACATTCTCTCAGAACTAAAGAAGGGTCTAAGCCCACCATTCGAGCCAGCTTTCTTCCTAATTGTATCACACATAAGGTGTTAAACTGTTAACAAGCCATAAAAAATATATATTCACATTACTATCCAAAAGTTTTAAAAATTTATTTAAAGCTTATGGAAGCAGTTTGGTTCATTTTATCTTCTCATTTTATTTTCATATAAGTTTCAATTTGAATGACATTTATAAAATCTAAATATACAAATAAGACTACGTAATTCAAAGTACTAAATAAGACTAACAACACAACAAAGGGACGGATCTCGAGACAGAGGAAGAGGAAGAGTGAACGAGAGAGGCATTGTGCGGTTTGGTGGAGATAATGTGAGAGAACACGAGACAGGAAGACCAATGGTGGAGAGGTTGGTGCTTCTCAAGAGGAGAGAGAAAATCGTGAATGGAAGAGTAGAAGGGAAACCGCAAAAAGGATTTCAATTTTTCTCTCTTTGCATTCCCTTAAATACCCCCAACAACGTTACATTACACATTAGAAAATTTTAACTTCAAATACTCCAATTGATATTTGTCAAGTTTGTTCTAACAAAATTGGCACAATAAAGTTGTCATACAAACATTTTCATTTTCATAAATGTGTTATTTATGTTAGAAGTAGACTCTAGACCTAATTCAATCCCACAAAATCAGTTTTTAAGATTGAGTTTACACTCACTTATATATTATAAATCAAACCTACTTATATATTCTAAATCGATCTTATCTCTAGTCGAGTATGGGACTAGACATTAATAGGTGGTCCGATAGCGGGTGAAATAATATGCCTAACAAACAACAATAAAATAGGTTTTAAAGATGGTTCTAATATTATGTTAGAAAGGAATTTTAAGCCTAACTCAACTCCATAAAACCAGCTTGTAAGTGGGGTTTGCATCCATATATATATATATATATATATATATATATATATATATATATATATATATATATATTTTAAATTGACTTTATCTCTAGTCGATGTGAGACTTCCAACAATTTATTTAAATAAAATTTGAAAATATGCTACGTAGGAAGAAAGTTATGATATTTTGAAAATAAATTAGAGTTGCATTTGTCAAAGTTTTCTCACCTTGACATCTCAATTTTTTCAATTCTTATAACTTGTTTTTATATTTTATTTTAAAACATTTGGCCTTCTCTTCTTACATTTTATACATCTTTAAAATTTTCAAGACGATTGAAATACTTAAGAAATTTTTAAAACTTGTAAATATTATTCCGTATTTATTTTTTAAAAGTTAGTCCCCAAATATTTATTTTAGTGAGAAGTTAGTCTTTCAACCAATGGATTAATAATAGAAGTGTAAATTAATAATTAAGTTTGAAATTAATACATTTCTCAATATCCACGTCCACAAGTAAATTGATGAATATACAATTGAATTGCCACTATTGTTATATGTATCCTGCACATGTTATCTATAAACTGAAATTTCAAAATGTTTGTTGTTATGTCTGGTGCCTAATGTTCTTCACACCTTTATCTTTTATATATGTGTGCTTAGAGTTTACATAGAGGTTTTACATTTGTGTGGTTAGTGTTTACCGATTAAAGATTAAAGATGCAGAAGATAGTTTATTCCATACCTGAAATCAGCCCAAAGTAAGAAAATTGGAACATAACAATAATATTATCCTTTTGCCATTATTTTGGTTTTTTTATGAATGGATAACCACTATAAAAATTTATATTAACTAGTGAAATCAGTGAAAAAAAAAAATTTATTTATTAAAAAAACGGTGAGCTAATTAAATATCAAGTAAAATAACAATGGCTTCGGTCCCAAGATAGCTAAGGCATAAAACCTTATTTGAACGACTAAAACAACGTTGTAAATGAACAATGGACAGACATGGCTCGACAGATTCGTGGGTTTCTTTTCAAAATGGAGGAGGTGGCATGCCTTGGCCTGGGCCGTGTCGGCCGGAGAAACAATCTCGGAATAAGCAACAACAGCACAGGCAGTAGAAGCTGCATTTCCCAGTCATCATGAATTAAAATTTAGAATTAGAAACTAACTACAGCATATAAAAATCATTATTGATTAATTGATAAACACTTTCATCATTTTATGCACCGGTTTTTTTCTCTAAATAATAATACTTACCATGAAGATAAAAGACCGCATATACCATCTGCACACCCACCAAAAAACCCGCCAGGCCCAAAGAAACCAGGTCCTCCAGGACCCCAACCAGGTCCCCCAGGCCCAGGACCCCAACCAGGTCCCCCAGGCCCAGGTCCCCAACCAGGTCCCCCAGGCCCAGGACCCCAACCCGGTCCCCCAGGTCCAGGACTCCCTGGTCCGCCAGGTCCCATGTTAACTGGCTTCCTTTTTACAATACCACAGTTTGCAGAGGCACAGAGAAACAACTTTCGCACCGCAACGAAGGCAACGAAAACTAAAATTTGAGACGAAATCTATGGCTCCTGTCCTATGGTTGTGAAGAAATAGGTGGCTCCTATTTAGAGGAAGTAACATTCAGCAACTTTCCTTCTTATCGAAGCGAAAGAAGTGCATGTTTTACTAATCAACATGATCTTGCCAACAAATATCTAACTATACTTCCAAACAACTAGTCAATGCCATTCTTACCTACCTCTCAAATCTACAAATCAAACAACAACAAAAACTGCCAATGTGACCATATAAGTGTTGTTATCCATCTTAGCATTTAAAATACAAAAACTAGTTACTCGGAAGTTTTTAAAGTTGTGATACTTACTCCTATAGTTTCTCTGAAACTATTTCAAAATCCACAAAGTGTTAGGTTGAATGCTTTAATTGTGATTAGATCTTGTACTTTTTGTCTGATACGTATATGCATGTTTTGTTAGTTGACTTATCATTTATAAAAATATTAACACGAAATATACAAATCAATGATAATTTTGAAATACAATGATGTCCCATCAACTCACAATTGTAATCAACAGAATCGAGTATAAGATTGTGTTGTATCAAGTTAGTGTCAAACTTCGACCCCTTTTATTCTGTCATCGAATAAATGTGGGGGCTCTTAAGGCTTAATTGATATGGCAGAAGCAAAGACTTTGATATACAGACACATTTCAAAGTTCCTCCAAATCAATTGAAAATGAGAAATCAATAATAGGATATTCAGAACCCCGAGTCGAAAAGTGCGGAAACAAAGAAAGAAAAAACCATTGAAAACGATCAAACAAAATCACAGAAATAACGAGAAAGAGGAGCCTCAGATTAGCATTTTGGCACATTCTTCATCGAAACGACAACCCGTGAAAATAAACTAACACGGTGCGCAGAAGTGTTGTCGCTGCTCATGCCAATAATACTTTCATCATCAACTACTTCTCAATTCAATTCAATACAACGCTCGAAACGAAGAACAAGACCAAAGCAGAAAAGAAAGTTTTCAAATCAAAGTCTCGCAACAATCCCAAATTGAAAGTAACAGTGATGCCAATTAGGGTTTGGTGAACCGGAACTTCCAGCGTCATAGACTTCCTCTTAAATACATCGGGCTTCTTCCCACTCTCCGACCCATCTTTCGTACTATGGGCCCTCATATTGAACTCACGGAGGCCCAGTAGCTTTATATCAGTGATACTTTTTATTGTTCTCCAACTTTACACCCACGGTTCTTAAGTAAACAAATATATAATAAATTAGACAATGAAGCCATGAGTTTATTCATCAATGACGTTAATTAGAATGCTGGTTTTATTATTCAATATGTAAGTGGTAAAACCATCATATATATACATAAATTTGTAGAGTTGATAGTTACATTTACTTTGTGTGAGTTCAAATTTACTTTAGTAGATTCGCTATACTTTTTAACAATTTCATTTTATGGTTAGTGAGATGTACCCAATGGCTTTAGCAACAGATAGGTACATCTGCACAATGTGGTTTCTGATTTTTCTAAAACTTGACTACAACATCGATTCATTGAAATAGAGAGAGATGCATGGATTGGGTGGTGAAAAGGATGTGTAAGGAGCAAATAAATAAAATATAAATGGTAATTAGGAGTTCCTAGACTTGGCAATGAATGTCCCACTTCAATTAAAAGAGAAGATCCATGAGAGTTGAGGAAAAGGAAAGTGAAAGTTCTTGATGTCCAAAGAAAAAATATCCAATCATCCATCATACCAACAAAGATTTATGGTGACACTTGGGGTTTCCCAATTAATATCAAGTAGTTGTTGTACTGTGACCTCAAAAATAAAACAAAAACTGAAGTTGAAGCAGATCTATGAAGGATTATTTTGGTTGTTCTAGTTAAAGCAAGCTATATTAAGAACAAAATGATGGCCTAGCTAGGTCATTGAATCTGAGTTTGAAAGAAACAGATTTGGCAATGCGATTCTGGAAAAAGTTGGGTTTACAAAGAAGTCAATGTCGCTTGAATTGGTCCCCAACAGACAAAGGTTAATAGAGGTTGACAGTGTAGTCCTTGGATTAGTGGTCCTCTTCACCAGTGGTCCATAAAATGTCCTAAAGTAGCTTGGTTCATGAATCAGGTCTAATGTGGTATACCAACCAACTATCAAAACCATAATAAATTAACTAATACAAAGTTCCGAATTTACGAAATTTTGCATTCATCTCAGATATTTGTATGCATGATACACAAATCCCTATAGATATAACACATCTGTCTCAACTTGGAGTCAATGTAGCAGAATCAAGAAGAAAAAAACTGTGAAAAACCAGGAAAAAAGATGTTATCAAATGACATTCTTGTTTACATGCTTGAACACAACTTAGCCTGATCAGTGTTGGACCTTATAAAATAATAAAGTGGCATGCACATTCAATCCACTGATCAGTGTTGGACCTTATATGGACCACAATGGCCCTTCAATGAACAGAAAGCTTCAGAAGACTCTGATAACTGCGCAGAAAATCCACAAACGAAGCTGATAACTCAAAGATAAAAATTTAAATCTGTAACATGCTTTCTTTTCATGTTTTATTTTCTTTATTTCCATTCTTTTGAATATTTGTATGGAGGGATGAATGAGTTGTGACCTGAGATTTGAGATTTGAGATTTGAGAGTTGCTTAAATTTTGTGTGTGGTCCCAACACATACAATTTTATCAATGATGTCACACATTAACCACTTTATGTGCCACATTCACATGTGATGTGGTCAAACCAGGAATATTCAATACCATTTCTGAGTATATCTTTCAGTTCTTCAAAGTTATACATGTACAAGTGCTACCAACATACTTCATCTTTCACTTTTGAATTTGTTTGAATTGTGGGGGGTGGAGATAAGAAGAAAAGAAGGTTAAAAATGTAGTTTGATCGATGTGGGATATGTTCAGGGAACTATATATATATACACCAAAGAACTAGGAAGAAAAATGAAAGCATTGTATAGAATCAAATGGTGTTGTGGTGAAGTAAGGAAAGAAACCAGGTAAAAGTGAAGAGTTTGGTGTACTAGATGATGCAAATTGTCAAAGAATGTGCAGAAGTATTGACTAAGTGGTGCATTAAACGTGCCAGATTTAAATTTGTCATGTAGTGGACTAACTAGGAATAAGTTTTTCGCCTTTTGGAAAAAGACAATCCACAGAACATGGAAAGGGTGGAGGCTTGGTGCTAGTTTTTTTGAAAAATCGTGTTGCGGTGGGTTGGTATGATATAAGAACACCAAATTTCGAAATCATAGCTTTGATTTTCCAACAAGTGAACTAAATCTGATTTGGATTCAAAACAAGCTCGGTTTTTGTCAGAGTATCTATCGTTTAAGAGGAAATCACGTAATCAATCCTGAGCCACCTAGTTGAATTGGTTGCATAAAAAAGTAGCACAATTTGAACGTGTGATTGAAGTTGTGTGTGTACATGCACATTGTTCCATTATGGTTATCACCGTTGGTTTCGATTCACTGCACATACCAATTATTCGCTAAGTTATTTTATTCCTTTTTACTAAAGTTGGGTTGAGTGAGCTTCTTTTAGGTTAGGTATGTATGTAAGCATGCATAAAAATTGAGTTTGAAAAGATATTAATATTTGGAAAATGTATTTTTAATAATTTTTTTTTTGATAACTTTTTACATTTGTGAGTGATTTGTTTTAAATTAAATAATGTATAAAGGCAGCATTTTAATTTACAAACAAAATTTAAGTATATAGAAATAAATAAATTTAAGGTACATATTAAACTGGGTAAGGATGTATTAGATTGAAATGGAGATAAAGAGAAAAGACACTAACTAATGATCAGATAGAGACCCTTCCACTAATGGAAAAGCTAATTGACATATACATAATTAAATAACATAGCTTTCAATCACGTGCACCTGATCTCCATGATTGCCTTCACTTTCATTTGAGCAACAAATTATGGTCGTCCAATACTTCTTCAATATTTAACGCTACTATTAAAAAATGTCTTTATCTTCCTATTTCTTTCATATTCAATTCTCACTCTCTTTTCTTTTTATTACCTAAACAATACAAAATGTGTTTAGATAAATTTCCTAAAATGCTTATAAGAGAACAACTATATTTCCTAAACTACAGCTGAAAATATAGAATAGAATTTGTGTTTGATTTGCTTTTTCGAACAAAAGTTATGGATAACTAATCACCACGAAATCGCTTACCATACCAAGAATTTTTCTTGCTTTCTTTTAGACAGCAGAATTTTTGGTGCCATATCTAGTGGCAGACTTTTTCACAGTCATATTAAAGATACATTAATTGTGAGTGTGTTTTTAAACAGTAGAGCTACAAGTATAGGAGTATCCAGGTTCAATTTTTACATAATTATTTAAATTAAAAATTTAATTTAATTTAATATCAAAATTAAATAAAAACAATTTAACTATATTTGTAATGCATGAAATATAGTGAATTTTTCTTTTTTGTGCTTTTTTTTTTAATTCAAACACTGAAAAACTAAAATGAAAGGAAATTTTACTAGGCATTTTATGTTGTAGTCAAACTTACATCACGTTTGAATCTTTTCTTAAAAAGTAATCTGAATTTATTATTATAAAAATGAGTTTCATTTAATTTCAATTAATTTTAATGTACAATTTAAATCAAATCAAAGTAATGTTTCGCGGATAATATATTTAGACAATTTTTTTTTTACAATATTTGAACATCAATCTTAAATTATTCCATAATAATGTTTATGACTATTATTATTGATTATGGAGTGATTTAAGACTAATCAGAAACATAACCAATGTTTAAATGTTATAAAAAATATTTTCTAAATATCATTATTATTTTTTATTTGTGTAGTTATAAATTTGACAATATTTTTATTTTTTATTTTTTAAATGATTTTTAAAAATGAAATGTTAACAAAACACATCCTCTAAAACCAGCAATATTATTTTTCGAATAATTACGTTGTGTTGTTGTATTATCTGCTGCACCGCACCAGTTGGTTGTTGAATGTGACTTTGCCATGTATGATTTCACCGGCATGTGTTCCGCCATGCTTTCCGCTCTATTTCCATGGAGGGATCCAACCTTCATTTATTTTCCGTCTTTCCCATTCTCGACATTGGATGTGTCACTTCACGTGCACCCACTAACACAAATCATCTAATCTCAATATTTCTATCTGCTCTTATTTTCAATTATTATTATTATTATTTAATTTCTTTTCTGAAATCAATAAAATTGGAGGGTACTTAAACAGTAGTAGCAGGCGAAGAGAGAGAATCCAGGAGAACCGTGCGTGGACTTAATAATTAAATCTGAATTCATTAATGCGTTTTTAAAGTTATGAGCTTGATTTCTTGGCAATTAAATAATGAACTATACGTGCAAGACAACTCAGGAGGTCTTGCTTTACCATTTTAATACTGCAAATTATTGGAGTTCATAGTTCAAACGGATTAATGAACTCCTTTTTTAGGCATCATTAGCAGAAATTGGTTTGTGATTATTTTAAGCAAAACTTTTCGGTGTTTCTTGAAATAATAATAACAATAGCAATTATTTTTGTATTTTGAAAAGAGCGTGAATAGAGACAAAGAGAGGTCGATTAAAGATGATATCCGAACCGTTGATTCCACCCGTCTGAGTCTCTCTCTCTCGTTTTACTGTCTAGTCTCAGCTTTTCGACACAAAAGGGACAGCTCAATGGAGTCCATGCCCAGCGAGCGAAACCCCATACTATCATGTCGTTGTCATCTCCTGACCACAATACCCTTTTCCCACGCTACAAAACCCACAACAACCAAGGCTACTTAAGTCATTTTCTAAACCCTCGCCAATAATTTGGGTAGTGCTCATCTCTCATACGTGCTAGAGATTTACCAGCTTATGACTGGCAGTGAAGAAAACCAATAAGCGATTTTTGTGTTTGTGATTATCTGAAGAAAGAAAGGAAAATCGGGGCAGCTAGGGTTTAGGTTTTGTTGGCATACGTTTAACTAAACTACAATATACAATACACCCGCAGACCGTACACTGTTGAAAAAGCTTCTGATGAGGGAGAAGAAGAGAACTTTGATAGAGATGCAACGTGCAGCTTGTTTGTACTTTAATCGATTCCTCACCAGAGCCAATGGATTCCTCTCTGCTGCTATTCCTCTTGTTTTTGTTTTTTTTTTTTTTCTACTTCAACGCACCGTTTTGAGGGGTGTGCTTTTAATTAAAAATATGTATTTATGTAATTAATGTGTAGTAGTTTTTAAAATGTAATTTAATGTTAAATTTTTTGGGGAAAGTAGAGTGTGTGAGAAGGCGAATTTGATACGTAATTTGTGAAAAAGGAGAAAGGAAGCGGTTGGTGCATTGAATCGTTAATTTGGTGGTAGCTTGACACGATGGAGTTCTTTTCTTGGTGTCTAGAATAAAATTTGACTGAATATATACCAAGGATGAAAAGCCAATCAATTCTTGCCTTGATAAACATGTTCATCTACTTGGTTTCTTATTGGAGATTGCCGACAATTTTTAGAGAATTACTTGTCACCTTGAACTCAAGATAATAATACCATTTAACTAACCAAACATCTATGATCGGCATCTACCAAAATGGGGGAAAGGAAGATTGCTAAGCTAACCAATTCCGTAACTCAACACATTTATATGCTATTTCATGCCTTTGCTTTCCTCTATTCAGATTCTTTTGCACCTTTTTTTTTTCTTAATTCACCAACCAAAACTACTTTTGATCCTCATCTTTAATTTGCTTTTTCCCTCAATACTCTAATTATTATTTATTAAATTTTATTGACTGTGATTCTGAAATTAAATATCACCTGTATTACTATTGTGTGTGTGTCGTAGATGCTTAACCGAGCTTTCTCGAACAAATAAAATTGATTATTGATGAAAAAGAAAGAAAATTATAGCAATTATCATGATAATATAATGATTAGTGAAAGAAAAGCGACAAAGTTAGAATAACATGATTTCATTTGGTAAGGTTAACGATAATAGGTTAATTGATGGTTCTGTATTTTGACATTTGCACGATAAGTTCATTAATGCAGGGTGATTCGTACGCATATGGTAAACAATGGCATAGATGATTAGATTAGTGTGTATGGTGGCATTGATAAAGTGGACCTAGGTTTCTTTTGAGGGGAGAGATTGAGTGAGAAAAATAAGTTTGATACCAAATGTGTGAGAAACCGGAAACAAATATCTGACTGTTAGAATCATAGAATGAAACAGTCATATATGATTGGACGGCCGTGATGTCATGATTTCCAGACTTCACTTCATATCATTCATTCCTTCAATAAATTATACAATCCCAACCTTTCTTCTTTTATTTTTCTTTCAGATATAATATCATGCTTCCATCACCGGTGGTCCCCACCGTATCCTCTCCCATCCCTTCAGATCCAGCCGTGCAATGCGAATCATGAGATTCCCTTCCACACCACTTCCCTACACATCATAACACTTTATCAAAACCCTCCCTCCGCGATAAAACCCTGTCGGTCTCCCCATCCCTTCGACTCGCGAGAAAATAACGACACTAACAAAATATCGTCTCCTTTTGGTCCACGCCTTTCACGTACACCCGTTTTCTGCGGCTCCTCTTCCATCCTTCTCAACGGATAAGATATTATGATCACCTCTTCGCACTCCCCATCTAACGGTTTCCATTTACCCACGTGTCCCCTTCACAGTTGCTCACCCAAAAAGAAAACGAAAAACCATCCATCACCTGTCACCAGTTCACCACCACCTATTTAACCATGGTTAATTTCTAACCTTACCTGGCACACACAGCATAGACATAAACTCCTTATCCTCTCTCTCTCTCTCTCTCTCTCTCTCTCTCTCTCTCTCTCTCTCTCACTCACATCACGTTACACATACTACTCTCGCTTCTTGTTAATGGCGTCTCAGATCTAGCAGTACGAGCGCTTCGCCGTTTCTGCTACTTTCTCATCGTGGAACGACGCCGTTTGGGTGGCTGTTGTTAGTGTTTCCCTATGCAGAGAATGGCCTACACGTTCTCGTTTCCGGAGGAGGTGCTGGAGCACGTGTTCTCCTTCATTGAGAGCGAGAGGGACCGGAACGCGATCTCGCTGGTGTGCAAGTCGTGGTACGAGATCGAGCGGTGGTGCAGGAGGAATGTTTTCGTGGGTAACTGCTATGCGGTGAGCCCTGTGATGGTGATCAAGCGGTTCCCGGAGTTGAGATCCATTGCGCTCAAGGGGAAGCCGCACTTCGCGGACTTCAACTTGGTCCCCGAGGGTTGGGGCGGTTACGTCTGTCCGTGGATCGCCGCCATGGCCTGCGCCTTCCCCTGTCTCGAAGAGATCAGACTCAAGAGGATGGTCATCACCGACGAGAGCTTGGAACTCATCGCGAAGTCCTTCAAAAACTTCAAGGTGCTGGTTCTCACTTCATGCGAGGGTTTCACCACTGACGGACTGGCCGCCATTGCTGCCAACTGCAGGTTTCTTTATTTCCTTTTCTCATTTGCTTATCGCTGAGCGAAACGGTACATTGCTCGACTTTGTGGATTATTATTGTTAGTGATAGCAGCCAGTAGGTAGTTGTCGCTGTAACTAACGTGTTCCCTTGTCGCCGGAAGAACTTCTGGTTCGGATCTTCGCTACTGAGGGATGTTTTGCCCTATGGTTAATGTGAACGAGGGCTCTCTTGTCATTTTCATGCTCAGATTTGACTCATTCAAAATGAAAGGCTATATACGTTGAAATTTAACTTCATCTTGGACTTGGGGTTTAAGAGCTGAAATTCTAATTGAAATTTTGTTCAATGGGTTTTCTAGTTTTTGGTTAATGTGTTTTTGGGACGAACATCGTTGTGAATTCGAGGGACGTGTCGTTATTTTTATTCGTTTTCTCAGGTGTATGTTAGATCTGCTCTTCCCTTTCAAGCCTTGTATCGCTTATGGTCTGGGGCTATTTGTAAAAAATGTTTGAAATTTTGACACCGTGGGTGTCATTGATTTGGATGTTTAGTAATTTGACCCGTGATGTGATTTTGGGGTTTACCTTTAGTTACGTCTTGGTTTAAATGACTGTTGTAGTATCCTATTAGATTAGATGCTTGGTTTTTGTTGTTATTATTATTATTGTTACTACTATATTATTATTATTATTATTATTCTTATTATTGTTACTACTATATTATTATTATTATTGTTATTGTTGTTAATTATTAATAAATAATAATAGTAATGGTAATAGTAAGCCAGTCCCTCCTGTTAATTTCACTCGCTAGCCACGGGAGTACGCACTGTTGGGTTGTTTACATTAATATACTTTGGAGCATTCATTTTTCCTGGATGTTGATTTCACTTCTATCCCCTATTTTATTTTTTGCTGCTACAAATTCAATAATTTAATTTTTGATTCACTGATGACGTGAAATTTTATGATTGGTTGGCGAGATAAAAAAAGCTTCTTACTAACAATGCTTATTATATAATTTATCATGGACAATCTTGCATGGTTAAAGGAACATTTTTTACTTGATACCGGATGAGAGGGATTTGTGTAAACCATGTGAGAAAAGTTTATTTCTCTCTTCTTCCAAGCTTTTACTTTATGCATGGCGCATCTGTGATGAATAGGATGATATGTTAATATTGGGGCATTGACAATAACAACGTGTTAAATATTTGGTGTGGTCCGTGTGGTCAGAACCTCAGAAGATGCTAATTTCTGAACTGAAGTGTCTCGATACTGTCATTGATAAACCCTCTGTCTGCTTATGCGTTGTAGGAATTTGAAGGAGTTGGACTTGCAAGAGAGTGAAGTGGATGACCTTAGTGGGCACTGGCTAAGCCATTTTCCTGATTCCTACACGTCACTAGTGTCACTGAACATCTCTTGCTTAGGCAATGAGGTGAGTTTATCTGCACTGGAGCGTCTGCTTGGGAGGTGTCCCAACCTGCGGACCCTGCGCCTTAATCGTGCTGTGCCCCTTGATAGACTACCCAATCTACTTCGTCGTTGTCCTCAGCTGGTTGAGTTAGGCACCGGAGTTTACTCAACAGAGATGCGACCAGAGGTCTTCTCAAACCTGGAAGCCGCATTTTCTGAGTGCAAGCAGTTGAAGAGCTTGTCTGGTTTTTGGGACGTCCTCCCATCGTACCTCCCAGCTGTCTACCCCGTCTGCTCCAGGCTAACATCGTTAAACTTGAGTTATGCTATTATTCAGAGCCCTGATCTTATTAAACTTATCAGTCAATGCCCAAATTTGTTGCGTTTGTGGGTATGTCTTATTTGTTTGCCTGCCCATGTCTATATTACGTCTCCGATTCAGTGATCGGAGTCATACTTTTAAATTCTTTTGCTGATTAAGGTGATTGCTACAGGTTCTGGATTACATAGAAGATGCTGGTCTTTATAACCTTGCTGCATCATGTAAGGATTTAAGGGAATTAAGGGTGTTTCCGTCTGACCCATTCGGTTTAGAACCAAATGTTGCATTGACAGAAAAGGGCCTTGTCTCTGTGTCTGAAGGTTGCCCCCGGCTCCAATCAGTTCTATATTTTTGTCGTCAAATGTCTAATGCAGCCCTGCGCACAATTGCGCAGAACAGGCCAAATTTGACTCGTTTTCGGCTTTGTATCATTGAGCCTAGAACGCCCGATTATCTTACGCATGAGCCACTTGATTCTGGTTTTGGAGCCATTGTAGAACATTGCAAGGATCTGCAACGCCTATCTCTGTCTGGTCTTCTTACAGATCGTGTTTTCGAGTATATTGGGACTTACGGGAAGAAGCTGGAGATGCTATCTGTGGCTTTTGCTGGAGAAAGTGACCTGGGGCTTCATCATGTGCTATCTGGGTGTGATAATCTTAGGAAGCTGGAGATCAGAGACTGCCCCTTTGGTGACAAGGCGCTTTTGGCAAATGCTGCAAAGCTGGAGACAATGCGATCCCTTTGGATGTCCTCCTGCTCAGTGAGTTATGGAGCATGTAAGCTACTGGGTCAGAAAATGCCCAGACTCAACGTTGAAGTCATTGATGAAAGAGGACCTCCAGATTCTAGGCCGGATGATTGTGCTGTTGAGAAGATTTATATTTACAGGACTGTTGCCGGGCCAAGGTTGGACATGCCTGGTTTTGTGTGGACAATGGAAGATGATTCTTCACTAAGGCTTGAGTGATTACGCTGTGGATTGAGCCGAGGAGTCTAATGCCCCTTTGATTTGGGAAATTGTCAATGACAGGTACACGCTCAGTATGCAATCTCTAGTGAATTTACTGTTGCCTGGCTTACATAGATGCAGTTGTGGCTTGTCTTTGAGCTAGGTACGTGAAAGAGAGTACGCCGACGGCTTGAGCTCGAATGCCATTCATTTTACACTGGCTGAGCTTACGAGATGCTCATTTACCGATTAATAAATAGACTGAAACTGTTGTTGTATGTGCGTTCGATACTAATTATATTACTCATCATACTATAATATTCGCGGCCTTCAATTTATTTGTATGCTAATTTTGTCTTTCGTTAGTAGGATGTTGGACACATTTGTCTTTCTAATTAAGCATTCTCAATTTATAATATTCGTATTGTAATGCCCGCGTTATTAGCACTTAGGAATTTTTGATGCATTTGTGTCTAATGCTGAAAAGCAGAATCAAGATGAACTATCGATCATCGTGGAGGGAAAAAAAATTGTCCTATAGTTAAAATTGTTTTTGTGGCCCCATAAAATGGTAGTTTCTTAATTTGTCAGCATTGAACTTTTTCATCGTAGATCATATAGAAGTTCTAAATCCATGGTTCTTAGCGGACTAAGTTCGTTATTTGGTGAAGTGTCCCTGTGTAAACATTAGAAAACTATGAATTGTTAAAAAAGATGTGAATAAAGTAAAAGCAAACTTGTTCAAGTAGATAAGCTAAACGGTTGAAGAAGCTTTATTAATAGTCCCTATAATAAACCTATGTATAGAATCATACATAAAAGAGTCAGGTTTTGTTTAAATATTTAACGTTATTGCTTTTAGTTTACACATAGTATAGTATTATTTTAAGGTACTGAATGGTAAGGTATCTAGTTCGTAGGCCCTCTACACATTTTAGGTGGGTTGATTTTATTGGCGGATAATGACAATGTGTTGCTTTGAAGAGCTTGCTAAATCGGAATGAAAGCAGTGTGTAAAAGGCTGCAATGGATGGCTGAGAAGAGGTTTAAAAAGTTTTGGTTGAGGAGGAGAAGAATGAGGAGGTTTCAGGTGGGTTTGTGGCAGTGGGATTTTGAAAAAGCAAAAGAAAGAGGTAAAAATGGTCTCTCAGGTGTGTGTGGTGACATCTGCTTTTTCATTGAATGTTTATCGGGGAAAGAGAGGAGGAGATCCTCGACTGGCGAGCCACGTGATAGATTCGGTCACATTGGATGGTGTCCCTTGCTTTTTCTCCTTCATTCAACTTGTCTTTTTCCAAAGAACACATCAATTACATTTTTGTAGAAGAAGTGAACAACTTTTGTTTTACAGAAAAAGAAGAGAAAAAGTAGGCAAGACAAGAAGATTATGTTGCAGGAAAAAGAAAAGGGCCAAGGTGTGCGAGTAGTAGTGAGACCAGCTTTCATTACTTAATCATGGCCGCACGTTTCATCTTCATCACCATCATCATTTTTATTCTCTTATTATTAAATTAACTCTCCCATATCCTTCTTTTTGGGCTTTGTACTGCAACTGCAAGGCATCTTAAGCCCATGTTATGAGGACTATTCCTTCCTGCACTTCCATATATTTCAATTTACACTTTTATACGGCTGTTAAATGACGTATTTATCTCTATCTGTTTTTCTTTCCATCTCCATCCTAATATGTAACTATATTGGTATCCTAGTATTAATAGCATAATGTATACAGTTATGTTAGCTTATTATTTATGTTATATTCAAAGTTATATATAATTAACCATTCAAACAACCTTTTTTTAGTTAATATCTCTCATAAAGTTAATTTCGATGTAATAATAGCTAAACCCTTTACATTGATATTCAATCACAAATTATTGTAAAGTTTGCTATCTTTTATCATAATTATTTTACAAAATATTATAGATGATGATTTCTTTTACTAGTTAGTAATTTTAACAAATTTACATCAATAATACTGTTAAAACAATTTCAACTAATAATCATAAATCAAGAAATGAATTGGTTTTTCAAAATTTTAGTTCATTATAAATTTTTAAACAATTTTCAAAATACCTTTAATCAATTAACATGCTGTATAGTAAAATACTGAACTTTTGAAATCTTTACATCAAAATACTAGAAGATGATGAAAGACAGAGAAAAAAACATCAAATTTTATACTGATTCAATTTTTTAAAAATCTACTTCCAGTTTCTAGTAACTTGAATTAAAATTCCACTATAATTTTAATTAATTAATTGTAAAACCAAGTTATGAAAAATAAAGAATAGAATAATTTTATATATTATTTTGTTTAGTTTGTAAGAAAATAGGGTAGCTAAATGAAACTTTTTGTCTCCAATGGGTGGTTAAGTCATCAAGTATAGGTTAGGCCCAGCTAATGAGAACAAAACAAATACATAATATTAAAATATATAATAAGTCGAGGAAAAGAATCTTGAGTACGTTGTTGAATTTAGAATATTGTTGCAGAAACAATTTATTCCAATTCAAGATAACGAAGCTGATTTCGTTTCCTAAAGAGTTTTTTTTTATTTATTTATTTTCAGCCTCCAACGCATAAAGTAAAGACCAAATACCTTGAATTATTTGATTTTGAATTGTTTTAATATGGATGGATCCCACGTATACGTGCTTTTTAGACTCCACAATTTGAAAGACTTTGAACAATTGACTTCTTAATTTATGCTACTTGTGAATAGTTTAGTGACAAATTTGGGATGGGATTAGAATAATCCAGAAGACCTCAAATGATCATTTTACTGAATTTTAGGGCACAATTTCTAGAACGATATTGAATATTCTTGATTGATTGAAAATTGAAAATTTACAATGGTAACTACCTCATATTAAAAGTAGAAGGTTAAATATGTTTTTAGTCTCTATATTTTGGGACGATTTTGGTTTTAGTCCATTTTCAAACTATGGTACAATTTAGTCCTTTATTAGCATTTGGATTGTTTACACTGTTTGACACATTTTTGCTTCAATGTTAACTAAGAAACGTGTTTGAAACAACAAATAAAATTAAAAAAATTGATAAAAACGACTAAAACTAGAGTTTTCTAAAGTTAAAGGACTAAATTGTACCATAGTTTTAAAATGAACTAAAACCAAAATCGCCTCAAAGTAAAGAGACTAAAAACATATTTAACCCAAACTAAAAAATGGGGTGCTTAAATTTTCCACTTTAAAGATAAAAAGACATTAAAAAATGGATGATGATATTTTGATAATATTTTTACAACAAGATACGTATTATTGATCTGTTTGAATTTATATTTAAAAAAATATTTAAAACAGATTAATCACAAACTATCACGTATTTATTGTCAAAGAAGTTGTTAAAAAAAGTGTCGTTAAAAGAACTATTTTTCTTCAAAAATAATAAAATAGGAAGACCTGATGCATGCGGCTTCATTGGGTCAAGGAAGGACGATGGAATGGCCGCCATGAGAAAGGTCATAAATGATAGTTAAATAGAGTTGGGACTGCCTAATTTCCAAATCAGAAGAGAGAAAGTCATAAGAAGAAAGAGAAATCTGAATAATGGCTTGCACGCAGTTGTGTATAGACTTCATGGGACTTCTGATGGCGCTGGTGATTGCTCTCACTCTTATGGTTATCTGCTCTTCCCCCAAGAGGCAGCAGGTTGTGGTTTATCGCTCCTGATTCACCTTTCTCTCTGCCCACAATATGTTTGATTCTTTGCATCTATTAGCTCCATTTTCATTTTTTCTGGTGTAACTAGTACAGCTAGAAGCAGATAACTGCAGATGTATATCTCTTCTATTCATCTTCTCTGCCTCTCATAGCTGCATACATACTCTGTTTATAGAATTCAAATCAATAAAATAGAAGCTTGGAAGACAGTCGCGCAATCTTTATTTCTCACATATGCCGTGATTTATCGAAGAGTAAATGATTAAGATGTTGAAATTAGCCATGAGATAAGTATCAGTTACGATTTTATTATCTTCTCATGTTCCCAGCCATGTTCAGTTGATTATGCTGCTTTTGATGTTATATCAATAAAAAATGGGTTAAATATGTTTTTATTTCTTATATTTTGGAGCGATTTTGGTTTTAGTCCCTTTTTCAAATTAGGTACAATTTAGTCCTTCAAAATTTGGTAAAAAGGACTAAAACTAGAGTTTTCTAAAATTGAAGGACTAAATACCTTAATTTGAAACGGAGACTAAAACCAAAATCGCCCAAAAATATAGAGACTAAAAACATATTTAATCCATAAAAAATATATCATTTTTACTTTCTATATTTTTCCAAAAACTTTAAAAATTCATTAAGATTATTTTATTTTTGTTAATTGTATCAAATATTTGTCAATATTACCCTTGCTCTTTAACAAATTCTTAAACTTATTCATATTTTTTTATAGATGACAACAAAGAAATAAATACTCTCGATTTTTACTTTCATTTAAAATTACATCTTTTTATTTTTTCTTTTCTAAAAAAATATAGAATTTTTATAATTATTTTATTTTTATTATGTCAAATAAATATAAAAACATATAACCACTATAGCTCTCATCGTAAAATGAAAGTTAAACTTACAGAAATTACAACGCTGCATGATAAAGGATGTAATCAAAATTCAAGCATGTTTACTAAGCTTATCATCAGGTCCAGATTCTCTGTATTAGACATTTTTTTGCTATTCTTTATAATGCTTTTTGGTATTTTTAAAGTATTTTTAATATATTTTAAAATATCAAAATCAGTGGTTTTAGTGTATTTTAAAAGGAGAAGCAACACAGACAAATTTAATAAAGAATGTAAATTCTATCATCATCCGAACATGTCTCAAAAGATGACAGAATAGAAAATGTTGGAACCCATTATTGTTTAGAAATACAGAAGAAATAGCACTTTGATATGTTTTATGAAGTTTCTAAAGAATGTTTAAATATTTAAAAGTACCATTAGTATTGGTTTTTATGTAATAAATAGACACTAGTAGATTGCTGTAATGTTAATTATATTAATGAAAAATATTATCTGAGATATCTAAAATTTTTACGTTCATTTGATATTGTTTTTTTTTTTTTACATTTTTTAAAAAAAATATATAAAAATTTACATTTTTATAATAATTTTATTTTTACTTTATATCAAATAAATGTAAAAACATACTATAATATCATTATTATTATATTAAAGACATAATTAAAAAGAAAAAATATCAATGTAAAATGTCATTTCGGCAATATAACTTAGTTTATGTATAATTTAGTCTTAATGACTTTACCTTGATATGTGGAATTTCATTAACAAGAAGCTAGTAATGAATTCAAGGTTGATGCAATAGAATTAATATTCAAAAGAATAAAAAGTTAATAGTTATAAATTTAATATGCTGGCAGTCAAAGTAGAACGTAATTAATATTCATTATCAATAGGTGTATTACTCCCTTAATTACCAACAATATCATTATCTAATATTATATGTAAATTTCGTACTATATATATTGTGATACTTAAAAATCATAATACAATATTATTACGTTAAGTTGTAGTACTTTATTTACTTTCTCCTATTACATATTATATATATAAAATATGTTATTTTAAATTGTACAAACTCATAAAGGTTTCTTAAATGAATAACTAGTATTTGTACTCGCCCATAATGCACGGTATTTTTTAATTATATTTAATGTTTGATTGTAAAAATAAATTTCAAAAAATTAATTAATTTTATATATTATGTTTTGAATTAGAATAATATATTTTTATATTATTATTACAACAATTACAATATCAAGTTGTGAGACTGTGTCATGTCCAACTAAGGTATTCGTTCGTCAAGAATTTGGTTTTTATAATTCATTTACTCGTTAGTGACTTGGTTTTTATAAAACTTAACAATGATATAAAAATCTTATTTATTTTAATGATTAATTTAGAAGAATATAACATAAAATAAGCGAAAATATTATTTATTATTTTAAAGCTCAAAGTAGGTAAAATATCTTAAATCTGTTTCTTTTTATCAGTTAAAAAGTATTACCTGTAACATATTATTTCACAGTTTCAAACTAAAAGTGATATCATGGTTTTTATTTATTCTCACATTATTTGTGTTAATATTCAGGTGTATTTTCTTTTTAGAACTAATATATAACTTGATAAATTATTATTTTGTTGTAATATTTTATCTATATCTATTATTATTATCTTAGTCTAATATTTATTAATAAAAGTAATTGTAAGCTTGTATTTGAAAAAAATATTATGTTTCATGTTTTCTTATTGAATGAATTATAACAAGCTAAATCAATTGGAATATAGAAAAAAAATAGTTTTTTCCACAATAAGAAAGATAACTTTTCCACAATAAAAAAAAAAATCTCAATTTGAGATATTTTTTCCACCATATAAAAAGATAATTTTTGGTAATTATTTTATATCATCTTTTAATTAGAAAGTTTTAATTAACGCATAAGAAATATTTTTTATCTAATAAAATAAATAATTGAATTGTTCCACTAAATAATATCTATACAATTGTTCTTTCTAAAATAAGCATCTCAAATATTATTTTAACGTTATTAGTATAAAATTGTATATATTTCTATATTCTACTATTTTAATATTATTTTTAGAAAAGTTTTTTAAATTTTATTATTTTAATATAATAAAAACTTGTATAATCATGTGTGACAGCACATGTTTCCGCTTTCATAAATAAAATCAACACAATTGTCGGTTTAACATTTCAGAAATATGATCATCCTAATTCTGAACAAATTCGACAATGAATATTTTGAAAATTTTAAAGCATAATAGAAACTTATATCCATTAAAAAATATTGGAAACTAATAAAAAAATTTAAATAAAGTCATAAAAATATAACTCGTATCTCTTTATCATTTCATTGTATTTGGAATCAAGTAAATCACTTCCAAATTAACTTGGAAGTTGCCAATAAAAGGTAGTATTGAGCAAATTTGGGCATCAACAATTACTCAAACATAAAAATACTTTATTTTTTTCTTGAACTGTAAAATACACAATTCTTAGCATTGAAAGCATGTGAGAATTGCAGATTATATTTAATTCTTTGTATATTGAGACAAATGTCAACTTAAATGTACTCACTACAAGCAGTGATGATTACTGGTTCTACAGAGCAATTACAAGAATGAATTTTGATTACATTTGATACAAGCATGACATAGATGAAATGCTGGAGATTTAGTCTACCACAAATAATATCATGTTCCTCGGTAAGCTTGGTCACCAAATTAATATATTACGACGCTAATAACATTTAACAGAAGGATGTTCTCCAACATTCGTCCTTTTTCCATTCCACTACTTACGATTCACTGCCAGCCGCAATTTTAGTTGAACCTTGAATAGTCTCCAAAAGATGCTCAATTCTGTATTTCATAACAGGCTGCCCTCTTCGGGTCTTCTTAAGCATTTTTTCCCGAACAGCCTTTCTCCGAGTTTCAGCTTGTTCTCTCTCTTCCTTCCTTACCCTCAGCACTGCCTCTCTCTCCATTCTTTCTTTCTCTTTCTCTTCATGCTGCTTTCTGTACAGTTCTTCCAAACTAAAAGCACTGTTCTTCCTCCTCCTTCTCTCACTCTTGTCCTTGTACTTGTCAGTTTCATTTGCATCCTGTAACAGCAAACAAAAACTAAATGAATATGCGCACCAAAAAAATAAATATACCCACTAAAGAGTTGTAATTCATGAAATGAAGCCACAATATGCCCCGATTTCACAATCATGTTTAATAACCTCAAAAGTAAACAGCTGAAAAGATATCAGACCTGGTCATGTTCCTGACCCGAGGAACGACCATTCTGCTGGTTTTGCTGCTTTAACAACTTCTTAAACTTATTCACATTCTTAGCATTTTTATAGAACTCCCTTTGTTTCTCTGACAACAAAGAAACAACAACTGTTATAATAGTATAATGGTTATCACAAAGGAAGTTAGATATGGTAAATATTTAACATTCTCAACTCAATTCATAATTCTGTATGAGAGGATATAATAAGAATTCAAGTGAAGGTCAAGAGCCGTATTTACTAAGCTTATCATGACTGGAACGTGTCATAAAGATCACAGAATTGAAAATTTTAGAACACATTACTATTGGAAAATGCAGAAAAAATAACTTTATCACATGTTTTATGAATCACATAACCGGAAAAAATTGAACTATGAATTTAAGATTTGATTATCACCAAAATATTCAATTCCATTAACAAAACAATTTGAACTAGCTCCACAGGATTTCGGACAAATGTTCCCTTGTGGGAAAATCTATTTACCAAAATTAGTACTGTTATTTCCATGTTGTATTTGAGTCCTTGCCCATCTACCCGACACACAATCGTTCACAGGCAGTGCCAAAAAAAATGACACTTGCCATGTCTTTAGAGACTTTAGCACAAAAAAGATAACTGATGGAGCAAATAATATGAAAATGTTTAGGTGTGTTGGAAAGTTGCTGTAATTGTTGTCCACCCCAACAAAAAGGAAGGAAAGTAAATTTCACACTCCCCTCTCTCTCTCTCTTTTCTCTCTTAGCACTTATTTTACTATCAGTTATAATCAAAAGTTATAACTAATAAGAAAATTCTTCATCAGATTTGTTTATAATATGATTTTTATGATCAGACTACAAACAATTTCATAACATTGATTCATCCAATAAATAATTAATCTTCCAGTACATAAAGAATAAGGGTATTGGACAATTTGACAACAGGAGAAGGAAGATATTAGGGTAAGAACGTTTTTAAAACGAAAGACAGACTACAATGATTTATCCTATACTACATAGTCTAGATTGTTTAAAATAGGATGGAATTGAACCTCGAAGGAGTGTATTTCATCACATCCCATCCAACACTCATCTTTTCCTCTGAACTGGGATGTGAAATAAAATTACCATATATTTCCAATTCATTATAAAAATATCCAAAAAATAGTGGTAACGTTATTATTCAATCCCAATACACAACCACTTTACTTCATTTAACAAAAAATGGTATGTTGGTGCCTTTGGTTAACCACCTTTGGCATTTCCAACAAGAAAAAACCCATAATATTTGGAGACTGCCAACAGACGGCGCTCTTAAATAGAAGCCATTATGGCACCATAGCACTATCGTATGGTGAAATTTCTCAAAAACATGATTTCAATTCCTTCCTATATGGGGGCTACTATCATTCTTGTGGTTGTTACCTGTGTCCTCCTGTCTCTTCTTTTCATTTTTTACAAGTGCCAACCAATTGAATGAGTCAATACAATGCCAAATTTGATCTATCTACAATTCAATTGTTATATACATGAGTAATGATTTATAATATATATTTCAATTGTTATGTCCGCTATATCATATAAATGCACCCAATCACTCACAATTTCAACCACATGGAAGAAAAATGGGTTTATAATAATTTAAAAGCAACAGAGATTATGAATTGACTGCTGCATTTGATTCCTTTCATTCAATTCCTTCTGCTAAGAGCAGAATATTCATGAAAACTTATAGCTATTCTAGTACACACATAAAACAATACAAGAGTTGAAAGTATGAGGAAGAAGTTGAGCGAATAAAATCGAGAAAGTAGCTTACTTATGAGAGCTGGGTTATATTGCTTGTTCTTGGACTTTGCATTGGCGAAAGCTTCGAGCGAAAGGCCACTACCGCCCAACCTCGAAATGTTCCTCTTCATCATGTGCTTCTTCTTGCGATTATCACTGCGTTCCTCGTTCTTCTTCATTGTAGGAAGATGGAGGTTCTTCAGAACAGATTCGGGGAACAACAGTGATTAAATAGCAAACCCTAACAATTTGCAGAACACCAGCTTAGCATTAAAGAAGATATCTTTGTGGACTTTCCCTCTGGCCCAGAAAATATATGGGCTGGACCCAATAAAATTAAAAAAAAAATATATAATTTCAAACCATTTAATATTAAAACTCCCACTTCTCTTTTCAAAATAAGATATTATACTCAACTGATAATAATAAATATAGACAAAATTACATTCAAACGATAATTATAAATATAAATAAATTTTTAAAATGAAATAATAATATTTATAACGTGCTTCTATAAAAAGATCAAAGTTGTAAAAAATTTCACAGTTCCAAAATAAAATCCTAGTTTTTCTTTTCGGATTCGGGTTTTATTCTTAATTCTTATATATTTTTTTAACTTCACTATCCACTTGTTCAAAAGATATTTTCTTAACTTAATTTATATTATTTATAAATTTTTAAAAAGTATAGTATTTTTATTAATAAAAATATTGAACTCTTTTTTATTTACTATAAAAAATAAGTGTTTTATGAAATGGATCAGAATTCATTAGCCTTTCTTTCTATTTTATTTTAAGATAATTTATTAATAATATTCATTTTACAAACATATATAAATTATTATTATTTACTATGCTATAATATTATCAAGATAAATTAATAGTGATGAAGTACGCAATTAGATAATAGCCTAAACAGTTTAGGATGGACACTCTTTAATTAGACAACTACAAGTGTAACATAATATTTTGATTTCTTCATACAATTTTTTTTAGGTTTAAACCTCTTTTTGTCCCTAACTTATAAGTGGATGTTCAGTTTAGTCTCCGTTTTTAAAAATGTAAATCTTTAGTCCCTAAGTTATAAAAAAATGTATCAAATTTTTTGACTTGAAATACTGTTTTTGGTTGTTTCTTTAGTCGCTGAAAGCTTTGTTCGATATATTGTGATTGTTCTTAATTTCCAATATCATATTGAGTAAATTTCATGAAAATGTTTGACACAAAGGTGAAAATGTGTCCATGTACAACAACGTGAATGCTCTAATTATAGACATCAAAATGACATCCTAATATCACTCTACAAACGCTATATGTTAATTAATTCATTAAAAATTTGGGTGAAAGGGTGACAATTTATTCATGTTATCTTTTGCACGAAACTTTATTCTCTGCTTAAACCTATCGAACAAAGCTTTCAGCGATTAACACATAATTTTTCTTTCATTTTTCACAAATGCACGTTGATTAACTACTTTAGGTATGATTTTATTTCGTTTTAACATATTGGTTTCATGCACAGGTACTATTTCGAACATAGGCACGTTCTCATTTCTCCCTCGTTGGCGACAACATTTTATTCCGACGACGAACCCATCTTCAAGATTAGCTTCGTTTTGGATTTTTGATGAACTTTCGTTTTCATTTTTTTATGGGCTATCAATTGATTGAACATGTTGGTATGGGTATTGTTGAACTTATTTGTTATTCATCAAATGATCTAAAAATTTGTTCAAGGCACCAAAAAATTAGGAGAGACCCCCATAAAATATTTTAGATCAAAATTTAAAGTCTAAGTATGTAAAATATTTTTTGAAAATTAAAAAAAGAACAAAATTAATTGACGAAAAATAGAAAATAATTTTTTTTTAAATCTAGAAAGAACAGCTCGCTATGCCGGCTAATTAGATCTTAAAAAAAAATCATTTCCCAAATTGATATATAATAATGTCAAATCTGTAAACCAGAACAAAAGTTATGATCATTAGAATATTACAATTAGTAAATAGTCAGTGTACACTACTAACTCCATTCACTACTATTACTGTAACACCACTTTTAAGTAAGAATTCATAGAATGACAACTTTTTCTTCATTCTATAGTAGATACAAATCTGTATTAGCCACATTTCCATAATTTTTCATATTTTTACTTGTGATAACTTTAGTTTGGAAATAGATTATGAATATATGAAATGTCAAAATTGGACTAAATTTGCTAGTTTTCTACTTTTTCATGTTTTGTAAAATTGTAAAAATGAATCACTTATTAAAAAAATGAGAAATGTTTGAAAGTACATTTTTCAACATCATTTAACTCATTTAATGTTAAAAAATGTCAATTATTGTCTGAAAATGCCAGTTTTTGAAGTTAATAAACATTTAAAATGTCAAATTTTTTATGTCAATCAACATCATTTTTTTTCTTCTTTCGATATCAATCAACATCTTTCTTTTTTTTGTTTTTCTTTCAACATCGATCATTGTTCTATTATAATCAAAACTCTTTTTTTTGCACTAGTAATAGTTTAAATAACTATGAATATATACTTCGATTATAGTGTAATAAGTTCTAAATTATATAACGAATGGATAGTATTTTGATTTCTTCATATAATCTTTGAATTAATTTATATATGTATATTTATATGGATTTGTTCTTTCTTTCCATAATCAAGAAGAGAAAAAATTATATATATTTTGGTTTCTTTTCTATTATTTTTTTTATTAAATATTTTATTAAGGATTTTTTAAAGTAGATGTTTTTGAATAACAGATAGGCCTGATATATACTTTTCCTTATGATATAGAATAGACAATTACATACAAGTTTCGAGATTTATAATACATATATGCTAAAAACGCATGACACGAGAAAAAAAAACATGTCTATGCACAGTCACGTAAAGAAAAATATAAATGTCAAGGGTATTATACTATAATTAAAAAAATGATAAAAACAGGAAAAGAAAAACATTGATAAGATATTTGTGTAGGTGCCCTCATTTACAAGGAAAATAACTCATGGATACTTGTAAAATTTTATATTTAAAACAAAAAAAAAAAAGAGAAAATATAAATATAACAACGACATAATATAGGATAAAAACAAAGATAAAAATCCCAGAGAAAGCAACATATTATTCGTCCAATTATAAAAGACAATTATAATAATTATTTTAAAAACACAATCAGTGGTAATTATTTTTGTAGATTTGAATATCTTTTTAACATTTTTTGAAATATTATTCTGCTGATCTTCAATAACCTTTTGTTAGATTTAAAAGTAATACATATAACAAGAAGAAAGACAAAATCAAAATCTTATAAAACTACATGTATTATCATGAATCGAAAACACATATATTTGAATCTAACAGCATCCATTAAACAAAGAACAGGTTTTTTTTAAGGCCCCCACAACTTACAGGATTTGTTGATATGAGTAGTCAAATCAATTCCTTTAAGCTATCCTTCAACTGTATAGTTCCATACCTATACAATCTTCAGATCTCTCTCATTCCGGTGTATGTTTGATTCGTCCATGTGCCCCTTCCACTTAAAGCCTGACAGGAGTCGTTCCTTGTCCGTGCCCCTGCAACATGCTTCTTGCACCGGCGATCACTCTCCGCCCTCGTCAGTGCCCCGGGTGTTACAGTTTTCACATAAATTTTAACAGCAACATTAGAGATGCAATGGTTAGCATGAAGTTGAAGAAAAAGGTTAAAGGTTATGAATGAATGAAAGAAAGTAGAGCATTAATGTTATGAGTCTCCAAGTAAACAACATATGATAGTATAGTTGATGACATTAAATAGGGAGAGGCAGTACCAGCTGCTTTCAATGCATCTCCAACCTCCCCACCTTTCTCATTCATACATCGTCTCCTTATTAATATTATATCTCATAACATTCCCAACACAATTCTTCCTTTAAATTACACATTCTTACACCATTTTGCTTTCTCACAGCACCACCAGATCCAGCTATGACCACCCACACCAAGACCAACCTCGATGGAGTGCACTCTGATGTCAAGGTCGTCCAAAGACCAACCAAAGAAAAATCCCACGATCTCTTCCTGCGCTTTCTTGGCCTCTCACTCACTCTTGTTGCAACCATTCTTGTTGGTGTAGACAATGAAACCAAAGTCATCTCCTACGCTGAAATGAAATTCAGAGCCACTGCTAAGTGGGAATATATGTCTGCTATGGTGTAAGCTTCCCCTTTTCTGTCTATACCATGAACCCACTAGTTAGAGATTGTGTGATTCTTGAAAGAAACACTTGTTTCTTTATAGTTTAGATTTTATGTGTATATACTGCTTGCTCAATATAGAAGTAGGCGTACATGTTTAGATTTTAGTCAAGAGAGTTAAGAAAGAAAACAACAACTAACTTCTTTCCTTTTCATTTTATACTTTGGAATGCATAAATATACACCAGAACTGTTCTCCAATGTGTCATGTGTATATATATATATAGGAACTGGTTTTTTGTTTCCATTGTGATCCTATAATATATTAATAACTGGAATATCTGGAACAGGTTTTTCGTGGTGTCAAACGCAATAGCATGTTCATATGCAGCTGCATCATTGGTGATAACAGTGATGGCAAGAAGCAGTGGAACAAGAAAAAGCGATTTGACAGATTTGGTGATAACAGCTTTAGACCTTGTGTTGATGGCACTGTTGTTCTCAGCCAATGGTGCAGCTTGTGCAGTGGGAGTCATAGCGCAGAAAGGTAACAAGCACTTGCAATGGATGAAAGTGTGCGATGTCTTTGATGCTTATTGTCGTCACATGACAGCTGCATTGGTCCTCTCCATTATTGGGTCGACGGTGTTTCTCTTGCTGGTGCTTCATTCTGTTCTCAAACTCCATTACAGATCAAGAAGCTAGACATTATTCACCTTTCAATTTGTTAGCGAAGGGTTTTCTTGAGTGAATCTGTTTTTGGCTTAGAGCTTGAAGTTCAAAATCTGGTAGTGGTTAAATTGAATTTGGTTTCGTGTGTTTGTAGTGAATACACTTTAGCAGATGGTAGGTCGATTTATTTAAGAGCAGTAACAGTAAATATAGGTAGCTACTACTTTGCTTATGAATGCATGACAAAGCCATTTCACTTTGGAAAAGTAGGTAAATGCAGTAACTTGTTTGTAGCTACTCAAGATCAATATATGCAACCTTCTTCACCTTCCTTCTTCAACCAAAATTAATGTTTCTCAGGAATAATAATGAAGGAAATATATTTATATTTATATATAAATATGTACAATCTTCATCTTTTATATGCTGATATATTTAAATTATATAAAATACAGAATTATTTGACTCCTTGAATATTCTATAACTAAATTCGGTAATTTAGATTTTCTAAACTATTGTAAAACATCAATTATTTAATTTACAAAGAAATTAACATAAATAATCAAATCAATATAAAATTATAATTTCATAATTACATAAAAAAATATTATTTTTCTATAAAGTTATTAACAACCGCGATATATATATATATATATATATATATATATATATATAT